>NC_081841.1:204202009-204506054 GCF_963259705.1 Myotis daubentonii | reverse complement strand
TTCATTTTATGCATTTTTCTTATTTGTAGTATGTCATGATTTACTTAGTGAAATTGGAGAGAGGATATTCTGGTCATTGAGAGCTTTGCTTCTAGATCTGAGAAGCTATAAACCAATATATTTAATATCAGAGACAAAAAAAGATTCATTGCTTTGCATAGTTAGATTTCCAGTGAATGAAAGAGTTTATAATTTGTGAATTACAGATTAATAAAAAACACGGCATAACAGAACCCCCATTTATAGCAGCACGGTTACAAATACATATACAAATATTAAAAAAAATAAATGGAAAGGTAGATAGCTAGTAAGAAGCCTTAATTTAATAAGGCAAGGTAGACTACATTTTGAAATCTAATGGATTTAGTATATTATTTAAATGATTCATGATTTTTAAAACGTAAATGTATTTTAGAGGCCGAGAAACACATATGTAGGAAGTTTCTTTTCTTCTCAAAAAAAGTTAATTTGAAAGTTGCATTTTAAACACTATTTCTTCTGTCATTGTTTCACAGTGTCTTTGTAAAAAGGCAGTAGAATTTTTAGGAATTAATGAGCTCTCTCCTTTTTGAAAAATTGATGAACTTCATTCAGGTTCCAATAGTTGCTCTCACTGGTACTGCAAGTTCCTCCATCCGGGAAGATATTGTCCGTTGCTTAAACCTGAAGAATCCTCAGATTACCTGTACTGGTTTTGATAGACCAAACTTGTATTTAGAAGTTGGACAAAAAACTGGAAACATCCTTCAGGATCTGAAGCAATTTCTTGTCCAAAAAACAAGGTGAGGATTTCATGGTTGATAAATTTTGGTAACTTTTAAAAAAATTATTTTATTTTTCTACTATTTCTTTCTAATGTGTTCTTAACATACTTCAAATTCTACTTAGCTTTGGTTCAAGTCAAGCGTGGCATTATATGATCAAAATAGTGACTGCGATAATTTTTGAAATAAGAAATGAGTTCTAATATTTTTATACTTCAGACTGTTGCTTGAATAGGACATACACTCCTTTTTTTTAAAGATTTTTTTATATGTTTTTATTGATTTTAGAGAGAGAGAGAAAGGAAGGAGGGGGGAAGAGAGAGAGAAACATCGATTGGCTGCCTCCTGCACACCCCCTATTGGGGATTGAGCCTGCTACCCAGGCATGTGCCCTGACCAGGAATTGAACCCTCGACCTCCTGGTGCATGGGACCATGCTCAACCAATGGAACCACACCAGCCCAGTAGGACATACACTCTTAATAATTGACAAGTAAACACATAAACAAATAAGTCTCATATCTGAATTTTATCGATTTCACTAATTATATGACAAACTTGAGTTTTAGGGAATTTTTTAAAGTCATCTTCTAATAAACACTTTTGAGACTATATTATGTGCCAAGTACTATCCTAGGCACTTTATGTGAGTGACCTTCCTCCTCCTCAGTGTTCCTTGTTGCATTCTCTACATAATTTTCAGATTTGTCATTTGAAAGCATATCCCCAAATCTTGGTGTTCTTTTCTGGTGGCTTCCTCTTGCGTGTGGACTAAAGTCCAGACTCCTTAGCCTAACATTCAAGCCTATCCAAGATTTTGCTATTCAATGTGACAGTGGGTTTTCTGAAAGCAAGTAAAGGAGGATTTTGTACTTCCTTTTCAGTCCTCCAAGAAGGGTAATTGTAGCAGGGAATCATTGGGAGTCAGAATACTTTCTACAGATCTTAGGCAAGTAGAAGTTTTCCTCTTAAGGAGCAGTGAGATGGAGGGTATTAAAACTTCAAAGTATTGCTTTTTATTTCCATTTTCTTTCCTTCGTTTAATTCTGCCATTTTAAAAAATCAGTATTCTCATTTTTTCTATTCATTGAGCTAACATGTTTCTTAAATTCTGACCTTGTTTTCTGTATTCATGATACATTTAAATTTGATAGCCAAGCCTCTCTCACCTCCCTAATCTAATGGAAGATAGATTTTCCCCCTTAGGAAATTGTGAGGGAATAACAGCCTTTTTAAAAAGTGAACGACTTGGCAAAGTAATGAATCCTTTGGTGTTAGACATTTTTACTCTTTTGTTTTTTCTGCTGTATAAGTTCAAATTATTATGTATTCTCCTTATTAAAAATTTAAAAAGTGACACAGTATTTGAACAATATAGACACATATAAATTTCAAAGTACTTTGGTCTTCCAATCTCATTCCTCAGTTGTAATCACCGTTGATATTTTGTCATTCAGCTTTATAAACTTTTCTGTGTCTGTACTGTGCAGATATGCACTTCTAGTTTTCAGTATTATTAAATTTATGCAGAAGTAGTTTCACAGTAGATCCATTTTTTACTGTTTTTTTTTTTTCCTTTAAGTATCTTTGCTATCTTTTCATAACAATTTGTGTTTTCTTAAATTAGGGTCTTAATGTATAGGATATTACAATATCCACATTTTGGTTAACTATTTTTTTCTTAAAAATGTTTAAGTGAGATTTTTGCACATTAAAAAATAATTTCTAGGAGTAATAATTTGTATTTTATCTCACTCCATGAAGTTATGTATTATGAGTTTTTGATATGGAAGCCCCATTTGGTCACTTTTAAAAATTTCTTTGAGTAGATTATTCAGTAATACTCTGTAATTACTCACTAATTTTCCCCCCTCTATTTATGTTTTTAATTATTTTGCCATAGTCCTTCTTGAAGGTTTTATGTGCATTTAAATGTTTTAAAAATATTTTATTGATTTGGGAAGGGAGAGAGAGATAGAAACATCAGTGATGGGAGAGAACCATTGACAGGCTGCCTCCTGCATGCCCCCTACTGGGGATTGAGCGTGCAACCCCGGCATGTGACCTGACCATGACCTCCTGGTTCATAGGTTGATGCTCAACCACCGAGCCACACTGGCCGGGCTACATTTATTTTTTAATGTTTGCTTAGTATTTTATAGTTGAATGTATATAATAATGAACATTTAGATTATTTTTCACTATTATACTTATGCTATGAGTATTTGTGTATATGTGTCTTTTAGTCAAGGTGTAAGTAAATTTGTAAAATAAATTACTAAAATTGAAATTGTGTCAAAGGATATATGTATTAGAAATTAAATAACCTTTCCTAAATCTAAAATGGAACATTCTTTTTATATTCATTAAGTCATCATAAATGAATGTATTTATGGAAGTGAATGTATTTATGGAAATGAATATATTAAGGAATTAAATAAGGTCTATGGAAATCATCATTTACACTTTTAGTAAATAAGCACAGGTTTTTAAAACAGACTTTCTAATAAATGTTGTCTATGACAGTCATAGTCTCAAGATTACTAGTAAATACTTCTTTGAACTATAAATGATCTTTTAATATTACAAGAAAGCTTTTGCTTTTTCTGTAAACATAGAAACTCAATTTTATGATCATAAGAGAGAATAAGAATAATGTATTATAAATTTTATTTGCTCTCCTATTAAATATTTACTTACCTTATGTAAATGAAGACTAATTGTTAAACTAGTGCTTTGCATTTCCAGAAGTATGGAAATTGCATTTCCAATAATTTCTAAGTTTCTGCTTAAATAAATAAACTTGTCTCTGGTTTTAATTTGGACAAAAACTGAGTCAAAGGTGTTTAGGGTTTAACATAATTCATTTTCACATTTGACCCACCATAATGTTTTAGATTTTTATGTAGTTAAATATATCATTGTTTTCTTTATGCTTTCTCCTTTAAGTCTTTTACTAAAAGGAAAATTAAATTAAATTTAATTAAAATGAAATTAAAAATTTTAAAAGGAAAAATTAAATAGATGAAATTTAAACTGGTCTGAATCATATATATATTTGTTCTTATGTTCTTTTTCTTTAGTTCTGCCTGGGAATTTGAAGGTCCAACCATCATCTATTGTCCTTCCAGGAAAATGACAGAACAAGTTACAGTAGAACTTGGGAAATTGAACTTAGCCTGTGGAACATACCATGCAGGCATGAGTAATAGTTCAAGGAAAGAGGTTCATCATAAGTTCATGAGAGATGAAATTCAGGTGAAGATTGATCATCATTACTCTCTATCCTCCATAGTGGTAACATATTCCTCTATTTACCAAATCTTTATTGAATGCCTTCTTTACATTGAGCATAAAACAGCTCTAATAAAGGGAATCAGAGTTTAATGTGGGAGGTAGCTATGTGAACAGACTATTACTGACTAGTATGGCTAACAGCCTGTACATAGTGCCTAGGTGCACAGAGGTGGGAACACTATCTGTTTATGTGGGTTAAGTAATGGGGATGGTCCACCCAGGAAAAAGCAATTTGAGTAGAGTCTGAACAAATGAATAGAAGTTTGTCAAGTGTGCAAGGCCAGTAAGTGAAGAAGGAAAAGGAAAATTGTTTATAGAATTCCAGGAAGGAGGGCTAGCATGTGCAAAGCCCTGTGAAATGAGGGTGCAGGAAATTGTATATAGTTCAGAATGGTTGGAGAGTGTGGAGTAGGAATGGCTTAGAGTAAAGGTACAAAGGAAGGAGGAACTGTTAGAGACCCAGAGCTGTTAGAGACTGAGGAAAGTTGAGTGGGTTGGTTGGCCAGGTGGTAGAGGGCCTTAAAACTTACAAAGTGGCAGGCTGGGATTGGTGTGAAGTGCCTCTCCATTGTCCAGACTACTTTAGCCTTGTACTTTTTTTACTTAAATGAAATTTTATATAATAGGTAAGGCAGGTTAAAGTAGAATAATTCTTATTAAAGTTGATGTGAGAGAGAAAGGGGTACAAGAGCCTCCTTATCTTTAAGACAGTCCTTGTGGGTGTCTTATAATCCCCAGAGCTCCGCAGAATGAAGTTTGAGAACCATCTATTCTGTGTTTCTGGGCAAGATAATATATATTATAGAAACATGAGACTGGCAACACTAAGTAGGTTTGATTTGAAGGAGAAAAACTGAAGAGAGGAAGGGTATCCATGAAGTTACTGTGAAGAGTTACAGTGGTTGAAGTTATGTCATAATTTCAAACTGTAGTGCTTAGAATCCTGGTTCCCTGGGTGCCATACAGAATATTTGGAAAGATTTAAATTCAAGCCACGTTAGTAGGTTTTAAGTCAACAACTTCATCCCGTCAACATCATATCCAATCACTGTAAGCCTGTGGGCCAGTCCCCCTCAGTATTGCTTTGGGGTGGTTGTTAACCACCCCAAAGCAATACTGTTCAAACAACTTACCTCATGTCTGGTGTGTGTGCTCTCCCTATAAAATTCTCTGTGAATTGTCTTGTTGTAGTGCATATCTGCCTGAAAGTATCTATTCTCTTTCTTCCTCTTCTTTTTAGAGATATGAACAGCTATCACAGCTGCCTAGAATAGAGATTTTATCCATATTCTTAAATGCTTATACTTTTATTTTATTATCTCAGGAGCTTGAAAATTGTCAGATAAAATGTATTAACTGGCCCTGGCTGGTTTGGCTAAGTGAGTAGAGCATCGGCTTGTGTACTGAAGTGTCCCGGGTTTGATTCTGGTCAAAGGTGCATGCCCTGATTGCAGGCTCAGTCCCCAGTGGGGGGTGTGCAGGAGGCAGCCGATCAGTGATTCTCTCTTATCGGTGTTTCTCTCTCTCTCTCTCTCTCTCTCTCTCTCTCTCTCCCTCTCTCTCTCTCTCTCTCCCTCTCTCTTCCTCACTGAAATAAGTAAAAATATATTTTAAAAATGTATTAGCTGCTGCTTACTGAATCTTTACAATCAGTGTTTGAGCCATTAACTGACCATGATTTCATCTATTATGGTATATTGCTCATTGTTCATTTAGGTAAAAACATCTGCTAAGAGACACGAGAGAGGACAAACTTTATCTACATATAATTTGTTGTGTTGGGAGACTTGTTGGATGCTTCTGGGCTTCCTGCCAAGATGCAGCTTCATTGAAACATTGCTCTTAATATGGCTTTAAAGCCTCACAGCAATCACCCATCAAACCTAATACCGGAAGGGTATATGCATGTATGTGCTGTTATATTTTCCCTTTTTATGGCAGGATGTCACAAGTTTTTATCCACATTATGAAAATTAATACATTAATATTGATTGTGTCACCCTAGGCCAGTGGTCAGCAAACTGCGGCCCCTTGATGTGGCTCTTCCAGAAAATACCATGTGCGGGCGCGCACGTACAATGCGATTGAAACTTCGTGGCCACACTCAAGGGGCCAAAGAGACGCATGTGGCTCGCGAGCCGCAGTTTGCTGACCACTGCCCTAGGCTGACATTAGGGTTTCTCTTGTGTCTGACAACTGGGCATTGTACTCCTTCTTTGCCATTATAAAGAATTCTAAAATTTCACATACGAAGTGAGAGTTCTCACACACCTTCTAAAGAGGATGAAAATACATTTCCTCATCTATATAAAATAGTTTGGTGCTTTTGGTATTGATTACTTGCCATTGAGTATTTATTGAGTGCCTATTGAATGCATACATATACAGAATTCTCAATATTCACACTCCGGTCTTTTTATAGTTGATTTATACTTTAGTATGAGCATAAAAGTAGAGCTCATCTTCCCGGCTCACTTCCCTAGCTCTTAATGTCTTGGACTGGGTGATCCTTAGAATCTTAGTATTTTCTATTTTATAATTGTAGAAAACTTTTTTTTCTTTCTGATTATTCATAACCAAATCTAACCACCTTTGGGTGTAGATTTGCATTTTTAGTCTATGATCATTCATTTTTACTTTTAATCCTAACTTTTAGTTTTATGTTCTTTTGTATTTTATTTGTGCTTTCAAGATGGCTTGAATTTCTTATCTTTCTGAAATGAGGTTGTGAATTAATTATTTGAATATATTTTATTGATTTTTTACTGAGAGGAAGGGAGAGGGATAGAGAGGTAGAAACATCGATGAGAGAGAAACCTCTATCAGCTGCCTCCTGCATGCCCCCTACTGGGGATGTGCCTGCAACCAAGGTACATGTCCTTGACCAGAATCGAATCTGGGACCCTTTAGTCCGCAGGCGGACGCTCTATCCACTGAGCCAAACCGGTTAGGGCTGAATTAATTATTTGGTAAAATATCTTTTATTTACACCTGAGAGAATAGGTTGGTCTCATCTAAGATTAGTATCGTATGATGAAAATTAAATCTTAAAAGTTCTCTAAAAAAAAAAAAAAAAAAAGTTCTCTACACACACACACACACACACACACACACACACATGAAGTATATGAGATGATGAATGTGTTAAGTAATCTTATTATAATCATTTAACAATAGGTATGCATATCAAACCATCACATTATATATCTTAAACTTACACAATGCTATATGTCAATTATCTCTCAATAAAGCTGGAAAAATTGAATAAGACATAACATTTAAAAAATAAAATTAGAATGATGTTGCTTATTTACTCTTAAATACAGCAAAATTGCCTACTCTTAATCACTCAAAGCTTTTTCTTAACATATTTCCATACCTATATTTATTTTTCTCTCACCTTTGTTGTACAGCATTTTCTTTTTATTTGCTAATGTTGGTCCATATTAACACATTTTTAAAGGCATTTTAATTTTTATCAGTTATGCATGTACATTAAGAACTAAATAGCTCTACACATCTACAATGAAAAGCATCAGCCCCTCATTCCTCCTATTTATATCTAACCTCATTTCCTATCAGTATTAGCATAAAAATTTTGATTAGTCAATATATATTCAAATATGTATACATAATTATTTATCTGTAAATGGTTCTTTTGCTAAGCCATGCAGTACATTATAGTTACTTTTCTTGCGCAACTTCATGTATTGTTATTAATACTTTTTAAAATCTTTATTTAGTTTTTTGTGTTCTTGTCATTAATTCTTCCCTTAAATTTCTCAAATTATGTAAATCTTCATACTACAGTATATTAGCTGTTCTACCAGTTTTATCCTTTTAAAGATGCAGAGATAAATTCATGTTTTATTTTACCATTTTTAATGAGTCACTTCCTTTCATCTTAGAACAGTGTTAGAAAATATTACAATACTATGCAATCAGGTAAGGACTTTTGAAACTTCATAACACAAAAGTCTCATTTAATATAATAATTATTTTAAGATCCTCTTTTGTGACTTGTACTTATTGCTAAAGAGAAAAACCACTTTTAATTTTTATAGAGAGGAAATAAGTTCTAATTTATGATCACTGATCCTTAATCTGTAAATTGGGTGGGTAATCGTTTAATCTGTAAGTGATTGGTTAAAATCATATTAAGTTCAGTTTTATGCCAAGGACTTTAGCTAATGAACTAATTATTCTTATTAAAAGGTAAAAATGTAAGATTTTAGTTCTGCTAAATGTTTGTCAAACTATGTTGTTATTTATTCTCAGTGTGTCGTAGCTACCATAGCTTTTGGAATGGGCATTAATAAAGCGGACGTTCGCAAAGTCATCCATTATGGTGCGCCTAAGGAAATGGAATCTTATTACCAGGAGATAGGTAGAGCTGGCCGGGATGGACTTCAAAGTTCTTGCCACCTACTCTGGGCTCCAGCAGACATTTGCTTAAATAGGTAAAAACATGTATTGCTTTCACACTTGCAGATATTTTTCTTTCTTTCCATATAAGTTTTGAAAGCATTTGAGGCAGCATCAAAAATTTCAAGTAATGTGCTTTAAGTGCATTTAAAAAGAAACAGAGGACATCTAAGAACATTTGTGGTAAGTGCTGCCACCCAGAGGAGAGGACCTATTTTAGCCAGACCTTATTTAGTATGAAGAATTAACTAAATCAGGATTCTATAGGGAATGTAACACAGATCCCATGTAATGATTTCCTAATATTGTGCACCGATGAGCTTTTTATTTTTCCTTGGGTGCTCTCAAGTTTTGTTTTTTTTTTAATTTTGTTTTATTGCTTATAGTATTACAAAGAGTATTACATATGTCTCCTTTTTTTTTCTCCCCTTGACCTTCCCCCGGCCTCCCCTACCCCCTAGTGTCTTGTGTCCATTGGTTATGCTTGTATGCATGCATACAAGTCCTTTGGTTGATCTCTTATCCCTCCCACCCAACCCTCCCCGGACTTCCCACTGTAGTTTGACAGTCTGTTCAATGTTGCTTTGCCTCTGTATCTATTTTTGTTCATCAGTTTAGAATGGTCTTAATTATCCATAAATGAGTGAGATCATGTGGTAGTTTTCTTTCATTGACTGGCTTATTTCACTTAGCATAATGCTCTCCAGTTCCATCCATGCTGTTGCAAATGGTAAGAGTTCTTTCTTTTTTACAGCAGCATAGTATTCCACTGTGTAGATGTACCACAGTTTTCTAATCCATTCATCTGCTGATGGCCACTTAGGCTGTTTCCAGATCTTAGCTATGGTAAATTGTGCTGCTATGAACATAGGGGTGCATTTATCCTTTCTGATTGGTGTTTCTGTTTTCTTCGGATATATTCCTAGAAAACCATTAATTTCATTACTGGTTTTTTCATCCCATGGAGCTCATTCCAAATGACTTCTGATCATCCCTATTTGGATATCTTTACTATTTGTTTCCTTTGTTAGTTCTGTGAGAGCATGCCAGCTGCCCTTGACAGCGTGTGATAATCATGTTGTTCTTTACTGATTGACTGTCATGAAAAGAATTTAAGTGTTTAGTGTTTAAATACAGGAAAACCATTCTATGTAAATACTAAACAGCTATTTTGTTGCCACTTAAGTTCTATGAAATTTATATTGGAAAGGAAAACTTCACCTTGCAAAATTTTTCAGTGCAGGGTTTAGCAACTGATTCTCTCATCCATAGGGGAGAAAATTTCAGGGAAAAAAACTTCTATGTGGTAACTGATGGGCCTGCCAAGATGAAGAATTTTCAAAATGCACCTCCATGTAGCTGGATAAATTGAGCTCTTGAATGGACATATTATCCCATTTTATTAAAATTACGAGAATGCCTATCCAATACAGTTTTAATTTATTCATCATTTAACAGTGCCCCCCTTTTTTAGTGCCCACTGTGTTCCAAGTATTAAGCTTCCTGATGGGGATACAGTGATAAATAAAAGTAGATATGGTACCTGTTTTCATAGAGTTTACAGTGTAATGGGAATGGCGGATCCTAATCACAGAATCATACAACTATAGATACATAGGGTTCATTTTACTATTCTCTTTTTCTGTTTGAAAATTTCACTCATCAGAAGATTTTTTTTTAAAGGATCAGGCAAATATGTGTAAAATTACAATTAAGTGCTATGAAGGAAAGTTGCATCGAGTAGTGAGTATATAATGGCGTGTGTGTTTACGGTTGAAAGGTCAGGAAAGTCCTCCTTCAGGAAGTGATAGGGTAAATTGAGACCTGAAGAAGAATTAAGGATTAATTAGGTGTAAAAATGTTTGCTATAAACGTTAAGCTCTTTTTTTTACTAGTTAAGAGCAGTCAGTAGCTTTTGTTGCTTAACATATAATCAATAAAACCATCCTCTTAAACAGGACAATTACTATTTTCCTTTTGACACTGGTGTCCACAACTGGGATAGAATGCAACTCTGCATGCTACTAGTAAGTTTGGGATTGTGTCAAGCGTAGGTTGATTCCTGTTAGTTCTTATTTTTTTAGGGCATTATGCTGAAGGTGCTGAAGACAGCCTGAATTCTATTTTGTAGCTTTGCAGGTTTACTAATAGCGATATCTCCTATTTTTCTGGGTTTCAAAAGATATTTTAAATGTTTTTTTTTCATTGAGATTTAACAGATTAGTAATCAGATAGTGGTCTTTAGGGTAGATGGTTGTTTTTTGCGTCCACCCAAAGGGAAATAAAACTAGGGTTAATCAGACAAAGCAAAAAGTTTTCTAATAAATGAAGTTGCTGGTTCTCAACTGAGAAAGTCACTGTAATTCACAAAATGTTTAGAATCCTATGAGAGAAGAAACTTGTCCAGCCATCATTGTAAATGTGTAATTTTATATTTCTTATTGCAGAAGCCATACCATTGGCAAAGTCTCAGTGTCTGCATTTGCCATTATTTTAAACAGTCAAACCCAATAGTTACTAGGTATTGTAACTTTTAAGGAAATAATTTGCAAGTTAATCTCAATTCTTCCATTGGCTCTACCTGATTCCTGTTTATGGTATTGTTTTGTAGAAATTTTATTTTTTTCAACAGGATTTTGTATTTTAAATATTGTAATAGTCCCAAAAGAAGAGAATTTATTTGATTTGATGTTAGAGTTGTAATTTTATTTTCTAAAATTGGTTATTGACACTGAGAAGATAAAATGTAGATCATCTGAACCAAATATAAGAGTGAACTAGTTCTTAGAGTGTAGGCATTTTTCTTTGCTCTTTCTGAGAAGGAGGTAAGCTAAGTAAACTAAAGCAAAAAGAACTGATTTTTAGCCCATGATCTAGGAAGAATGAGATTAGATGCTAATCTAGGAATGAAAGTCAACAGTTGGAAGAGACTTTTAGGAAATTACAGGCATACCTTGTTTTATTGCACTTTGCTTCATTGCGCTTCACAGAGGTTGCTTCTTTTACAAAATTGAAAGCAAGACCCTCCCCAGCAAAAATATTATGACATGCTTATTGTGATACTTGCTCTATTGTGGTGGCCTGGAACTACCCTGCAATATCTCCAACGTATGCCTGTATATGGAAGGGTGGTTAGTGGTGTCAAGTGATAAGAATGTTTTGAATAAGACATCATTTGTGTGTTCAGACTTTGCAGAAATCAGTTAACTGGATTCCCTGCTGGTGTTATCCTTGAGAGTTGTACAGAGGTATTATTATCAGTCAGAAGTTCGGATAGTCAAAATATGAGTGAGTGAGGTCTGTTTAGATAACGGTCAGTATTATCACCCAGATCTTATAGGTAAATTATTGTTTTCCTTTGAAATAAAAACATATTCAACTCAAAGTTCTCTTTATTCTTGGAAAGAATTCTTGGAAAGATGTGCAATATGTTTAGGAGATTGTCATGTGATATCTGCTATTTGTAGAATTTCCTCACAAAAGACTGGAAGAAACAGGATGAGTTACAGCAGCATTAACTTAAAGACAAACAGACATGTCTTTGGCGTTATTAATCATTTAAAATAAATTTAATTTTATAGAAAACACATCAGTTTTAGTTGTTTGAGGAAGGAACTTAATTCCGATACTTTACTGGTGTCCCATAATAGCGCCCTATAATACAAAGAGAAATACTCTGAAGCGTTAAAAGGGATCTAATTTCATGTTTGGATCAGGAACCTCTTTTAGTATTCCTTACATAGCTGCTTTAGTTTCTCCTGTAACATAAGTGAAAAAAAATAACTTTTAACGGGAAAAGGTGAAAATTTATATATAGTAGAAGGATTACTCAAAAGCATGTAGCATATAAATCAAAATGAAAAAATTTAGGGTTTATAAAAAATTTTCAAAGATAGCTAAAAATTGATGCTTGGACACAGGTAGAATTCTTTCAAAAATAATTTTCATAAAAAAATCAGAAAAATGCTTGCTTCTTGTGAGGGGCATTGACTGGCACATAACTCTGGAATGATAGAAGTGGCCTTTGTCTTGATAGGGGCGTGGAGTGATAAAATAATAACTAGCTAACTAAAAAGTAACAATATCACTAATGCAATTTTACATATTCCTGTGATATTTTTAATTGACAGGCACCGCCTTAATGAGATACATAATGAAAAGTTTCGATTATACAAATTAAAGATGATGGCAAAGATGGAAAAATATCTCCATTCCAGCAGATGTAGGCGACAGTATGTATTATTTATTTATATCATTTAATCACATAGATTTATAGGTGGTGCTCTTTTAAGAAAAAATTTTGCAAAATAATTAGAAGTATTTAGAAAGAATATTTTGTTGGTATTGAATATGTGCTAAATTTTTAAGGCAACTTTCTTTTTGCCTCAGTAAACTGAAGCCAAATAATGAGGTCCCAGGTGAATCAATTAATTCACCTCATTATTTTCAGCAATGAATTTAACATATATGTTTTTGTTCTTTTATTTAATTTTAAATCTTCTTTTGGGTAGACTCATCTTGTCTCATTTTGAAGATAAACAACTACGAAAGGCCTCATTGGGTATTATGGGAACTGAAAAATGCTGTGATAATTGCAAATTCAGGTAAATATTTCTTCTTCTAGATGAACATTCTAAAAGTTGTTTCTTTTGCTTTGCAAATAATTTTTAATTGAATTTTTGATGAATGATATGTATTATAGTTATTTATATATCATTATTTTTAAATGTATTTTTATTTCAGAGAGAGGGAAGGAGAGGGAGAGAGAGATAGAAACATCAATGAGATAGAAACATCAATTGGCTACCTCCTGCACCACCCCTTACTGGGGGTTGATCCTGAAACCCCAGGCATGTGCCCTGAGCAGGATTCGAACTGGTGACTTCTTGGTGCATGGGTGACGTTCAACCACAAGCTACACCAGCCGGGCATGTATTATAGTTTTTTAAAACAAAATAAAAAAGATATTTAAATAAATGACAAAGCAAACAATATTAGAGTATTTTGCTTTATAAATAGACAAACCAATAAAGTGGAAGACCCAAATCTAAACATAGCAACAGTTACATTAAATGTAAATGGTCTAAAACACCATTTAAAGGCTGACATTTTTAGAATTGGTTTAAAAATATGACCGAACTAAGACCATCATCAGAGGTAAATAAGGACAATACATGATGATAAACGGGTCAGTCTACCAATGTATCAGTCAGGGTTCTTCAGAGAAACACACACACACAAACACACACACACACACACACAGAGCTTAAGGAATTGGCGTATGCAGTTGTGGGGGTTGGCAAACTGGCAGGCTGGAAAGTTGGGCAGGATTTCTGTGGTAACAGTCTTGAATCACAATTCCTTGTTTTTCAGCAAAACTCAATTTTGGCCCTCTAATATCTTCATCTGATTGGATGAGACCCCCTCACATTACCGAAGGGAATCTCCTTTATTCAGAGCAACTGATTGTAAATATTAATTACATCTAAAGATACTTTTATAGCAACATCTACATTAGCGTTTGACCAATCAGGTACCAGATCCTACCCAAGTTGACACATAAAGTTAACCATCATATTCAAGAACACGTAATCCCCATATGTGTATATATTTAACAAAACTGACAGAATTGAAAGGAGAAATAAAGAAATCCAAAATTACAGGTGACTTCAACCTCTCCTCTTGGTAATTAATAGAACTACTAGACAAAATCAGTAAGAAGATAGGAGAAATGAACAGGACTGTCAACAGACTGGATCTAATTAACTTCTATAGAACCTTCCACCCGACAGTAGCAGATACACTTTCTTTTTAGGTGCTGATGGAACATTCACAAACACAGGCCATATTCTGGGTCAAAAAACAAACCATGACAAATTTAGATTATAAAATACATGGCATGTAGTTAAAGCAATCCTGAGAAGGAAATTTAGAGCATTAAGTACTTAGAAAAAAAGTTTCCAATCAGTAATTAAGCTTCCATCTTAAGAAGCAAATAAGAGCAAAGTAAGCTAAAAGGAAGCAAAAGGAAGGAAATAAGAAAGATAAGAGCGCAAGGCAATGAAATAGAAAACAGGAAAACAATTGAGAAAACCAATGAACTCCAAAGCTCATTCTCTGAAAAGGTCAATACAATTGATAAACACTTATAACAAAAAAACAGGAGACACAGACTACCAATATCAGGAATGAAAGGAATTTCGTTACAGACCCAACAGACATAAAGAAAAATAAGGGAACACTATGAGTAACTCTGTGCTTGAGATGAAATGGATTAATTCCTGATAACCTCAAGCTAATGAAACCCACAGTGAAATAGATAACCTGAATAATCATGCAACTGTTAAAGAAATTGGATTCTTGTGTAAAAAGACCTCTGAAAATAAATTCCCTAGCCCAAATGGTTTGAACAGCAAATTATACCAACATTTACAAGAAGAAATAATGCCATTTCTACAGTATGATTCCATTCATATGATATTCTCCCAAACATAAGACTATACTATCGGGATGAAAAAAAGATCAGTGGTTGTCAGAGGTTTTAGGAAGGGGAAGGTATGATTACAAAGGAATGGCACAAGGGTGTATTTTACAGTGATGAATTTGTTGTGTGTCCTGATTATGGTGGTAACAGTTGTGGGGGTGGTTAGATGAGTCTATGCATTTGACTCCATGGATGTGTTTAAATTTATAAAACTTTACACACATCTAGACATACCATCAATTTCACTGAATATTAATTGAAAAATATAGTAAAAACAAATGATATACCTAGTTGAACTAACTGTATACCTAGGTGTGGTAACTATATTACTGTTAGACAAAATAAATATTCTTTAGGATGGAAATGTTCTCTCTGTAGCGATAAATGGTTCCTTCACCCAGGGGACAGACTTGTTCTGTGTACCTTGAAAAACAACAACGCTACAAATTTACAAAGCACAAATTGACAGAACAGGGGGAAGGAATCAACAAATCCACCATCAAGGTAGGAGTCTGATACAAATTTTTAATTATTGGCAGGTTAAGCAACCAAAAAATTAGTAAGCTCTTGAAAATTTGGTCAACATAGAAACAAGTTTGATTTATCAGACACCTTATACCAAGCCATTAGAACAATGTATCTCAAACATTTTTCTTCATGCCTACATAGTTCATGATAATACCTGTATAGCATCCGAGGCTCGTTGAGTCTGGGTTCTGTCCAGACCCCTAAGGTCTGAGTGATTAACCTCTCAGCATACCTATATCCGTTTGCAGCACACTGGTTGGGAAGCACTGAATTAGAGAGTACACTTCTTACACATACATGGAATATTTATAAAAAATCAACTATGTATTAGAGCTGGGGTTGGCAAGCTCTGGACGTGGCCATGCCCTTTTGTTTATGTATAATCTTTGGCCGTTTTGCACTGTTTGAGCTGAGTAGAGACCGTATGGGCCACAAAGCCTAACGTGTTTACTCTTTGACCCTTTAAAAAAAAGTTTTCTGACACCTGTACCAGATGATAGCATGTCTCGAAAGCTTTCAATGTGCTGGAATCAAACACCACATTTCTCCACAATGCAACTGAATTAGAAGTAGATAGAGGATAAACAAATTCTCATTCATTTGGAAAATTGAAAATGACACTTAAAAATAACTCATTAATCAAAGAAGATGTAAAACTGGAAATTAAAACATTTTTAAAACTTACTGATAATTACAGTTATATACATTAAAACTTGTAAGGCCCTGGCCGGTGTGCTCAGTTGGTTAGGCGTCATCCCGTATACCAGAGGTTGCTGGTTTAGTTATCAGTTGGGGTACATGCCTGGATTTCAGGCTCCATCCCCAAGAGGGCATGCAGGAGGCAGCCAATCATTGTTTCTCTCTCTCTCTTGCCCTCTCCCTCCTCTGTCTCTAAAATCAACAAAAACATATTTTTAAAAACTTGTATAAAACAGCACCAGGGGTTCTTTGTGGGAATTTAAATACTTGGAAAAGAAAATTAAGTATCCTACTAAAGAAGCTCGGACCATAAACAAGTCTTTTTTCCCCTAAGCATATTATATCTGGGATACTGAACATATTTGTATTGCTATTTCAAAGATATTTATTATAAAGAAAGCAAATGAATTATGTAGTTGAACATTATTAGTAGATTTTCTCTAAGGAGTCCTTTTGTTCTCAACCTGCTTGAAAGGTTTCACATTTGTACTAATGATAACTTCAAATCTACCTGAAGGATGGCTTAGGAATTTAACTTCTAAAAAGGACTTAAATGAAAAGTTTACCATCTGTGAGTCATAGTTTACAGTCATCAGAGTTTAAACTAAAAATTTATTGCATAGTTTTGTTTTTAAGTTAAAAAAATTTTTTTGATACCAAACCTCTTCTTCCAACAAAACCTAACACAGAAGTCCAAGCTATAATAATCTATAATAATAAAGGTGTAATATGCTAATTAGACTGGAGGTCCTTCCGGATGTCCTTCCAGATGAAGCTGGGGCTGCGAGGGAAGCCTGGGTCCCGGGTGCGGGGGGGGAAGCCAGTGCCGGCAGCCAGGGAAAGGAAGGCCTGCTCTTGCACGAAGTTCGCGCATTGGGCCTCTAGTATTGATATAATCAGTAATGCGAGCTCTTTGAGCTGTAATTCTGCTCTCTGATTGCTTGAACTTCCTTTCCTTCTGTCTTTGGTCTGAGGAGCTTCCTGTGAAATTGGTTCTAGGGCACTAGGGTTGAGAACCATCACTATAATATACCTGTGATGCTACATTATAGTTTTCATTTCATATTTTACATACTTCACGTGCTCTTGGCTGTAATGAACTTTATAGCTGCTGAAGCAGTTGGCACATTTGCGATGTTTTTTACTTGGCTATTTATTACACTATATTTTTATTTCTATAGGTACATGCTTTAGCTAAGCTCTCTAACATATTATTTTTATTTAGCTTGTATAATAGCCTTTCCATTGATGACTCAGATGATAGGCCACAGGACTTTGGTCTACAAGCATTCCAGCTTTTATCTGCCGTGAACATCTTAGGAGAAATGTTTGGAGTTGGGGTTCCAATTTTATTTCTCCAAGGATCTGTAAGTATTTCTGTGAATCACCTTCATAGTTCTTTTATGCCTATTATACTTTTCTTCAGAGGTTTGCTGCATTGTGACTGTAGCTTTGGCTTTAGATGAGTTATTAGGAACTCCGAGAGTCATATTAAGTTCCAGTTAGGACTGCATTCATTACTCCTGACAGAAGCTGTGTGTATCATATCTACTGCTGTTTTCATATTTCAAGCTGATGTTCAGCTCTGCACCTCAGGCTGGAAGCAAGTTTATTACATCGCAGTTGGATAATCCCTAGATTGGTTTTTCTTAGGATAATTTAAAAAAAGTTAACTTTCATTGTGTCAAGGGACAAGTAGAACAAAATTGTATCTTTTGGTGCTCTGGAAAGTAATAAATTCTTTGAGTAAAACTTTAATCTCAGCGATTATTGTACTAGTAAAAGCAGTATTTGGCAGTATATTTTTTTTCTTTCCTTCTGTTTCTTATCAGAAGTACTTAGAATTCCAAGGAAGTTTTCTTTTTTTCACTTTACCAATACATAAATAGTCAATTCAGCTACTTTTTTTGATTAATGTGCCAATATTATGCTGACAATTGCAGGTAAACATGAGTAAGTCATGACCTTTGTAATAAAGAGCTTTGTTTGTAGTCCTTTTGTTTATATGATTTTATTCCTGATTTAGAAGACGGTAGAGCAAAGCTAAGTATTATATGTTTATATTAGTTGAATAAATCAAAAGCGAGATCAAATTCTTTGGAAATATGTATATTTATTAAAAATGTACTTAAAAGTAGAGATTAAAGTTCTCACTTTATATATAGAATTAAAATAAGCATTTATTTGTTAAATACCTGAATGTTTCATGTACATATTTTCTGAGTTTTTATTTTGCTTAGAAAGGGACATGTTAGTTAGTCATAAGTACTTTTAATGAAATATGTTAAAAACATGTTAACTTTTTGGGTACTGATGTTTTAGATTCAGAATGGAGTTAAAAATTTACTCTAAGTTATAAGTTAGATTAGAAATTTAATAATAGTGTGCCTAAGGAACTTGGTTTTAGCTGGTATGAGTTCATTTTTTTACAAAAAGAATTTAAGTTGAAAAGGATAGATTAAATATAATTGAGATCTTTGAAAATATCTTCTGTCTCTGTCATTTTCAAAACCTGTGTATCCCAGTTGAATTATAATTTATAAAAATTATCCTTGTTATAATTTGGTTTAATCCAGTAGTATCCAGTATCAACAAATAAGTGTAAGTGGGCTCCTAGACAAACTTGTGCTGGTCACAAGAGGGATCAGATTTCACCTATTATTTGAAAACCAAGTCATTCTGCTTATACTGACAGTCTCTTCTGGGAGTCCTCAAATTAAGAAGTTTATTCTTTGTGAAATTTTATATTACCCTTGCTAGGTAAAGGTGTAAAACTTTTTAAAAAGTACTACTTAATGAAAATTTGTAGACATTAACTACAGTGAAAATAAGGCAAGTTTTTTTTCCCCTTCCATTTCAGTGATCTTGATATCGTTTTAAAATTTATAAATATAATTCTTTTGGGAATTTAGTAAATTATACAGCTTAACGAATTTAGACAAAATTAATATATTTGTATGTCATTTTGATCTGTAAGATGATAAGTATCTTAAACTCCAAACTCTAGGAATTTATTTAAAGAGATAATATTTGTACGTATTTGCATTTGAATACAGACAAAATGTAAAAATGTTGAATGACAGGCTCTACCTGTTCCTAAAATTTCAGACTGCATTTTATATTAAAATGTTTTGAAAACACTAACCTCTTGATGTGTTCAAGGACTGGATGTTTTGGAACATGAATACAACCTAAAATATAGTGTTTATATTAGAAAGCTCATAATCAGTCAATTTAAACAGAAAGGTACTTATTACTGGGTACCTTTAATTAAATAGCTCATAGAATTGTTGATATGATTTTACTACAAAATAATCCACCACAAGCTGCTGCCTTTTCTGTGATCGAGAAGCGATTTGTCAATTTTAGAAGCTGCCAATACAGCACCTGACCTCACATAGCACTGAACAGGGAGCTGTAACAACTAGAAAGGTTCTACTTCTCTTGCTCTGGGAGCCACCCCAAACCTGCTGTGTGTGATCTGTGTCAACAAAGTGGATGCTTCTTGGTACTTGGAAGCTAGCAGTTGTATGTTAGATTCTTGCTAACACTTTCTTGTGAAAAGCAAACAGCTCCACAGTCATGCACCTGCAAAAACAGAGGAGTCACCTAGCCTCACTTTTCTGCTTATAGATGTCACGTAAATGCCTCTGATTAGTGGAACTTAAATTATATTCAGAACCCCAGCTGGAAGGGAGCTTGAGAAATAGTATTTGTAACTTCCCACATTCTGTGGTAGAAGTTGCAGTGGATGAAGGTTAGAATGACCCTTGCATTACAATCTGCCATGTACACCACACATACATTAGATAGGAGCAGTTTTCCCTAAATCCCCATGTTCATTTACTACTATATACATTTGAAAGCAATATTTAAATGTGTGGGATGAATAACAGAGCTAGTAAGAGGGCAAAGTAACTGGAAAAGTACTTCATAAAGAGTGAAGGTGGGCGAGGCACTTCCATTAGAGGACATGACAGACTAGGTTCCCCACATTTATAGAACTTGATGGCCCGGAAGAGTCTGCCATTGAAATGCTCTCTTCACTTAGGACAAAATACCTCAAAAGCAGCAACCTACTTTTCCTGAGTGGTATATCTGAGTGGGTGAAGTAAACTGGGCTGTTGCACTGCACACACACTGCCATTAACACCCATACTGGTAGTCTAGGGCTGTAGATTATGATCACTGATTTCACACAATAATGTATGTTCCTAAAGGGTCTAATTATCAAAGGTTAAATATTTCAAACATACTCAAACCTATACATTGGGAAATGCATGTGAATTATGTGTGAAATTGAAATTTCCTGCCATTACTTTTAAGACACAAAAGGAACACTATTTTGATTATATTTTTATTTGTGACTTAAGTATTCAGAGCAAGCAGGATGATAAAAATTTTATAGATTTTTAAAGCTGAAATTTAGTTTTAAATACAAAGGATCAACAGACAGCTTTGTGTTTTATTTAGCCTTTTTCAGTAAATAAGCATATTTAGAGACTGATTTTTTATTCCTGATTTCAGAATTCACGGCGTCTTCCAGATAAATATCGCAGACACAAATTATTTGGCAGCGGCAAAGATCAAACAAGGAGTTGGTGGAGAGCTTTTTCCTATCACCTCATGACCGAGGGGTTCTTGGCAGAAGTTTCTGGGAGTAACAAATATATAAAGATTTGCACCCTTACAGAAAAGGTAAACACTGTGGAAGTCTACCTGTCTGATTAATTTTCCTCACTATGCATTAAGAGATTGTTCTTGCATTCAATAGGGTAGGAATTGGCTTCATAAAGCCAATTCAGGATCATCTCCTCAGCAACTTATCCTTCAAGTTAATGAAGAATTGTGCTCAAGGAAGATTCATCTACCAAGGTTCATTTTTCAGCATTTTTTTTTTTTTTACATTTGGGGGTCTGGGTCAGTGGGAGAAAGATAAATCATAGAACACTTTTCTTGATTGATAGGAAGTAGTTGAGGATAGTATTTAGAAAGCTGCTTTCTCATTGATGAAAAAAGCAGCATTGAGGTCAATGTTGAAGAATCCATATACCATATTTCCTGCTGATGTGTACAGGGTGGGAAGGGATACACTTGTTGACTACCTTTTAGTATCTTTACATGTTATCAGTCATTTACCAGGTTTTAAAAATTGAGATATAATTGACATAACATTGGTTAAGTATGAAGTGTACAGTGTGTTGGTTTGATTCATTTATCTATTGCAATATAATTGCCATAGTTGCCTTAGCTGACATCTTTTTTTATAGTTACATAATTATTCTTTTTTGTGTTGAGAAAAATTAAGATCTAGTCTGTTAGCAACTCTGAAGTTATAACATAGTATTTGTTGACTATAATCACTGTGTTGTGCATTAGATTATCAGTTTTTCTTTTAAACTTAAAAAGCTTCTGCTTTAAACTTTAACTTTAAAGAGCTTAAAACACTCCAGAGCTTTTTCTGGGGGAAAAAAAATCAATTTTAAAAATCATCAGTTCTAAAAGTAATTTAATCTCATCTGCCTTTCTGAGCATGGAGATACAATGATTAGATAATTACATTCAGGATATTAGATTATTACATTTTAGATAATTACATTTTAACATTCTCGATAATTGAACTTTATTGTTTTCCAGTTCTAAAACTGTGTCTCCAGGCACTGAGCAGCATTCCTCTCATCAGGTGCCCACTGACTTAACTGCAGAGAAGGTTTGTTTTTATTAAAGAGGTGGTTCTTATTTATTTCATTTTTTATTTATTTCATTTTCACTTCTATTTTACAATTTTATATTTTAATTCTCCTCCAATTAAAGAGGAAAATGCCATACATAACAGAACATAAAATTTGGAGAAGTAATATGAACAGAAAAAAATGTGCAGTACATGATTTCTGGGGTTAATAGAAGTATGTGAGAAAGTAACACTTTGATTCTTTTAAACCTATTTTATAACTCCTTTGTCTTGAAGTTTTGTGTGTGTGTTTACGTATTATGATACTAGTATAGCAGATAGAAAAATAAGCCTGGTTTCTAAATAATATGATTAAAGCCACACACATACAACATTCTTGCTTTGTTTTTGGATCTTAGATAACTATTACAGATTAAATAGCCAGAGAATTAGAACATGGGGGTAATAGCCAGCTAATTAGAACATGGGGGTAATAGAAAAATCTGCTGATTTAAATTTTTTGGTGAGCTTTTTCTGCTTTATTGAAGTAATGCAGAATGTAATCGAATCATTTTTGTAACTTGGGCTCTTGCTATGTCTCAAAGAATCCTTTTGATCGTATATTTTCTATAGATTTGGGAGGAATAGGACATTATGTTGCATTTCTAACTGCTTTTAGAACCCTAAAAGTTAGTAATCAAGAACTTAATTTATTTGATAATTTCGTTAGTCAGAGGAAGAATTGTAATTGTAAGATGTTGTTTCTTATTTTCTTCATATTTAAAAGTTCTTTGAAATTTCTAATTTTTAAAAATGGAATTCTTTATATTTAAAATCAGTCTAACTTGAAGAAGATGTATTCCTACAAAGCACTTGATAAAATTTCTTCTGGGAGTAACATTCCTACAAAAAGGTACAGTTCAAAATTTTTATTTTCTATATTTACTTTATCAGCACTTTCTCTCTGTCCTAAAGAGAAAGGCCTAGCGGACATGTGGCCATTTCACTGGCAAAAGAAAGTTAAAGCATAAGTCTCCAATGTTATAATTTTTAAACAGACATAAAATGATACTGATAATTTTATTATAATAGCTAATACTTGTGGGTAGAGTATTGTTTGCCATACTCTATGCTAAATGTTAAGCATTTTATATGTAACTAGAAGCCCGTTGCATGAAGATTCGGGCAATAGGCCTTCCTTCCCCTGGCTGCTGGCACCGGTTTTCCTCCGGCACCTGGGACCTTTGGTCCAGCCGCAGCAGAGAAGCCAAGCCTCTTCAGTCTTCAGTCTTCAGTCTTCAGTCTTCACTCTTCACTCTGGCCAGAGCCTTCAGTCTTTGATCTACTCCTGCATATGCAAATTAACCGCCATCTTTGTTGGGTTAATTTGCATAGTCGCTCTGATTGGCTGGTGGGCGTAGCAGGGTGACACCAATTTGCATGTTACTCTTTTATCAGTGTAGATAACAGCAGATTCTTTTTTTGTTGTTTTTTAAAAATATATTTTATTGATATATTTTTTTTTTACAGAGAGGAAGGAAGAGAGACAGAGAGCTAGAAACATCGATGAGAGAGAAACATCAATCAGCTGCCTCCTGCACATCTCCCACCGGGGATATGCCCGCAACCAAGGTACATGCCCTTGACCAGAATTGAACCTGGGACCTTTCAGTCTGCAGGTTGACGCTCTATCCACTGAGCCAAACCGGTTTTGGCTCAAATTCTTTTTTTAATTGAAATTCTTTGTTGTTTAAAGTATTACATATGTCTCTCTTTTCCCTCATTGAACATTGAATTCTTACAACAACCTATGATGTAGCTACTATTATATATCTTCATTTTATAGTTGAAGATACCAATGGTTAAGCATACAGTTAATGGCAAAGCTGACTTGCAGACCTATATTTGTCCATCTCTAGTATCTAAACACTAATTACTTACATTTGTATGAAATATATATTTTCACCTAAACATTAATTAATTGTTTTTGTATGAAATAGATATTCTCACGCACATTAAAAAAAAAAAAGACTTTATGGCAACATAAAATGGTAGGTATTAGAATTGGTAGAAGATAAAGGCAATGTACTGTAGGTGTGGGCAAAAGTAGGTTTACAGTTGCTTGTATGGAAAATAATACAATAATTAAAAACAATGCAAGAATAAACTGCTTTGCATACTCACAACTGTAAACCTACTTTTGCACACCCCTGTATTGTACTTTCAAGTTTAATATTTGACTTTCTGACTTAATAAAAGTGTGGAGAAAGTACAGAATTACAGAAGGTCTTAAGATGGAGCATTTGAAAAACTTGTTGGGACTTAATTGCAAATTAAATGGACTATTCTATAGAAAGAAAGGCTAAAATGCAAATTGAACAGCAGAATGACTGGTCACTCTGACGTGCACTGACCGCCAGGGGGCAGATGCTCAATGCAGCTGCTGCCCCCTGGTGGTCAGTGCGCTCCCACAGGGGGAGCGCCACTCAGCCAGAAGCCGGGCTAACAGCTGGTGAGCGCAGCAGCAGTGGTGGGAGCCTCTCCTGCCGCTGTGCTGAGGATGTCTGGGGAGCAGGCCTAAGCTGTCATCTGGACATCCCCTGAGGGCTCCTGGGCTGTGAGAGGCACAGGCTGGGCTGAGGGCACCCACCCCTAAGTGCGCGAATTTCATGAACTGGGCCTCTAATGTTTACATACATATTGGATGAAAGTAAATTAATGTGCTTTAATCTCATTTTCTAATGATTTGCTCACTTAGATACTACTACATTGGACCTGACATAAACATTTACCATAAAACCAGTCTCCCACCCCAAACAGTTTATTTTTTTTAGATATGTAGTATGTGATGGTTAAGTTTTATGAAAAAAAATGGTTTAAGGAGTGTACAAAACAGTATATTCACTCAGCATGCTGAAGCATTTCTTCATCTAAACATTTACTGTGTTTTTACTAGTGTAGGCACTGGGATTCAGTGGGGAATACTGGAGACATAGCCAAGACTAGTTTATACTCTAGTGCAGTGGTTCTCAACCTTGGCTGCACATTAGAATCACCTGGGAATCTTTTTAAAATTCTGATTTCTGGGCCTCATCCTCCGGAAATTCTTTCTTTGTTATGGGGTAAGGCCATAACATTAGTAACAAAGAAACAGAATTTCCAGAGGATGCGGCCCAGAAAATCAGATTTTAAAAAGATTCCCAGGTGATTCTAATGTGCAGCCAAGGTTGAGAACCATTGCTCTAGTGGGATGTGCAGGTAAGGGAGCATAAACATCCAGGGTCATAACACTTCGGAAACACATTTTGGAAGTTACATTTGAGGCTTAAGTTTAAGTCAGTCCAGTGTAGTGAGGGGAGGTTTTCTAAGCAGAGGAATGGCTCACATACTAAAATCAAAAATGAGAGCATATGACATGATTGAAGAACTCAACAGAACGCTAGCGATGATCTGGTAGAGGGAAACAAAGGGGTGGTAAAACGTAAGGGTGGAGAATTAAAGCGGATCCAGGATATGCAGTTCCTTTGAAGCACTCAGGTTGATCATGAAGGCAGTTTGGAGCTAAGGAAAGATTTTAAGTAAAACAGTGACATAATCAAATGTATGGTTGAGAACAGGGCTGACAAACATTTTCTGTAAAGGGTCAGATAGTAAATATTTTAGGCTTTGAGAGCCATGTGCTATCTGTCTCAGTATACTCCACTTCACCATTATGGCCTCACAGCTGCCATAGATGATAGTAAAATGAATGAGCGTGGCTATGTTCCAATAAAACTTTATTTGTGGGCACTGAAATTTGAATTTCATATTTTCACATATCACAGAATGTTCTTTTGATTTTTTTTTAACCATTTAAAAATGTAAAAGACCATTTTTAGCTGACAAGCTTTACCAGCACAGACGGATTTGGCCTGTGCACTCTAGAGAGCAGATCCTTGACAGATGACTGGAGTGGAGGGGATGGATTCAGCAGGATCAGGGTGGTAGACAAACAGGTAAAGTGGCTATGCAGCAGCCTTTGCAAGAGATGGTGGTATTTTAGATGAGGGAAGTGGCAGTGGATGTGGAGAGAAATAGATTTGTAAGATAGGTAGGAGACAGAATTGTTAGGGCTCAGTGATTGAAAAGATAGGTGGATTAAGGAAAACGGAGGATTTGAACATAACCCTTAAGTTTCTGTCTTTGCAGGTGCAAGTGTTGTCATTTCCTTCCCTGGGCAATAAGAGGAACACAGTGTTGAGGGGCTGAATGTTTAGGAAGTGAGGTTAAAATTATTGTTTCGTGATAGACACACTGAGTTTTGAGGTACCTGTTGAGTGGTCCAGAAATTAATTTTAATATATGAGATTGGTTTATGCAAGTGAGAAAGATGCTACCTATTAATAACTATTATTTTAAAGTTCATTTGCATTTTCATTGAAATAATACATGCAGCCCTACCTGGTTTGGCTCAGTGGATAACGGGTTGGCCTGTGGGCTTAAGGGTCTCAGGTTCAATTCCAGTCAAGGGCTCGTACCTTGCTTAAAGGCTCAGTCCCCAGCCTGGGTCAGGGAGAGTGTGGGAGGCCACTGATCGATGTGTCTCTCTTACATCATTGTTTCTCTCTCTGTCTCTCTCCCTCCCTTCCACTCTCTGAAAATCAATGGAGAAAATATCCTCAGGTGAGGATTAACAACAACAACAAAACATGTGCATGGTTTTTAAAGTCAGTTGATACCTAAAGACATAGCAGTGTATACCAGTTCACAACCTTCCCAAACCCACTTGGTTTTGTTCTATAGAAGCGTCCCCCTCAAATGTTCCAGCTGGTGTTCTGGTACTTGCCACTATATCTCTAAGTGACATGCTTAGATTACTGTTTTTTGACTTAACAGTTTTAGAAATTTTCTGTTGACATCCTATAATGGGAGATTAGGGCTTATCTCCCCCTTCCCTTCTTTCACCTCCTTCAGTCCCCCCTCCTCTCCAACATAATTATATTTCAAGTTTTGGTCACATTAATAATTTGTTTTTATATTGTTACATCTATTCAAATACTATATACTATGAAGCCAAACTGTTATTATGGCCACCACTAACTTAATTTTATTTGATGATAATAATTGTCTTTGTTTTGCTTGTTTTTTAGTGTTCCTGTTACTAATCTTGCTTTTCTCCCTTTTTTCAAACTCTTTTTGTTTGTTTACTCTCTTTGGAGAGTTCTTTGACTTTATATCCCCTCCCATCTAATGAAGTTTTATTTTTTAAAAATATATATATCTTAGTGTCCCGGTGCCCAGATTCGTGCACATTGAAAGGAAACTAATTAGGAGAAATATTTTAATATTGCTATTTGCCCTTTCTCTGTAATGGAGTGTCAGAGCCACTGCTGTTCACTGTCTGCAGAGTGATCAGCGGTGTGATCGAGCCCCTGCCCGGCTCCCTGAGCTCCTGGGAGCCAGGCGGTGGCCCCATCCCCCACTGCTGCTGCCACTGGTTGCCGTCTGCTGGGCAATGGCACTGGTCGCTGTCTGCTGGGCGATCGGGGCCCCCGCTTACACCCGCCTTGGCCTGGCATCACCCACTCACCTGCTCCACAATCCCACCATGGTCCCACTCTCGTCGGGGTCAGCAGCGCCTCCACTGCCGTCCGCTGCCAACGCTGCATCGCTGATGCCCGCCATGTTCCGCGCTGCCTCCTGGTGGTCAGCGCACATCATAGTGAGCGGTCAAACTCCCAATCTCCCGGTCAACAATTTGTATATTAGGCTTTTATTATATAAGATATATAATAATATATATATATATTATTGACAGTATTACAGATATTCCCCATTCCTTCCCCCTTTGCCCCTCTCTGCCCAACCCTTACCCCACCTCATGCCTTCACCACACTATTGCACTATTGTCCGTGTCCAGGGGCTGTGTATGTAAGTATTATAGTTATCACATATTTAGCTTTTATGAGCTATTTCTTGCTCTCTTTCTTCTTTCTTTAATAGCAATCTTTTTTTTGTTTCATGGATACAGTATCTCCACTTACTTCTTTAATGATACTCATTATAGTTATTTTGAACCTTTCTCTTTTGTATTTGTAATAATATTCATAGGCAAAATGTTTTTCATTTAACATTTTCCATGTGTATTTCTGCTTCAGGAACATGTTACCCAGAATTTTGCTAGTATATATGATAATAAAATTTGTTTGTGAAATAACTTAAAATACCATTTTGCAATAGTACATTATTATAAAGATTCCCATAAATGATAAGATGATGGTTAATATAATTATATTATTTAAAACACATCTATAATTTTTTTGAGTAACCTGATACTACTGATTTTTTTGCACTGTAGTTATTTTTCTTCAGGTTCAAATCTATTTAATTTCAGTGATAGAATTTGATCATTGTAAAAATGAAATCTTCCTTTACATGCAAATTTTGAATTCTTGATATAGAGAAATTTATAATTCTTAAATAGCAAACATTTTCTCCCCAAAAGCAGGAATTTATTTAAATTTGGTGTCTTTCATATAAGATATTCTATACAGTTTCATTTTTATAACTTCTCCTCTTTATAATTAATGAGATGTGCTTATAGATATTGATTTTCTATATAGTTTGCTGCCTAGTACCTTTCATACCATGTCGTTTGCTAATTGGATGTTATTTATCCTTTCTTAGGAGTCAAAAGCAAAATTACTTTTGGCTTAGTTTTATTTTCTTTTGAAGAATATTGTGAATAATTTCATTAATCTCATGCTGATGTTTCCCAATATCTAAAGATTAGTAATATCATAGCACAGAATCATAGATTGTATCCCTCTTGGCTGAAAAACAAAAAAAAAATGTTATCTTCTATAGGGAAGGAGTATTTTCTTTCAAAGTATGTGGTTGAGAAGGAAGATGTGGCAAATGCTTAAGTACACCAATTTTGTGATGAACTCATATTACAATTTTAACTTTACCATTGTAATGAATGTATTTGACCCCAGATGTTTAAAATCTTAGCTGCCATATAAGTAACAATGCCCTACTGGTATCGGGAAGACTACAAGTTAGCATAAGACTTGGAAATATACTTAATAGTCTCATTTTGGGGTGCAATAAAAAATGAACTAGGAGAAAGAAGAGTTTTTATTATTTATTTTCTTTTAAATATTTTAGCATCACGGTGCCATCACCAGGAAAATCTTACAAGTCTTCAGAACCTGTTATTTCGGCTCAAGAGCAGGAGACTCAGGTATGACTTTTGTAAAAAGGCAGGTAGTTTTTGAGAGGATGGTCAGGATTCTATGCATGCTTGAAATTCTGTTGCCAGTATTTTAAAAAATTGTTCTTAGTTAAGAGTCTGAGATAGAGTTCAGTTTTGTTTTGTTTTTCATCCTCAGGGAAAATTTAGTACCTGAAGCTCTTAAAATGAAGGACTAGATTTTTTAAGTATATTTTTTTAGATATTGAGTTGTTTCTTTGTTCTTTGTTTAGACTGTATTATATGGCAAATTGCTAGAAGCTAGGCAGAAACTTGCCAGTAACTTGGATATTCCTCCGGCTATCCTGGCAACAAATAAGATACTGTTGGATATGGCCAAAATGAGGTAAACTATTTATTTGTTTATGTTCTAACCTAATTTTCTTCTAACATAATAGGTTTGTAAAACATATCTTAAGTGATAATGACTGTGGCTCTAACTGTCACAGCTGTTGGATTAGATATCTGTCACATCCGTTGGTGACTTCCAAATCTTCAGGCTGCTACCAATGATCTCTTCTCTGAGCTTTAGGCTCAGGCTTCTACATGAATGGGAACCAACTGTCTCCAGCAATCAGACCCAGTACATAAACAATCTGTCATAATCCAAAAACACTCCTCACATGGATTTCATTCAAATAACAAAACTCTTCTTTCTGAATTCCTTGTTTTTGTTAGTCAGACCATGATGTGCCCAATCACGTATGTTTAAAAACCGATGATATTATTTTCACTCCTCTAACCTATGTCCCCTTCTTACTTTTCTCTGAAGTTTCTAGACTTTTTCATTTAAATGTTTCTGATATGTCTGCCTCTGCCTTCCTCCCTTGTTTTAGTATCACCATGTTTGTTCGGACCATTACCCTTGGCCTATTGCAAAAGCCTTTTAACTAGTTACTCTTTCCTCAGTCTCTCTCTTTCTGTTTCATCTGATATAAGACTACCAAATTAATCTTTATCATGTATACTTCTGCTTAACTAGATTCCCAGTATGTTAATTTCTTTAGGTTACAATTCAAGGCCCTCCATGTATAAACTTAAACCTATTTTTCCATCTGAGTCACAAAATTTTAAATGGTTTATCTTGTTTAGGTTTTTTACCATTTGTTGAAGACCCCTTTTCAACTTCCATATACTGACTTACGATGGTGCTTCTTCTTTGTAGTTTCCTTGATTCCCCAAAACTCCTGTTAGGAAATTCTTCAAAATCTGGCTTTGTTATTATTTTCTCCATGAAGTTTGTATTAGCAAAGTAATGCCTGTCTCTGTTATTCATAAAGGACTTCTAAATATAAATTTTAAAGATGCTTCTACAGCACTTATCACACAATGCTTTATTTTTTTGTTATTAGTGACATACATATGTCATCTAGATTTTTACCTCTGTGAATAACAATAATATGTTCCTCATCTTTTTGTGTCTTTCAAAGCACCTAGCACAATGTTTACTAAATACTATGTGGTCAATAACTATTTAGAAGAAATTATTTCCAAAGAATAGTTGCTTAATAATTTTGCCTCTCATGCCTCCTTTTAAAAAATTGTTGTTACATAATAGTCATGGGGATGTAAACTGTAGCCTAGGGAATAAGGTCAATAATATTTGTTAACTATGTACGGTGTCAGATGGGTACTAGAGTTATCAGAGCGGTCACTTTTTAGGTTACATAAATGTCTAATCACGATGTGGTACAACTGAAAATAGTATAATAATGTATGCCAACTGTAATTGAAAAATAAAAATTTATTTTAAAAATTGTTTATGTCACTAAATTTCATCCATGAGATGTTTCATTAGTGTAGAATTTTCTAATATTACATAGTACTTATATTTTATTTTATAATAAGTATTCCATTAAAAATAAATAATCACAGACCACCTTGCAATATTCAGTGAAAATATTTGATATCATTAGATTGGCATATTTTTAGAAAGGAGACATTATACAGTCTCTTGGATATTGGATAAGAAATATTGAGATAAAAGACTAAAGTAGTTTGGTTTATTGTTACAGGTAAACATTTTATAAGCACTGCATGAAATTTTTTGAGTTTCTTAGCCTTTTAGTTGTCTTCAGTTAGTACCTCATAGTTTTTCTTTTCATATCTATAAAAATAGTAATAATGATAAGATCAGTAATGGAGTAGAACATTATGATAATAGCCTATTTACCAATTAGTAATGTTTATGGTAATAGCCTATTTACCAATTAGTACTGTGTTTTTGTGGTAATGGTGATGCTGGAGTTTTTATTCATAAATTTCTGAAACAGCTTAATATCAGCTATGTTGCTAGAATATAATGTTTCAGTGATTTATTGACTTAAATTTTTTTAAATGACAGACCTACTACAGTTGAAAATGTGAAAAGGATCAATGGAGTTTCTGAAGGCAAAGCTACTATGTTGGCCCCTCTATTGGAAGTCATCAAACAGTTCTGTCACATCAATAGCGTTCAGGTAAAATACTGTGGTGTAAGGAGCTCTGAAGGAATAAATATTTTTGACAATTTCAAAAACACCCTTCAAACGCAACATTTTCTCCCTTTATTTTCATTTCCACACCAGATACGTAGAAAATGAATTCAGATTGTTTCTACAGTAAATCAGTTAATAAGAACATGTTAGTTACCTGATTTTTAAGATGATACTGAAGTAGTTGTCCAGGCTATTTATGTTTTTCTATTTTGTTGGGAGGTATTTTTTTTTAAATTTGAGTGAGTACTGTGTTTTAGGTTGATAAATTATTTACCTTCAAGTATAGATAGAAATTAAAGCTGTAAAGTTATCCTTGTTATCAGTTGGTAAGGGGTTCAGCCACTTTGTTTTTCTTTCTTTTTAAAAATTTTTTTATTTTATTTTATTTTTCCATCACTATGCCCTCTTTCACTTCCACTCATTCCCCTCCCTTGCCCCCCCTCCTCTTGTCCATGTCAGTGAGTTCTCTCTCTATCTCTCTCTCTTTTTTTTTTTTTTCTGTTTTGCTCAGTCCCTCCACATACCTTCTCCCTGTCTGTCTGCTTTCTATCTATGAGTCTGTCTGTATTTTGCTTGGTAGTTCCGTTTGTTTATTAATTTCCACATACGAGTGAAGTCTTATGGTACTTGTCTTTCTCTGACTACTTTTCTTATTGTTTGTTGTATCCTTAATTACCCTCCCCTGCCAGTCATGCTGTCTTTTGAAACTAAGTAGGTTTCATGGTATTTTGTCCATCGTAATAGCGCTTCTTTGTATCCTTTGATTTCTTCTTGCTCCACCACGTATGACCATTTTCACAGGCTTGTTTGGGTTTCTTCTTAAACTCCACATGTGACTCCAGTGACTGGATCGCACTTTAGAAATAATTCTGTAACTATAAGCAGAAACTCTTCTGCTTTTTGTATGTAACAAATCCCTCTTTCAATATAGTAAATCTTTGGTAACTTTAAATTTTCTTTTAATGTCCTATATAATAAAAGCGTAGTGTGCAGATTGTCCCCTCAACCGGGAGTTCATCTAGGAGTTCGACCAGGCGGTGGGGCTGACCTGGAAGGGAGGGTGGCCCCTGCCGAAGGCAGTGGCAGGTGGCCAGGGGAAGGGAGGGAGTACCTGGCTGGCAGCCGGCAGGCGCAAGGGACCCTACCAGTGCATGAATTTTGTGCACTGGGCCTCTAGTGCTTATGTAAGACATCACGTGAAAATGCCTTACATTTCATATTGGATATATTTTTTTTTAACAATTTGATAAAAAGAGATTATGCCAGTAGTAATTGAATACATTTTTTTTTCTCTTTGGACACTCGATGGTAGGATCTTCTTTATGAATTAGTGGTTTGATTTAATAATGAGAGAATTATCCTCCTCAGACCCTCCTCAAGAGTAAATTGAAGTAGGGTGAAAATATCAACACTCCAAAGGATAGGTATGGGACTTTTGAACCTTCTGGATAGAGAAAATGACTGTTAATTTCTGGTGGTTAGGAATTATGCCTGCATTGTTGTACACATTTAAACCATTTACCGAAGAAATAAATTAATAAATTTTAGTGCTTATTAAGCCAGCTTTGTCATTCATCACTTTCATTAAGCTTTAACATATTTGCTTAAAATTTTGAAGCAAAACTTAAGTATTGTCATAATACAAGTCAAAAATTATAAATATGAGGACATGGGATTTAAACCCATTAAGATGGCCATTTAAGAAAAAGAAGTTAAAATCACTTTGTAGAAATACATTTTATGAGAATTATAATGTTTTAAAAATGTCTAGCTCCTCCAAAGATGAATTCATAGTTGGCAGCTACTTAAAAAATCCTAAAAAGAGACAACTATTTTTTTAACTATACATAAAAAGTAGATAGAAACCGCATACTATAATCATAATGATACCTGTAACAAACGAATTAAAAAAGTTAAAGATCCTAGTCCCTTGTTGAATAATGTTGGAATCATTTTGATAAGGTTATTTATCTTTGTGGTTCATTATATTACCTATAGATAAATGAGGAAATATATTTATGAGCTTTTATTTGGGAAAGAAATCTAATTTTTGTATCCATAGCCTATCATTTAGGAATTTTTATTAAAAATTATAGTAGTTGAATATTGGTTTACTCCTTGGTGAAAAATAGAAATGTTTCTGTTTGATTTTTTCATCTATATGACATCATCATATACATGGTGCCTAATTTTAGAATTTGAATTTTCTGACCTAAGGCAAAAAAAAAAAAATGTGTTTTCCAAATCTTTTTGGCATTTTACTTTGCATACTTCAGAAGAATATCAGGGCTATATTCTCACATTAACACAAAGGATAATTCCAATCAAATAACCCTAGGGGTAGACAGTTGGTGTTCTGAACATACAGTACACCTAAATAAAACAGGCAGGTGTTATATATTTCTGTTTCTATTTTAAAGCTCCAGAATAGCTGTGTATTGCAGATTTTAGAAAACATGTATCAAGACAGATTACATATTTTCTGGGGAAGCCTAGCTGGCTGCCCACACTGTGGCATTTGCCATGGTCTAGGCTAGAGTTTCAGTCCTCATTCATGCAATCTTAAAAGTCTTATGTCTTGTCACAAAATAGTTATGTTTTGGGGAGTAGATTTGCATTATTCTTCTCTGTGAACCTGGTTTTATATGTATGTGTGTGTATATAAATATAAGTGTATATATTAGAATGCAAATTCGTTGATTTGTAGTGAGAAATACAACTGGAAAGTTTCACTTGACCCAGCGAGTGTGTTCTCTCCTTTAGAAACTGGCTTATCTGAAGTTGTTTAGCGAGCCCGGAATCGAACAAGGGAAACCCTGAGAGTGTCTTAAATAGGCTCTCAGCAGCAAAAGCAGGATGAGGCATTCTTACACACTACTTGCCAAAGGAACTTTAATATTCAAATCTAGTTGGCCAAGGCTGCGTCTCATCTGAACAGCGCTTGGATAGTCATTGCGTACTTTTGTTTTTCTGCCTTTCCTACTTATGTTTTCATAATTGATTGTTCTCTGTTCACATAGTCTTTTATCTACATAGAGCATGATTTGATTAGATATTTTGCTTACTAGAATCACATTCTAGCCCTATCTTCTTGAGATTATTACTCTCATATGAATTTGCTGATGTTCCCAAACACTTTTAGTCACACATTTACAGATGGTGGCATGATTTTGTTCCATATATCTTAACATCTTTATGTATTTGCCAGTATAACGCCCAGTGATCACATTTCTAAGACCTTGGTATAGGGGTATCCCATGGTTGCCTGCAGGTATAGTTTACACTGTAATCCTGAAGAATCTGGCTAATGGAGTTTGATTTTAGTCATTCCTAGAAACTTAAGGCCGATTCTGACCGTGTTAAGGTCTCAGATGGAAACACTTTAATTTCATTTAATAAAATATGTGATGTGTTCTTTGAAAGCCTAGCGGTGCCTGGAAACAACCTGGAGACCTTAGGTCTTCGGTGTTGTCTGGCTTCTCTGTTCACCAAGCTGCAGTTGTCCCAGGTGTCTGTGAACTAAGCTGCAGACTCCATTTTTGTTTAGGATAGCAAGGGACTAGTGTGGGTTACAGTAAGCCAAGTTCTGTTGGATTTAATTATTTTAATCTAGTATTGGTTCTTACATTTTTAGAAGGTAAAGTTGGCATTTTGGAGGAAAACTATTGTTATATCGATGTGAATCCTATTTCATGTACTAATTCTATCATAACTATTACTTGGCCTTTACTTTCTTCAGGCTTTAAAAAAATCCTAGTATTTCTTCATTAATTTTATTTTTTTAACACTTTCTCCCTTTTTTTAAAAAAAATGTCTTAATGAATCATATTTAAGAATTTACATAATGCTTCAAGAGCCACAGTTTGTATGTATTTTTCTTAACTAAATGTACTGTATGTAGTTAATGAGAAATTTTCTTTAAGATATGTTAGCAGAATTTGTGGTTATAGTTCCTACATTTGAATATTAATTATTTTTATTTATTCATTTAACATTCACTTCTAGGGGGCTTGGGGACTTAATATTTAAGGCAGAATGGTCTACATTATAGTTCATTTTTTCTTTCCTCTTATTGGTTAAAGGAAAGACTAGGGATTTCTAGTTCTATAGCCACATTTATTATTACAAACACTTGATTCCTTCTAGCTTTATTTTTCCTTTTAAAATTAATATGTAAAAAGTAACACAAAACACCTTTTTTGAGCTCCTCATAAAAAGGGAATTTTTTCCTCTTCCTTGGAGGTTTTAATTGTGTTATTTTTACCCCCTAAGGCCTACTGATCATATTGATATCCTTTCTATTATTATGTTGATATTATTATTCACCATTTGTGCTGCTTTTAAACTTTTGTAGGCAGATCTCTTTTCAAGTACAAATCCTCAAGAAGAACAGAAGAAAAGCCTGGTGGCAAAAGACAAAGAATGCTCCCTCCCACCGTCTACAGCCATCACGTATTCTTTATTCCAAGAAAAGAAGATGTCTTTGGTAAGTGTTACATTCATATTAGAGGGAATTTTTTAATTTATCTAAACACGTTTTATCAACTTTTCAGTATTAAAGTTGTGACTTGGGGTACATTTCTTCTAATCCTATAATATTTTACATTGTTTCATTGTGTATTTAATTTTAGAGTAGAATGCCATCTTCTTTTTGCTAAGCCTACTTCTGTCAGTTGAGTAAAAACAGCAAGTATAGGTTGACCATGATTATCTTATAGAGATTATATCCGAGGTACTGATAAACACATTTATAGCTCAGGGATATTAGAGCAGCCATATTGTAAGACTGTTTTTTAAAAATTGGGTTAATAGTTTAGAAACTGTCAGCATATGTATTGATAAGAAATAACCTCCAAGACACATTAAGTTAAAAAAAAGGAATATGCAGAGCAATGTGAAGAACAAACATAAATATGTACATACTTGTATATACACCATACTTGCTGTTCACTCTATATCCTTTAGTTCTGTTCTATTTTTTTAAATATATTATATTGATTTTTTACAGAGAGGAAGGGAGAGAGATAGAGAGTTAGAAACATCAATGAGAGAGAAACATCGGTCAGCTGCCTCCTGCACACCCCCTACTGGGGATATGCCCGCAACCCAGGTACATGCCCTTGACCGGAATCGAACCTGGGACCTTTCAGTCCGCAGGCTGACGCTCCATCCACTGAGCCAAACTGGTTTTGGCTCTGTTCTATTTTTTAACCAAGCCTGATGCTCTTTGAAAAAAATCTACTGTGAAAAATAACCACGTTTAATATTTCTTCACTGTTCTGGCATAAATCCTTAAGACTGTTGAGTATTTTTTAAATATATAGTGTGGGAAAAGTAGACTTATGGTTGTGAGTACATGAAACAGAGTTTAGTTTTGTATTATTATATAATTATTGTATTATTTTCCATATGAGTAACTATAAACCTACTTTTGCCTCATTCTGTCCAAAATAGAGAGTTTACCTTAGTGGAATAAAGATAGAATGAGGCTTCCAGCTAAGTTTTACTAATTTGAATTCCTATTCTCTCTGACCATAAATTGATTAGTCCAATGCCTGGTTTTTCTCTTCTGTGTCTTCATCCACTAGGCCACATTACACACTTTTTATACTGGTTAAGGTCTAATAGAAATAAGAATAAATAATTCATAGCTTGTCTTAATTACTTAATAGATGTTCTAATTTGAGTCAGATTCCTTAATTAAAAGTACAGAATCCATTCCAAAGGAAACCAAATAATTCCAGTGTACTATTTTTGAAACAAATTACATGATAAATAGAAATGATAAATAGATAAATAGATAAATGATAAATAGAAATAAAGTTCTGCCTCTTAAGTAGTAACTTAAATGTACATGTTAAATATACTTATATTGCATAATTTGACCATATATGTGTGGTATAACTGAATATAGTTTCTAAGAAAATTTAGTATAGCCTTCAAATTTTCTGAGTAAAGTGCATGCTAATACTCATCCATGATATGAGGTTTTATGTATTATATTACACAGTCATGGTTAAAAATGTGAAGAATTGCATATCTTCATTTATGTCTTTTGCTGTTATTTGGTTGTATATTATTGTGTAATATCATGGTGTAATTATCTCTACCTCCCAGGAGTCTGAGACGGTCTTGCCAGTTAACTATAAAATTAAACATGCCTAAGGACTAATTAATCAGGAGCAATAATGCAATTAGTTTTAGGTAATTTGATGCCTGGTATCAAGTAACCCTGATATGCACACATGGTGTACACTGTCTAGTAGGAAAGGGTAGACATTTAATGAAAGTAATTTAAAACCTACCTTTGAAGGATGAAATTATTGCTTTAAAGGCTCTTTTCTATGAAGTGTCAACATTTACACAAATCCAATCCAAATTCAGACTTTCAGGTTGTATTAAAAGAGAGTATTACGAATTAATTTAGAGCCGAGTGACTAAACTCTTGGAGTGTTTAAAAGAATATTATATCTCATACATAATCTTAAATGAATTTGGAGCTACAGTTGTATAAAAGCTACAGAAATATGTAACAGTATCCTCAATTTTAACACAATTGTTTAATTCAATTCTAGGCACATGATATATTATTTCAAGTATATAGAACATTGGATTACAGTTTACTATATTTTCAAAGGTTGTGGCAGCTTTTAGACTTAACATAGTACTCTCTGCCGCTAATAGGTTTTAAAGTGAATAACTGTGGAGAGATGAGGATTGATTTCTTAGCTAATGCTGGATGATTATGTTGTATTCAGTATAATAATTGTAAAAAGTAGAATCTTGGAGTTCTCTAATGTAGGTAGTTTTAAAGAAATTGATTATTACAAAGTGAAGGTTGAGTACATTGTTTATTTCTCAGTGAACATTTATTACCCGAAGGTTTTGGACATTTTGTTTTCATACAGTACAGTGGAAACTTTAAAAAACTGACTGGTTGTTTCGCTGCTGTTTCTCTAGAAGAGTGTAGCTGAGAACAGGATTATGCCTCTTGCAGCAGTTGGCATACACTTATCCCAGGCGGTGAAAGCTGGCTACCCAGTCGATATGGAGCGAGCAGGCCTGACTCCAGAGGTTCAGAAGATTATTACTGATGTTATCCGAAACCCTCCCATCAACTCAGGTGATCACCACCACCCTGGTCTGCAGCCTTAATGACTTGAGTCATTGAACCCAGATGAAGTAAACACGCAATCCACTAATATTTTTCAGTTTAGCATCAGCTCTTCATGCTACTATGGAAACTTTACTTTTGTAAGGTTTTTTATTGTGTTAGAAAAACAGTCTTTCTTCCCATTATCACTCAGGGGAAAGCCTGAGTCAGAGAAATTTATGTTTTTCTTTTCAGCTTCAGATGACAACTTACACACCAATCCTGAAACAGAGCACTTTCATTCTTTCCTGATTTCTACCTCTTCACTTGGGGGAAGATACCCAGTTTTTTCTATATTCATTCCCCAAGACTTACTCCTAGTTTTTCCCTAAATCTTTCTGCTTCCTTGTCATTGGTTTCACTTAAGCAGCCGTTCTAATCATTGCAGTCAGTGGGACTTCACTGTGACTTTGGTATGGAGTGAGGCCACAACATTAGTAACAAAGAAACAGAATTTCCGGAGGATGAGGCCCAGAAATCAGGATTTTAAAAAGATTCCCAGGTGATTCTAATGTGCAGCCAAGGTTGAGAACCACTGGCCTAGTTAGTAAGAGCAAAGGAGCTATGATACTTTGGGCAAATTACCCAGTCTCCCCAAGCCTCAGTTTCCTCCTCTCTTAAACAGGGAGGGAGAATATGCCTTTGTTACAGAGTTGTGAGAAATAATTAGATACTACGCAGAATGCTCTGGCACTTGGTAAGTAGTTAGCCCTCTGGATCCTCAGGTTTACACCCATGGATTCTACTAACTGTGGATCGAAAGTATTTGAAAAAAAAAATCCAGAAAGTTGATCCCTAAACAACACAGTATACTAACTATTTACATAGCATTTACATTGTATTAGGTATTATAAGCAGTAATGGGGAATATCATGATGAAGAAGTAGATGGCAAGATATGGTGGCTTCTTAAATATAACCTTTGTAATTACTTTAATACTCTATTATTTTAGAAGCTAATTAAAAAAAATAACGAAGTGAATAGGTATACCAGAAGGGAAGTTTCAAAACTATGGACGGGAAAATGGGAGATTTAAGATTATTATTCAGTCAAATATTGGCAACATCTACTTTATTTGGCTATGGAGAAGAATAGAGGGAGATGCTAATTTGCTTTCTAAATCATATAGTTGTAAAGTTGTTGAATTTTTTATTTGGAAAGGAAATTGGAAATCATTATATTTTCATTTTCCTACTGGCATCCTGTTTCAAAGATAGGAATTTGAGGCCTAGAGGACTGTAAATTGTTTTAAATTCACGTCAAGGTTAATGACAGAGCAAGCTTTCATTTTTACTAGATCATGTCAAAGTTGTGCCGCCAACTCTTTAAAAGAAAGAAATATGCAGTTTTTTAAATCCTGGTAGAGGATTTGGGTTTATAATCCTCTAATTGATGAGTAAAATAAATATACTTAATTATATAGGGTTTACTATATTTATATACCTAGTATCTTTATTTCTTTTTAAAAATATATATTTTATTGATTTTTTACAGAGAGGAAGGGAGAGGGATAGAGAGTTAGAAACATCAACGAGAGAGAAACATTGATCAGCTGCCTCCTGCACGCCCCCCCACTGGGGATGTGCCGGCATCCAAGGCACATGCCCTTGGCCGGAATTGAACCTGGGACCCTTCAGTCTGCAGGATGATGCTCTATCCACTGAGCCAAACCGGTTAGGGCTATACCTAGTATCTTTAAATATCTTCTATGTAGTACCCTCTACATTCTGAGTTTAAAAATTTTAATTTGCTTATGTTATCACTTTTAAAATTAAGAAATACTAAAATCCAGCAGATATATAAACATGGAAAATTCTCTATAATTGCACATCCTGATTCAACAAATATTAGGGATATGAGAAAAATGTTTGTAATCATTAGTGACTATAACAGTAGTTAAAACATTTGTCTTTACCATTGTATACTTATTGCAAATAAATTTTCATTCAGATAAATATTAAATTGAAATTCCAAAGACCAATGTAGAATACTTTTGAACACGTTTCATTTTTCTGTCAATATACCATATGTAGGTTGTACATATAATATGAAAAAGCATATTATTGTAGTTTACTGCCAAAGCCAAAGTTGAGATTGCAAGAACCATGAGCTCTAAATTTTATTTCCTTTGATTGTACTTTTATAGCCTGTAGGATACAATTTATCGATGTGAGATTTTGCTTTTGAAATCTTATTTTTCCTTGATAAAAACTATTTGTTCTTTTATTGGAAAAAATGTGTCATAAATGATAAGAAATGAGGATATACATAGTATATTAATGATTCAGAGATGTTATTTTGATCTTTTATTTAATTGTAGCTATATTTTATAATTTGGTATTTTAATGAACAAGTTTGATTGGCATTTAAATTTTATACAATCCTGAATTGAGAATTTTCTATATTTTATTATGGTATAATCTTGTACCTAAAAATAGAGTATTTTTAATAGAGTAGACAGAATTGACAAATTCTGTCTAATTTGCTATGTAGATTTTTGTCCTAATTTAATATTGTAAATGAATTCTGTACCTTGTTATTCTTTGAATTTTATCATGTTTATATAATTTTAAGCTGCTGCTTTTATGGAGTTGAGATTCTAACTATGCTTAATAATAAATTAAGCAAGACATTTAATGAGGTACCTGGATAGTATTTTGAATAATTTCATTCTCCTGTTTTTTATGTGCATGTGCTTGGAAATTAGGGCTGGCTTCCCAGGGACCTGCAACAAAAGTAGGGGTAATATGATCTCTTCTAAAGCAACGAAGGAGTGCAGCCAGTGCTTATTATTTCACTCTCCAGTAGATATTTTTAACACTTATATGCTTGGAAAGTTAGGGCAGAATAACATGCATCTTTACAGCTAGATGCCACTTATTGACATATGTATATTGTAGGATGACTTTAAGATAAAAATATAAAGAGTACTTATAAGAAATATGTAGGTAAATATATAAATTTTCTAATTATATCTTGAAATTATATTCTAAGTACAGTATAACACCTGTAATTTATTAAATCACTAATAGTTTAATACCGTAGGCAAATGTTTATATATCAATATATTTTATGAAAAAAGAGACATTCTTATTTTAGGAATAGTTCCAAATGAAATAAAATACCTTATTTTTTCTTTTTAAAATAATTCATTTAGCTAATGGTGATATGATCATACAAGATGTGTCGCTGTATCCCCCAAAATTGGTTTCTATATTTTACATTTATAGTATGATGAGACTAAGGATGTGCTAGTATAGTTTGTTTATTCAATATTTATTTATTGTTTTCATGATCTAATAGCTTTTTTAAAAATTCTTTATTAAGGTATTACATATGTGTCCTTATCCTCCCATTACCGCCCTCCCCTCCCCCCGCAATCACTGCTCATGCCCTCACCCCCCTAGTGTCTGTGGCCATTGGTTATGCTTATATGCATGCATACAGTCCTTTGGTTGATCTCTCCCCCTTCCCCCCACCCTCCCCTGCCTTCCCTCTGAGGTTTGACAGTCTGATCGATGCTTCTCTGTCTCTGGATCTGTTTTTGTTCATCAGTTTATGTTGTTCATTATATTCCACAAATGAGTGAGATCATGTGATATTTATCTTTCTCTGGCTGACTTATTTCACTTAGCATAATGCTGTCCAGGTACATCCATGCTGTTGCAAGTGGTAGAAGTTCCTTTTTTTCTAAGTGAAATGCAGGCATGTTTATTCAATATTTAAATATCCACAGAAGAAAATTAATTTAGTACAATGTAGTGTATTAGTTGGCTAGGGTATTGGAAAATTTAAATGGTTTTTCTAGAGTAGCACTATTCCAAAAAGAAATGTAACATGAGCCAAATATGTAATTTAAAATTTTCTGGTAGCCACATTTAAAAAGTAAAAATAAACAGATGTAATTAATTTTAATATGATTTAATTAACCCAACATATAAAAAATGCTGTCATTTCAACATATAATGAATATAAAAATTGTTAATGAGGTTGTTTTGTACTAAGCCTCTGAAATCAGGTAGGTATTTTATATTCATAATATATCTCAATTCTGATGCTAAATTTTAATTTGAAATACTTAGTCTGTATAAAGCTTTGATAAAATTCATATTTGAATAAAGTAAATGAAGGTACCCAATTTATTTCCAAACATATTTAAAAGTATCAGTTTTAAATTTAATTTTTGGCTTTCAATCAAGCTTTTAATGAAAAGGTCATAAAATAACAGTTTCTCATCATTGTAAAATAAGATTCCATGCTTCTGACCAGAGAAATCAGTCATTGATGAGTTGCTTTCTTATGACACTTGAGGGCTGCATACTTGCATTAGAATTACTTAAAATTAAAAATTTGAGTTCCTCAGCCATATTAGCCATATTCCAGGTGCTCAGTAACTGGCTAGTAGTTTGGTATCGACAACAGAGTAACAGAGGTAGTTTGGCAATATATATCAAAGATTACAACTTTTGAACTAGCGACCCCTCTTCTGAGAATCTAGAAAGTTGGAAAGATATTTGTAATATAATGTTCATCCGAACTTTTTTTTTCCAAAGAAAAATTGAAAACAAATGGAAGAGAACTCTAAGTAAATTATGATAGATAAATACAAAAGATGATGATTTTAAAAATGATGAAGTAGTAAGATTGGCAGAATTTCAGTGGTATTAGCATGATATGACCAAGGGACAAATAAAATTTTAGTTTGGTTGATAGATATGATAGTCACATTGCAGATTTTTTTTACATTTAGAGGTAATCTTATATTTCCAAGGTTGTGATTAGCATCAGTTTTACATTTTAAAGCTTTAAAGTTAGAATAAAGTTAGAAACAGTATAAGCCAGTGGTCGGCAAACTGCGGCTCGCGAGCCACATGCGGCTCTTTGGCCCCTTGAGTGTGGCCACGAAGTTTCAATCGCACTGTAGGTGCGCACCCACATGTGGTATTTTGTGGAAGAGCCGCAGTTTGCCGACCACTGGTATAAGCCAAATAATTAGACCACTATCCTAATATGTATTAGCTGTGTTACCTTCTCTTCCTGACTTTTTTTTTTTTTTAATCTGCAGTTTTATTTGGGAAGTCCTGTCTTGGAGTAGCAAGATAAGAACTTTGGAAGGAAGGAGAATATAAACCTGCAAACTAGTAATTTAAAGATCACCTTTTCAGAGTGTCATTTAAAAATACTTGGTGTCTGGCTGTTAATTTGAATTGGGTGTCAGAAATGTGTGATACCAGTTTTTTAAATCACAGGAAGAGGAGGGAATAGTAGTTTCTAAGCTGGAGAATTGCAGAGGAATGTGATGTTGGAAGGAAGTACTTGAAACATTAATAGTGGTCTGAAAGGCATGGCTACATAATTTGTAAAGGTGTAAAGAGACTGACACAGTCTGAATCAGTTCTGTTGAATTACAAAAATTAAAAATCCTTTGATTCTGAAAAGAAGATACACCTTTTCCAGGAAACTAATTTAGTTACTAATATGCATTTTAAATAATTCACATGTTTTGTTATGCTACCAAATCCATTGAAAGGATCATTTTACTGGCATCTTATTTACAGGTATGGTTAGCTTCTATTTTAAGAATAAACTATTTTCAACACATTAACTTGATATTTGGAATTTGAAGTGTATGTCATTCCTTTAGAAACAATTCTGGGAATGGTGGCCTTGATTCCCAGACAGTGTGGAACATAATTTACGCAGCATCCACGACACTGACCTGATTTTGGATCGTGTAGGTAAAGGGTGTAGGTGGTGCAGGAGTAAGGGACACATTTTGCCCCACTTCTGTTCTGTAGGACTGGCGGCATTGAAAGAGGAACATTTTCTTTGGCCACCCTCTTCCTTTATTTCCTCCAAAATATTTCACCATTTCCAGCTCATGGGTTTTTGAAAATGTTCTGTGTATTATATTTTTAAGTCTTATTTTTTTCATCCTTTACAGAGTTGAATAAAATTAAACTCATTAGAATGTTTGTTCCTGAAAACATTGACACGTACCTTATCCATATGGCAATTGAAATCCTGGAAAAAGATTGTGACAACAGACTGTTATGCCAACCTTCATGTGATTCCAACAAAAAGAGATGTTTTCCCAACTCCGAAGCGAGCTGTTCAAGTCCTAAGAGAAGCAAGGAAGAAGTAGGCCCTGCTACCAAGGTGTTAATTATATGAAGAATTTTCATAAAATGTCTGTTCAATTTGCATATTCTAACACTTGAATGCTATTTTTTAAACTGTCATAAATTCTGATATAAGGTTACTTTTTAAATCTGTGTGCTATATTTCCGTTGCTTTTCATCACTCTGAACTGAGAAAAGTGATTTTTTACATGACAAAAGGTGAATATAGTCTGTCATTTTAGCTTATTGTGTAGAGTATTAGCTTTAATTTTTTTCTCTACCTCATATAGCCTGGAAATTACCTATCTTTTATAGGTAATTAATACTGTCTTTAAGTATATGACAGTTTATGTGATTAATGAAAATGAAAGCAAATTCTAGTATAAATGCCTCCCAAACTGGTGTGTGTTTCATTCTCTCATTCATCAGCTCAGGTACAGGGTAATCATGGTTCCTGGTCCTGAGCATATGCCAGTGCACTTTTTGCAAGATCAGAGAAAGACCATGAATTTAGTATTATTTTAGGTGGCACATTCTATTTAAAAAAACACTTTGAAAATTATTTCTGTGTCTGGTGTGAGAAAAATACTATTCTTCGGCAATGTGACTATTAAATGATGGTATGCTAGTACATTTGAAAATTTGGCCTTCAGTATCTTCCAGGTCAAAAATTACAAGACTCCATATGTGTTTGTGAAAACTAATAATTAACTAAAAATTATTTTAGTTCCTAGATGATAAATTCAGCATGGTTGTAGGTGGTTACTAATATTTATATTGGAGAATTAAGAGCTCCATTTTAGTTCTAACGTAATCATTATAGGCTTTCGAACAGTTAAACTCCTTTTTTCAATAGAACTGGTCTTTAACTACTAGAAGCCTGTTGCACGAAGATTCGCGCAATAGGCCTTCCTTCCCCTGGCTGCTGGCACCTGTTTTCCTCCGGCACCTGGGACCCAGGCCTTTGGTCCGGCTGCAGCCGAGAAGCCAAGCCTCTTCAGTCTTCAGTCTTCACTCCGGCCAGAGCCTTCAGTCTTCGCTCTGTGCCCATGTATGCAAATTAACCACCATCTTTGTTGGGTTAATTTGCATAGTCACTCTGATTGGCTGGTGGGTGTAGCGCAGTGACACCAATTTGCATGTTTCTCTTTTATTAGTGTAGATGTACTTCAGTTAGGTTTGTTTATAGTTTTGTTCCAGATAACCTCATGAAATTTGATTTATTAGAATTCATTACATTATTTTGACAATTGAGTTAGCTATAAGAAGGACATTAAAGAAAGTATATGTTGGGTGATATTAGTGAAATTTGGCTTCTATGCCAGCCTTTTATTTCTGAAATCTATACCAGGTGCCTAAGACCTTATTTTTTTCCAGCTTCTACTTATCAATACAGAAAAAAGGTGTAATTTTTAATTTTTCTTGAATATTGAAATACATTTATATAAAGTATTATTTTAACCACACATCAGCATTTTGCTTTTCCTCTATTGAAATAACATCAGTTCCCAAGAACAGAGTGGGGAGACTTTGGGGGGGATGGATTTAGCCTTTTTTTCCCATTTAGGGGAACAAGGGTTTGGGGGCTGGGAAGTAGATTAAGAGGTGAGTGAGCCAGCCAAAGTATTTTTTCTTTCATCTACCTCCTGCTATGGAAAGCTACTCCAGTGCTGTCTATCAGAGTCCTAGTTTCAGGATCTCATGTATTAACATTCATTGTCTCTACTGACTTGGTTGTATCCCTTCGTGTATTTCTTCTTATAATTCTGAGGCTTCTGAAAGAGAATAATGTCAGGACAAGATTTAGTTTTTTTATCAGTTGGTGCATTGTTAGATTTACAACTATTGTGATTGTTGTTAAGGTAGAGGCCTAGTTGTGCCTATGTTTTAAGGAGGAAGATTATGTCTTGATATGTGGTAGCTGTGAATTAATATACAGAGGTACACAGTGGGTTCTTTAAATATGTAAATATTTTATTTCAGAAAGTTTTCTGATAGTTTTTAAGATTTTGTTTATTTCAGGAAACTTTTCTTAAATTTTACTTCTCATTTCTAATTCTCAAGCTTTTCTTCACTCAGTTTTGAGTTTTTCTGATTTTGATTTATGGTGTTCTTTCATGTTTTGAATTATTTTCTTAATTTTTTTCAGCTCATTTTGAGAAGTTAGTTTTATTCTGTGTCTTAGAAAGTCTTTCTGGTGTCTGGGATTTGACCGTGATACTTTTCTGTTGCTCATTTTCATGTGAAATGAATTTTCCTGCACTTTCCTAAGAAGGCATGGTTCAGGAGAGTTTGTCCAGGTGCACAGAGCAATCCCGCCTGTGGTTCTTGTGTAATGTTCCAAGTGTGGAAACTTGGCTATGAGGCGCCCTCCTCTGCCACTTCCCCCCAGGCTTTCTCCTCCCTGTGCCTCTGCTAGGCCTGTCAAGCTTGGTTTTCATTTCACCCCAGCAGTTCCCGTGAGTGCGGCCTTCTCCTGGGAGGCAGCTTTGCCTGGTCAGGAGAGTTCTCAGGAGCCAGCTGCTGTCGCCACTCAAAGGGCTACGTGGGCCCCTTTCAGCCACCTGCAAAAGCCCTCCCACTTTCGGATGCTGTTCTCTGCTCATCTGTCATGCTTTCCAGTAGACTGGGGTTCTCCTGTGCTCAGGCACCTCACTGCTTGCCTCTGCTTCCTCCCATACAGATGCTGTACCAGGCAGGTCTATGGCTTGTCTTCACATGCTTACAGCTTCAGTTTCCCGGGGATACCTTTCAGCTTTCTTTATTGTAAAAGTAGATGATGAATTTTTGTTTTTCGTATCTAGTTCTATTTGATTTAGTGCTGGGATTCAGAGAAATTTTAAAACTATGCTGCTGTTTCTACCATCTTCCTAGCACCCTCTCCTTCTGCATCGCTTTTTTCCTTCTTATTTTTCCTGACTTCCAAAAGAGAGAGAATCTCCTGCCCTGCCACTGAGTTTCATTATAAATTAAAATATACCATATTATTTGCAAACTATTTTAAGATACTCATAAAAATGCCTTATAAGTAATATTACTGCAATCATTGTTAAAATTCAGTACCTCAGAATAATAATTTTCTTTTTAAATTAAATTTATTGGGGGTGACATTGGCTAATAAAATTATATAGGTTTTAAGAGTACAATCCTATAATACGTCATCTGTATATTGTATTGTGTTTTCACCACCCAAAGTTAAGTCTCCTTCCAGCATCATATATTTGACCCCCTTTACCCGTTATTACATCCCTCCCTGTGTCCCTCTGGAACCACCATACTGTTGTCTGTGTCCATGCGTTTTTGTTTGTCTTGTTTGTTCATTTGTTGCTTTCAGTTTTGCATCCCATATATGAGTGAAATTATATGGTTCTTGACTTTTTCCATCTGACTTATTTCACTTAGCATGATATTCCCAAGACCCATCCATGTTGTCACAAATGGAAGTATTTCAATAAGAGTTTTCTTCAGCTTTGCTTTGTTAGGCATAGTGTTTTGTAAGAAAATGGTGCGTGCTGTAAATATTCTGTATGCCATAAAAATGTTAAAGATTGCCATGGCCGGTTTGGCTCAGTGGATAGAGCGTCGGCCTGCAGACTGAGGGGTCCCGGGTTCGATTCCGGTCGGGGCATGTACCTTGGTTGTGGGCACATCCCCAGTGGCGGGTGTGCAGGAGGCAGCTGATCGATGTTTCTAGCTCTCTGTCTCTCTCCTTTACTCTCTGTGAAAAATCAATAAAATATATTTTTAAAAAATGTTAAAGATTGATGGAAAACATCCTGTGATTGTTCTCTGAAGGAGAAGAATCACAGAAATGCACTAACGTCTTGGAGTCAGCCATCCAGTGATCCAGAAATAGAAGATTTATTTATAGATTCTCAGTTACTGGTAACATTGATTAGTGAAATAGTTTTTGTGAAAATACATTAGGCTTGATAACTGATATGTTTAGATATATCTTTGTTTTATATGAAATGAAATACAAATACAGATATTTCTCTATTTGCTTATATATGTGCACATAAAATCAGCAAATGAGTTAATGTTTTGTATACTCAACTTAATGATAATAGTTTGTTAATAGAATTTAGAGTATCAAGAAGCTGTAAATGTCACCTTAAAATGTTATTGTGATTGCTGGGAAGTTTAGTCTTCTACTGATGAAGGAAGTCATCTCTGACAGGCATTGTTTCTGGTAGGTGAGCTAGACTTCATAATTAAAATTTCCTCAGATACTTATTGTTGAGACTCAAAAGATACACACAGTGTAAGTAAGCTTTCCCTTTTTCTCGCTGAAATGAAATTATTATTATGCTTATAGGAAAAATGCTGAAGATCATATTCTATAGAAATGTTACAGAAGAGAAAAGACTTCATATATTAGCTACCAATTAATGAGTGTCATGAATAAATCAGAATGTGTTTTGATGTTTTGCATTTATTCTCACTTAATTCTCCAAATAATCTAGTAATGTTAGGTACTGTTATTCTCATTTTCTGTGTGAAGTAATTGAGGCTTAAAGAACATTCATAAGGTCATTCATTTATCAAGTGACTCCATTAGAACTTAACCTAGTTCTGTCTGGGTTCAAAGTTCCTGCTTATCCCATGGTATTTGGGTACAATAAGACTTCAGGTTTTTTCCTCCTAGATTTCATGCTATGTTTTAGTGTTTGGCTTTGTTATAATCTTAACTCAGTGGTTCTCATCCTTCCTAATGCCGCGACCCTTTAATACAGTTCCTCATGTTGTGGTGACCCCAACCATAAAATTATTTTCGTTGCTACTTCATAACTGTAATTTTGCTACTATTATGAATCGTAATGTAAATATCTGATATGCAGGGTGTATTTTCATTGTTACAAATTGAACATAATTAAAGCATAGTGATTAATCACAAAAACAATATGTAATTTTATTTATTTATTTTTTATTTTTTTAAATATATTTTATTGATTTTTTACAGAGAGGAGGGGAGAGGGATAGAGAGTTAGAAACATCGATGAGAGAGATACATCGATCAGCTGCCTCCTGCACACTCCCTAGTGAGGATGTGCCCACAACCAAGGTACATGCCCTTGACCGGAATCGAACCTGGGACCTTTGAGTCCGCAGGCCAACGCTCTATCCACTGAGCTAATCCGGCTACAGCAACAATATGTAATTTTATATGTGTTTTCCGATGGTCTTAGGTGACCCCTGTGAAAGGGTCCTTTGACCCCCAAAGGGGTCACGACCCACAGGTTGAGAACCGCTGTCTTAACTGTTCTATTTTTTAAACAATATTTTTATTGATTTCAGAGAGGAAGAGAGAGGGAGATAGAGATAGAAACATCATTGATGAGAGAGAATCGTTGATGGGCTGCTTCCTGCATGCCCCCTACTGGGGATCAAGCCCGCAACACGGGCATGTGCCCTTGACCAGAATCAAACCTGGGACCCTTCAGTCCATAGGCCAACGTTCTATCCATGGAGCCAAACCAGTTACGGCTGTTGTTCTTCTAAATGCACTCAGGGGCCTAACTCTAATTGTAAGCAACTTTAGTTGTCTGTGGCTACAAGGGATGTAGATATTAAGGTCTTTTGGGAATAATAAATATTTCTGTGCCAATTTTATGTCTACCCAAATGCCTTTTATCTGTGCTACTTTATATCCCTAATATTTATTATCTGTAAGGCAAACATTATAGTAAATCAATAATCTCTTCTCCTGATTGTCTCTTCCCTGTGAGGAAATAAGTGCTCAGGAGAAAAGGTACTATATTAAACAGCTTCTTCTTTTTTTTTTTACTTTTATTTATTTATTTATTTTTAATTTTTTTTAAAAAAATTAAGTCTTTACTGTTCAGATTATTACAGTTGTTCCTCTTTTTCCCCTCCATAGCTCCCCTCCACCCATTTCCCACCCACCCCCGCCCTCACCCCCCCACTGTCCTCATCCATAGGTGCACGATTTTTGTTCAGTCTCTTCCCACATCCCCCACACCCCTTTCCCCCAAAGAATAGTCAGTCCACTCCCTTTCTATGCCCCTGATTCTGTTATAGTCACCAGTTCATTCTGTTCATCAGATTATTTATTCACTTGATTTTTAGATTTACTTATTGATAGATGTGTATTTGTTGTTCATAGTTTGTATCTTTACCTTTTTCTTCTTCCTCTTCTTAAAGGATACCTTTCAGCTTTCATATAATACTGGTTTAGTGGTGATGAACTCCTTTAGCTTTTTCTTATCTGTGAAGCTCTTTATCTGACCTTCAATTCTGAATGATAGCTTTGCTGGATAAAGTAATCTTGGTTGTAGGTTCTTAGTATTCATCACTGAATATTTCTTGCCATTCCCTTCTGGCCTGCAAAGTTTCTGTTGAGAAATCAGCTGACAGTCGTATGGGTACTCCCTTGTAGGTAACTGACTTTCTTTCTCTTGCTGCTTTTAAGATTCTCTCTTTGTCTTTTGCTCTTGGCATTTTAATTATGATGTGTCTTGGTGTGGTCCTCTTTGGTTTCCTTTTGTTTGGGGTTCTCTGTGCTTCCTGGACTTGGAAGTCTATTTCTTTCACCAGGTGGGGGAAGTTTTCTGTCATTTCTTCAAATAGGTTTTCAATATCTTGGTCTCTCTCATCTTCTGGCGCCCCTATAATTCGGATGTTGGTACGCTTGAAGCTGTCCCAGAGGCTCCTTACACTGTCTTCGTATTTTTGGATTCTTTTTTCATTTTGCTTTTCCAGTTGGGTGTTTTTTGCTTCTTCATATTTCAGATCTTTGACTTGATTCTTTCGATCCTCTAGTCTGCTGTTGGGAGTCTGTATAATATTCTTTATTTCAGTCAGTGTATGCTTAATTTCTAGTTGGTCCTTTATCACAACCTCGAAGGTCTCATTAGATTTCTTGAGGGTCTCATTAAGTTTATTGTTGGTTAACCTTAAAAGTGTGTTTTTGAACTCTATATCTAGTAGTTTGCTTTCCTCCATTTCTGTCATTTGTGTCCTATTTATTTGTCTCTGCATTTTTTTATGCTTCACTGTGTCGATAGCATGGCTTTCTGTGCTAGGTGTCCTATAGGGCCCAGTGGCTCAGCCTCCCCAATTACCTGAGGTAGATACTCTTGGTGTACCCCCTTGTGGGCTTTGTGCATAGTCTTGTTGTAGTTAAGCCTTGATTGTTGAAGGTATCACTGGGAGGGATTGACCTCCAGGCCAATTGGCTGTGAGAATCAGCTGTGTCTGCAGTGGGAGAACTTCTGTGTTGGAGACACCCCTCCAGGGCAAGACTTGCTTCAATGGGGCCTTGGTGCTCGCTGAGTCTGCCCCCTGAGTGTGTCCTTTATGAATCGGAGGAGCTGCAATCTGGATGGTCCCACTCTGACCACGGGGCACACTGGCTCCTGGATCTCTAAGGAGGCGCCAATCTAGCCTTTGCCTAAGGCTACCCAGCAGGAGCCGGCTGTGACACAGTGCAAGTTGCCCTGGGGCCTTGGGCCAGCTGCAGTTTGTTAGGTAATTATCAGATTGCAAAGGGCCAGGCCTTTCATATGCAAAAGCCTCTGTGCAGTGCTTGGGTGGGGCGGGGTCCCAGGGGATCAACAGGGCGGAGCAAGCAGTTATGGCTGCTCTCAGTCCTGCCCTCAAGGGCCCTGCTTCTCAGTGTCCCGGCAGTCGCTGCAAGCACATCTGAGAGAAAGCTGCCCTCGAGTTCCAACTGATGCCAGACAGTCCAGTTTCTCCCGTATGAGTCTGGGTCCCCAGAGACTCGCCCAGAACTGGAGCTCAGAGCTTGATACTCCCTCCTGATTGAAAAAGACAACCGTGTCCTCAGCCACCACCCCTCTCCGCATGCGCCTCTGTACCTCTGTATTTTACTTCCACACCACACCTCCTCTGAGTCTCTGTATGCTTTTCTCTTTCCTTCTAGTTGTAGAATTTCCACTTAGCCAGCCTTCCTGTGGTTCTGGATGATGTCCATTCCGTCATTTAGTTTTATTTTTGAAGTGGTTGTACGAGGCAGCAATCTCCGGTGTTTACCTATGCCGCCATCTTGGTTTTCCTCTTTTTTTTATTTTTAGCTTTTGCAAAAATGTGAATAGTTTTTTCTTCTATACTTGATTTCTTTAATTAAGTTGGAACAGCTAACAGATTTTACTATTTTTATTTTTACTTATTTATTTTAAAATATATTTTATTGATTTTTCACAGAGCAGAAGGGAGAGGGATAGAGAGTTAGAAACATCAATGAGAGAGGAACATCAATCAGCTGCCTCTTGCACGCCCCCCACTGGGGATGTGCCCGCAACCAAGGTACATGCCCTTGGCTGGAATCGAACCTGGGACCCTTCAGTCCACAGGCCGACGCTCTACCCACCGAGCCAAACCGGTTAGGGCTTATTTATTTTATCCTCACCTGAAGATATGACCTTTATTGATTTTTAGAGAGAGAAAGGGAGAGGGAGAGAGAGAGAATCATTGATGTGAGAGAGAAACATCAATCAGTTGCTTCCCTCACACTACCCAACTGGAGCTCGAATCTGAGATCTGGGTATGTGTCCTGACTGGGAATTGAATCCACAGCCTTTTGGTGTATGGGATGACACTCCAACCAATTGAGCCATACTAGCCAGAGCACTTTTTACCTTTTTAAATATAGGCTTTAGAGTTTTTTTGCCAAGTATCTTTTACTCCCCCCCCCCCCACCCACCCACACACACCATCCTTAAATATTTAGAAACCATTTTTAAACATAGAAAACATAATAAAATAGCCATTAATGTACAATATATAGGTATAGTCTTCATTTTTTAAGTGGAATAAGCCATACTTTTGTACCTTTGGCTAGCAGACATTATAACTGAGATGAGGCCACCATATCATAAAGTTCTTCAAATAGTTCTGATAACTAAACTAACTCTGCCGGATTCCACAGTGTACCAATGGTAGGATGATTTCTCTGTCATGTCCTCAAACTAAGATAACACAAGTTAATACAATTTTAGCCTTATGGAACACTTACCTACTTACAACATTTATTTTGTTCATGTGTGGGTTGTTTAGTGCACAGTCACTGTCTTTGGTTCTTAAAACCATTTTCTTCAGGGATTTTTAGGGTTCTGAGGCTTCATTCGGTGCACGGGCCCCTAAAATTGTGCAAAGTACTGTATATGGATACGTTTGTCTTTTTTTTTTTCCTCAGAAGTGGGTCTCTGATTTTTAGCAGATTCTCAAAAGTCTATGAAATGAAAAAAATTTTAAATTTATTTGGCAAATTTATTTGAGTATCTTCTATGTCTCAGTAACTCTGCAAGGGACTGAAGGTGACTAAACCATTTTACTCCATCTACCATTGTACGTGTAGAAGTTACGTGCTTTTTCAGATGCCTAATAGAACGGTGTGTGCATGCACACATGTTTGTGCACACACGTACCCAAGCGGATATCTTCCTCAGAGCATTAAATTCACCATTTTGGTCACCCCAAAGCACATACAACCATTTTGGTCACCCCAAAGCACATACACTATGGGATGTAGACCTGAAATGATACCTAGCTTTTTCCTTCCCGAGTTGAGTGTCTGTACTTGAGTGTCTAAGCATACACCACAGGATGGCAAGTAAATTGCCTAAAGCAATGATATAGTGATCTTGTATCTCTCTTTTTGATCCAGAAATAAATTGTATAGATTTCACTATTTTGTTTTATTTGGCAAGAGAAGGCTTATGGCTGTATATTTAGTAATCTGTTATTCCTTTTCTGTTCCTTTCTTATAGACTTCACCCAAAACCCCACAGAGAAAATTACCTGAATGGTTTGCCAAAGGAAATGAGACTTTAGCTGTTACCAGCAAGAAATCAATGGCCAAAACAAAAAAGAAGGGTCTTTTTAGTTAAAATGGCAGCTGCTAGAAGAATTATGTTTGTCTTGCTGTATTATAAGAGAGGTACTGAATTTTATTTCTGAAAAGAGTGGGAAATAATATGTAAGCTTAAAAATTATTGAATCTCAAAGTAAAATTCATCTATTCACTAATCAGCTGGCATCTTAAAACAGCCTTGTGCAATTTCCATAAAATTGAGTCTTCTGAGTACGACATAGAATGCTGAGTTTCCTTTAAGATTGCTTTAAGAATTGTTATTGCCCAGTTTTCTAATCATTTTATATCAGCAGTATATCTGGAAAATGTAATTTGTGTGATATGATACAGATAACAGATTAGCAGCTGTGTGGTGATAATGTGTGTGATGTAAAACATTCCTGTATTACCCAGATTCTGTCTTGTACATGAGGAAAACAGTGATTTTACAAATTGCCTTACTCTCTTTAGACAGTACTCCTCTACACGTTGTTAAATGGACCAGAGCTGTGAAAGTGAAACATTTTGGGTTCCATGTAAATAGGGGAAAAGAATATAACAAAAGACACCATTTGTACTAAAAAACTGCATTTTCTACAATATTTCTATAATTTTTTAAGTAATAAACTTTAAAAATGTTATTTATACTGAATGTTATGAAGAGTATATATAAATCTATTTTAAGCCTTCATTTACTTAATAACATTTTTTTGAGGGTGTCAGAATTTGATTCTAAAATCTATTAATGTCATGCATATAACTTAAATATCTGAAACGCATACTCTTGACTCTGATTTGGGTAAACCATAATTAATATAGCTTTAAGCAGTTTATCATATAGCCTTAATTGACTTTGGTAAATACAAATAACTGTTGTTAATGAAGAAATATATGTATGATTGTTTTAGAAAAACGAAAAAAAGAAAAATCACCAATAGTCCCACCAGTTAACCCCTTTTATGACATTTGCCATAACTTTTTATATTTACTTCTTTTCTAAGTTTGTTACATTAATAATATAAGAAAGAATTTTCTTTGTAAAGCATTCAAGCTGCACTTAAAACATGGAAGTCCCCACAGTCCAGTTTCCTCACATGCCATTACCAGCCTTTACTAGAAGGTAACTTCTGTCATATATATGACATGTGGTTCTCTAGTCATTTCTTCTGCATTTACCTGCTTTTGCATTTTCATCTGTACATATTCTTTTTTTTTTTTTAACACAAATGAGATCATGCTATGATTTTCGGCAGCAAATTTTATACTTAATATATCATGAAGATCTTTCTATGTCAGTACATATTGATCTCATTGTTTTTTTTACAGTAACATAATATTCTCTTCTGTAATTTATATGATCACTTTTCTATTGGTCATTTCTATTTGAACAGTTTTGTCATTGAATAATCTTCCACAGAATCTGTTCTGTGGCTTTATGCGGTACAGGAATTCTCTGAGTGTGGTCTGCAGACTGTTTGGAGTCCCTAAGACCCTCTGCAAAGCCAGAACTATTTTCATAATACCAAGATATTATCTGCCTTTTGTATTATGTTGATATTTGCAATGAGGGTGCAAAGTAATAGGGAGTATATTTTAGTGCAGCGATCACCAACCGGTGGTCCGCAGACCACTGGTGGTCCGTGAGGTCCAAAAGGTTGGCAACTGCTGTGTTAGTGCAAAGCAAGGCAATGGTGCCGAATTATTGATTGTACTAATTCTTAGTCCTTTTCAGTACTCCGTGTGATGAAATGCCAGTATGCATAAAGCTCTTCAGCTGCCAAAGCATGATGGTCATCTCCTTTGATTGTGTGAGTTGTCCCCATGTAGCACCACTTCTATTGAAAAGAATGACTGACGGGAAACTGTGATTAGCCAGACGTGGGTGTTAGGTGGACATTTCCTGAAAACTGAGCAAAGTCATCCTCTCACTTCAAGGAAAACTGCTGATTATTTGTCTCCAATGATAAAATTGGAGAGTTCTAGAGAAATTTATAATTTTGAAAAACTTGGGTCTGTTACCAGGAGTTTGACAGCTTCCCATACCATAACGCAGACTCTTCTAATGAGATGGAAAGGGTTAATTTTTTTAAACATTATTGATTTTTGGCAACAGTTAAAAGATCTGCATAACTCAGAGAACCAATATTTTTCTGAATGATTAATACGTCTATATTATAAAAGGCCTGTGGCCCTACTGCCCTGATGACCAACGGCTGGTGCGGGTGGGCAGGGCTGCGAGCACAGCCGAGCGATTTTGTGCGCTGGGCTTCTAGTCTATGTATATAAAAGTCTAAGCAACCTTTAGGATGGAACGACCAGAGTGACCAGAATGACTGGTTTCTATGCCGTGTACTGACCACCAGGGGGCAGATGCTCAACGCAGGAGCTGTCCCCAGCCCACAGGCCCCAATTGTCGATGGGGCCTGCTGGCCACCCTCCTGGTCCCTCCCCGCAGCCGGTAGGCCCTGATTGACCTGCCACCCACCCGCTGTGGTGGCGGTTGGCCGATCGCTCAATCAGGGCCGGGTCCCAGGCTGGGATGGAACTGGGGGTGGGTGGCGGCAGATGCAGGCGGCGAGGGAAGGAGGAGGGGAGGCAGGGTACCTGATTGGTCCTGATTGCCACCCAGGCCTAGGGACCCCACCTGTGCACGAGTTTCGTGTACTGGGCCTCTAGTGTCTAATAAAATCATGCATGAACAAAAGATCCATTCAGAGTGCACAGTGGACCAAAGGATTTTCACATAGCACAGCAAGACACTAACACTTGTCCGGTTTGGATATAGTTTCAAAGAAGAATGTCTTCAATTATCTGGAAAGGTTATGAAAATACTTCTCCTTTTTCCAACCACATACCTGTTTGAGATCAAACTTTCTTCATAAACTTTGGCCAGGACAGCATATCGAAGCAGATGGAATGAAGAAGCAGATCTGAGAATCCAGACACTTCCGTTAAACCAGATGATGATGTCACTTTTCTCACTATTGGGAGTGGGGTTTCCAAAAACTGTATTGATGTTAACATGTAATACTGCTATTTTTAAACAAATTAATAAGTATTTTTAAATTTTTTCTCAGTTTTAATTTCTAAAAATGGTAAATACCGATAGCTATTACCTACATTAACAAAAGCTCCATGGGGTTCTTAATAATTTTTAAGGATATAATAGGGTCCTGAGATCTAGGAGGTTGAAAACTGTTTATATGGTATTTTATTATACAGAAGACATATATGAATTATTTAACTAATTTCATGTTGGACATTAAAGTTGCTTCCAGTTTTTCCGCTATTTTAAGTACCACTTTGAAATGAAATATGGAATAGTCTCACAGCAATACCAGAAGGAGAGAGAAAATGAATTTTGTTGTGGACTTGATGCCTTTCCGTCATGTGTGGCCCTTGGTTTCTGTTTGGGTTGTTGCAGGAGAATAATTCTGGCCTCGACATGCGAAGGCACCTGCGACCTCATCTGAGCTAGTCTTTGGCAACAGCCCTTGGCTCTGGGGTGGGCACGTGTCCTCAGCTGTTCTAATCAGAGTGAACCTCAGGATTTGTATGGAAATGCTAAACCAAAATGCTCTTTCCCCTGCTGTTATTAATGAGGAAAGAAGTGTGCACCTCGGGAACGTTGGAGCAGTTTCAGGATCATGCAGAATCATCCTTTAGCGAAGCTAGCTCTGAGGTAGGCAGGATGAAAACATGGCACAAAATCAGGTTGCTGGTGATGTTTCTGGGCTCCTAGTTCAAGCCTTTCCTAAAGTCAGACATAACTGGATACTTCAGCTACATGGGGCATCAAATTCTCTTCATTGGTGTTAAATCTGTCTCAATGAGGGTTTTTTGTTTTACTTCCAATTGTGTGCAGTTGTCACAACCTTACGTCACGTGGGTGATAGAAAGGCGCTCCCACAGACCCAGAAGACGTTTCTTCGTTGGCGAAGGGGATAGAATCTCAGAGTTCTGCCAAGTGGATGACAAAGCACCCGCTCCTGGGCAGAGACGGAGGTTCCAAGATCTCCCCAGTTCTCATTTCCCATGAGTTCCCCTGTGGCTTTTTTCTCCTCCCCTCTCCAGGCTGCCCCCCTCCCCACCAGCAGAGTGTGTTTTGGAAGCTCTGCTGTATGGATCTGTTACCAGGTGCAGGTAACTGGTACAAAATGGTCACGGCACATAGAGTATTTACTGTAAGAATAGATGGACTGGACTTGAATTTCCCGGGCACAGCACCATTCTTCAGTAGTCTCAGGCCTCCAGTCTCACTCTGAGGTTCATTCTTAAAAACAAGGAATTTCTGAATATCTCATGCTGTCTCCTCCAGAAAGTATTAATTACTTATCTTCGTGTTGTCAGAGGAATCCCTGACAGTTGTTTAGAATACAAAACACTGTGTTCCCACCAGGTTGATTTTTCCTATTCACAGAGGCTGTGATAGAATTAACTAAGAGCATGAAAGATCCCGTGGAATGGCCTTGAAGTCATTTTAGAACTAAATATACTGTAGGAATAATAAAGGTTAGCTATCCTCACACTTCGCCTATAGGAATGTGACAGGGGCAGCCCCATTGTAATCAGAAGGCTGTTAGTGGTTTGCTTAATGACAGGGGAGTTACGTAATTCTGACATTTAAGGGCACAGGGGTAAATTTCTCAGTGTACCAAAGTAACTTATTTTTCACTAAACGAAGGGTGTAAAGGGATGGGCATCCCAGAAGCTTTTAAAAAGGAAACCTTTTAAGCTTAGTTGGAATAATAAAATATTTGGAAGTTGATGTAATATTCTGTTTCATGAATCAGTATCTGTTAAGACAGTCTTAAAATTTCTGAATATAAATTACTTTTAATTTCTTCGAAGGCCTATTGTAGCTGATTAAGGATAGGAATTTTTAAGCTGTGGAGTGCTGAATGTGCAAGATAGTGAGGAACAAGGCAGGGGAAGAAGGCGTCCGCTGGAACTCTGTAAGCCTTAGAGAAGATGGGCTTATCAAGCCCCCAGGCTCTCTTTGTCTTGGGACCTAATGGGGGCACTTTATTATTTTTATTGATTCACTTGAATTTTATACAGTTTAAAGCATCCAGCAAGAAACTGTCCGTTTCTTTTAAAAAAATGTTTTATTTATTGTGGCGACACTGGTCAGTAAAACTACACAGGTTTCAAGTATACAATTCCATAATATGGCATCTGTACATTGCATTATGAAAGCAACACATGAACAAAAAAGACAGTTTCTTTTGTTTCCTTGGCTCATTTTCATGCTGGGAGTGACTAAGGGAACCTTTACTTCACTGGCTCAAGAACACCATCTACTGGTTAATTCTGGTAATTCAGGTTATATGGTGCACAGGAAGCCAGATCATTGGTTTCTGGTTTGGGGTTCATGTCTGTGGCTAATGTGTCAAGATGTTAAAGGAGAGTGAGGTGTTTACTCTGGGCCAGTTTCTGTGAGCCACATAGAAGCTGGACTCTGTGCATTCATTTATAGAGCAGCAGGGATTCAAGTCTAAGTCTGTCAACCAGTTCCTATTGTTCTGGGCGTAATGGGATTTACTTCTCTTGTCAACTGAAAATCTTCCTTGGACCTTTACTGAGAAAACTCCGTGGCTCCCTGGTTTAAAAAGGAGCTTCTTAAACATTTTTTTTTCTTTTTACCTATCCTACCCCCCAACAGAGAACTCATTACATCTGGTCTCCAAACCTAGATTCTAAGTGTCTTGAAGATAGAATTGAATTCCAGTAGACAGCATCTCTGAAGCCTCTGCTAAGTACCATACTGCTTACCACCCTAGATGGGACCCACCTTCAGGCCACCCATCCCCATCTGTGATAGCCATAGTCCCGGGATGGCCGAGTGTTAGGAGCTGAATTGTGTCTCCTGCCTTCCCCCAAGGACATATGTTGAAGTCCTAACCCCCAGTGCCTCAGCATCTGTTTTTGGACATAGTGTTTTTAAAGGGGAAATTAAAATGCGGACATTAGGGTGGGCCCTAATGCAACATAAACTGGTGTTCTTCTTAGAAGAGGAGATCAGGACACAGACACTTGCAGAAGAAAGACCAGGTGAAGGCACAGGGAGAAGACGGCCGTCCACAAGTCAAGGAGAGAGGCCCCGAAGAACCCAACCTCCCGACACCTCCGTCTTGGATTCCAAACATCTTTTGTGTAACCCACCCTCTGTGGCAGCTCCAGCAAACACCTGGAGTCTTTCCTTGTTTAAATTTATTCTGTAAAACGGGCCATTTAAACAGCCTTTCTCTGAGCAAAGTTTTCCGTTCACACACATCCTGTGGGGTCCCGGGACTCTGTTTCTTAAATATTTAGACCATACTCAGGAGATGCTGAACTCAGTAGAGAGGGGAATGGGGGAGAATCAAGCCAGGAGTAAGCTCCCGGGTGTTTGCAAATGCCTGTCTGCATTGTTAAGGGCTCTAAGAACCTCTCACCTGGAACACAAGGCCTTTTGCAGCTTGGCACCAACTCTCTTCATATTAAACTGAAAAGCAAAGTCGCCAATACAGTACGTGTTCATTAGAAAAAATAGAAATGCAATTAGAAAAATAAAATTTCTATATCCTCCCCACTCAGAATTAACTATGTGGGGTTAATTCTATACTAGAGGCCCGGTGCATGAATTCGTGCACAGATGGGGTCCCTTGTGGTGGCCTGCAAGGATCAGGCCCCAGCCCATGCCCCCAGGCTCGCAGCCCCAGCTCAATGAGGGGTTTGCTCTCTTGTTCACTTTGATATAAATTCTGACACCTTGTCATGTTCACTCACATTTTTGTTGTTTGTTTGTTAATCCTCACCTGAGGATATTTTTCCCCATTGCTTTCCAGAGAGAGTAGAAGGGAGATGGGGCAAGAGTGGGGGGAGAGAGACAGAAACATCTACGTGAGAGGGACACATTGGTTGCCTCTGGCACACACCCTGACCCCCTGACTGAGGTATGTACCCTGGAACCTATGACCTCTCAGTGCGCAGGCCAACTCTCTAACCACTGAGAACACTGGCCAGGGCTACAACACATTTTTAATGGCTACACAACATATTGCATGCCATGCCATGCTTTTAACTTTTCTCCTAATTTTGGGTACTTAGAATATTGCTATTTGTTGTCACTGTGCTGCCATGGCCATCTTTAAAAATACTTTGAAGAAATGAAAATCCTCTTGGCATAAATTCCTGGATATGGACTTGTAGGGTCACGACTTCCCATTTTAAGGCTTTGACACTTATTATCAAATTGTTCTCCATACAACACTCTGAGTCATTTCCTTAGCCTCTAACCAGCACTAGCATTATCATTCTTTTGTATTTTTTGCCAACCTGATGGGTCAAAAATGGTCCCACTACTATATATAATGTGAATTTCTTTTATTAGTGAGAGTCAAACATTTCATGAGTTTCTTGGTAATTGTACTTTATTCATTAAAAATGGGGTCTTTTGAAAAGCACAAAATTATGAAACAATTTTTATGGGTTAAGAATTGAACTTTTCCTCTGTTACATTTATTTCTAATTTCCCTCTCTTTTGCCATTTACCTTTTAATTATATTCATGTACCCATTTCCACAGGAGGAGATCTTGGTGCCTGTCTGGGTCCACCTTGCTTCTCTATGAGTTTCCCCAGAAAAGATGTTGCTATTTGCCTCTGCCCACGTTTCCAGGCAGGGGAATGGGCTGGAGTCCAGGGAGGTGAACAATGCTTCCTTTCTAGTGTAATTTCCTGTCCATGGAACTGCCAGGCGATCAACTAGTCAACTGTCCATAAGGAAAAATTTTAAATAAACAACACAGTCTAATCCTAGATGAAGGAAAGAGTAATTCTTTCATTAGCAGAACTCTGCCTCTGCCTCTAGGAAGAATGGTTCCCACCATTGTGCTATGTTGGGCTATTTCTTGCTTTTGATGAGTCCTGGGGCATTTAGGTGGGCCTCACCAGGTTTCAGTGTCTGCTTTATTTACCAGCTAACAGTACTGAATAGGATTAAATCCTATTAATTTACAGTCTCCTGAAGATGGAAAGAATTTTTTGAGTTTTCTCAAATTCTTCCCGTCATACGCGATATCCCAGATGTCCGTTGGTCACCACCCCCCGCCCCCTCACCTCTCCTGTCTCCCTCAGTGATCTTGGCATACTCAGCTTGGACTCTGAGTGTACCTTGCAAAAATCAAGAGTTCACTCCATGACTTAAAAACACACACAAAAGAATCCCAGGTTGTGAGGATGTGCTTTGCTTCTGTGTCAAGAAGTGCATTCTCTTCCCAACTTCGTCCCTTGTAAACCGGTTGGAGTGGCATTTATTCACACGGGAAGACTTTAAGAGCCGCCTGGGCTTCCCTAAGGACTCCAGCGGGCGGCGTGTATTCATGTGTACGCTCCACAGCCAGTAAACCTATCTGGATGTTCTTGTCCTTCCCAAAGCCTCCTCTGGGCTGTTACATCACGAGGGGTGTCCTCACGCCGTGCCCAGCTTTAAGGCTCCTTTCCTTCCTCCCCACCCCAATTTCTCCCGAGAACTTCAGGTTCTTCCCCCTGAGCAGCATGGGCCCTCGCTCGTTTTTCGGTTTTTATTGCAGGCACAAGCCAGTTCCTTGGCGGGAACTCACCTTCTGCCTCCAGACTTTCATGACATTGACTCAAGGGGAAAGGCAGTGCTTCCCTCCAGAGGATTCCTGATGAATACAGTTACCTCTGTCTCTTCACACACACGTGCACAGACAGGCCTCCTTTGGAGAAGGGCTGACAGGGTGTTCTAATTCCAACTTCCTGCAAGGGCTTCCGTGAGGCCAGCTGGGTAGCTTTGCAGTGTGTTCCCCACAGTGGGAGACACGGGGACTGGGTCTGGCACCTGCATAGGTTCCCAGGGGGACTGAAGCTGCTGTGGTGGCAGAGCCAGGAGAGGTGCGTGTGCTGGGAGCAGCCTGCTCTCCTGGAATTCCTCAGGCCCAGGATGTGCGACTGTTTCCTGTGGACACACATGGGCCGAGTGGGAGGGAGACCTGGTGGGTGGTCTTCTCGGGGCCTGTTGTGCAGGGTTGACTGGTGGAGTGAGGAAAATGCAGCATGAGGAGGCTGGTGACACTGCCTCTGGATGCCAAAGGGTTGAAGAAGGAGTTGCCAAGAGGCCCCTGGGGTCACGGGAACCTCGAGGACCTTCTGAAGAACCTGTGGAAAGCACCACCACATCTCATGTGCAGCCAGGCCCATGTGGGAACACTCGTGATGCAAGAATCCCACACCTCCTCACCCATTGCCTCCCCTGCCACCCCAGGAGGGGTCTGAAATCACAGCTTCTCTGCAAGGAAGAAGTAGCCAGGAGAGAGCAGAGGGCAGAAGAACTACACACCCACTTCCCCATTACTGAACTGAAGTCAGCAAAAGTGGAAGGACGGAAAATCCAACACTGAGCTAAGTCTGGGAACTTTCACTATTATATGGGACTAAGTATTTCAGCTATTGAATTGAGGCTATTTTTAAAAGTGACGGAAGGATATTTTATTACCTTCCAGGAGTTCAGGTCATGTGTCCTGCACCCAGCCCCATGCTCACCATGGGTGCCCAGCACCTTCATGCTCTCTGTCTTCCTAGAACCGTGGTCGGCAAACTGCGGCTCACGAGCCACATGTGGCTCTTTGGCCCCTTGAGTGTGGCTCTTCCTAAGCCTTAGGAGTACCCTAATTAAGTTAATAACAATGTACCTACCTATATAGTTTAAGTTTAAAAGATTTGACTCTCAAAAGAAATTTCAATCATTGTACTGTTGATATTTGGCTCTGTTGACTAATGAGTTTGCCAACCACTGGACTAGAATGTTCTACATCCAGTGAAACCTGGTTCTCTCCTCAAGGCCCAGCTCAGGGTCACTCCAGGAAGCTTTCATGGATCCACCCAAGTAGAGACTTTTTTTTTTTTTTTTTAACTTCAGAGAGGAAGTGAGAGGGAGAGAAAAACATCAATGATGAGAGAGAATCATTGATTGGCTGCCTCCCGCAGGCCCCAGACTGGCGATTGAGCCTGCAATCCAGGCATGTGCCCTGACCAGGAATCAAACTGTGACCTCGTGGTTCATAGGTTGACACTGAGCCACGCCAGCTGGGCCCAAGTGGAGACTTTCACTGACCCCTCTACGTCCTCTTAGCACCTTAGTTAAATTATTCGTTTAGTACAACATAGACTGTACCTAGAATTTCACAGAAGTCTGTGCTAAGCAGAAATAGGGTAATTTTCTAACCCTGAAACAAACCAGTTCTCTCTTTTGCATCGATGTCAGTCTCTCTGTGCTCCTGAGAAAAGGAGAGAAATAACACTTCAAAACGTGATGGGAAAGAAAATTAAATTCTTAGCCCTGGGGCCTGTGAAATTGTGAACTGACACCTTCGCTGCCATCCCAGCAGGGGTCCGCACCCTCCAACACTGGCGCGTTTAGAAGCAGAAGCACAGCTGAAGTGATACGTTTTTTATTTACCCTTCCTGCCTGTGACAGGCTGCGTGTGTCAGCTTACTCCTGCCGTGTCTGACGGGCTGCGATCTGATGCTTCCCTCTGCTCTGAGCGCCCCTTCCTGCCAGGCGATGCCTGCCTGGGGAGACATACTCCTGCAGACCATGGAGCCAGCCACAGAAACAGGTCACAGAAACGTTAGGACCTTGTTGAGGCGGAGAAGTCACTAAATTGGAGACACCATGCCTCTGAAATCCCAGGGTCCCAGAATGTTGCTGGAACTGGGGTTTTGTTTTGTATAATACTTTATGGTGGCTGGGGAATGTCTGTCTAAGCGAACCCATTTTTTATATCTATGGGAATAACAACATTATTGTCACCTTCTTTTATTTATTTTATTTTTTCATTTTCACCCTCTTTTAAATAAAAGAAGTAAGATGGGCCGCATTTAGAAGTGTTGGTGTCATCCCCGGTTGAGGCAGCCTTAGTGATGGTGTTAGAAACAGCATGTAGTTAAGAAGGAAAGGAAATTATCAAGTGTGTCCCCCCTCCCCAGTCCTTCCCCTTTACCCAGTGGAAACTTCAAGCATATTCTTGGCTAAATGCTTCAACCGTATCAATTTCTTCAGTGCAATTCCTGGTTCATGAATGTAAAAAATACATCAATGGCTTGATAACAAAATGAACGTTCCCCAGCAAACAGGCGGATTTTCTAACACCAAAATAAAGAGAAACGAAAGGAAACAGAAACCTTCTCTCCAGAAATGACAACAACGAACAACTTGGTGTGAAAAACTACTATGTAATTGGCTTCTGAGTACCTATGGCCTATCCTAGTTACTTTTAATCATTCCACACAGTGTTTCTAGGCATTTATGGGCTGAACTCCAAACAGTAAAACGAAGAGGAAGAAGCCAGCCTGTTGCATAACGAGGATTATCCTTCATAGCAGCCTTCCTGTAAGCGTGGTTTGGTTCAGGTTACACCAGTTTTAGCTAAATTTATGTAAGAATGACATTTTAAAAATTATGATAGGAATTCACTGTATTGTTAGTCATAAAAGCAAGTTTCCCAAACCTGCCTTAACCTGTAAAAGTTTTCAGCTACCTGGGTGAGAGGAGGCCAAGGTTGCTGGATGTCTTGCTAAGAGACCTGTTTAAAAAAGTAGAAAAATGAAAATCTCACGGTAGTCTACTTTTGAAGTAAATGTATGCTTAACATTCTGAGGGGATCTTTCAGTGCAAGAAAGAGAATTTTCTAGTACACTATTTAGAAAATCTAAAGGATGCTTTTTTTTTTGGCTCTTCAGCCTTGCAAAATATCCTGTTTTCTCCCACAGATGGGGTACAGTTTTTTGCAGGAGAAACATGTTGAAGAAATGCTCCTGTGTATGAAGTCCCAAAGCTAGTTCTGAACTATTAAACTTTTTTTCTGCATTGAACGCTTTGTTCTAAAGAGCGAGTCACTTGAAAAATAGGTGCTTCCTTTTCACAGTCTCACTTTGAGTGTAAATGGAAAAGATTGCTTTCAGCTTCCACTTCTCGGTTCTCAGTGGGTGTCACTCTCCTTGGCTTTCTCTCTCACCCACTTTCTTTATTTTAAGTGGGAGGGTTCGGTTTCAGTGCAGGACTTGTGTCTTTCTGTAGATTATTTGCTGGAAGTGCTGGGGAGGAAATGTGATAAAGCTTTACTATGTTCTCCAGGACAACACTGGTAGGTAGAATGGTGTTTATTCTCCAGTATGAAATCAGCCTTGGTAGGTGGGGACAGGGGCATATGGCCCTGATTTGAGGTAGTACACTGGGGCAGCATCCTCCCCCTTCTCAGCCTTTAAAAATTTTTATTGATTGATTGATTTTTAAAGAGAGAGAGACATTGATTTGTTGTTCCACTTATTTATGTATGCATTCATTGGTTGATTCTTGTATGTGCCCTGACATGATCGAACCCACACCTTGGTATATCAGGACAATGCTCTACCCACTGGTCAGGGCCTTCAGTCTTATTTTGCTTTTTCTTTCTTTTTTTTTTTTTAAAAAATATATTTGTATTGATTTCAGAGAGGAAGGGAGAGAGAGAAACATCAATGAGAGAGACTCATTGATCGGCTGCCTCCTGCATGCTTCCTACTGGAGATTGAGCCCGCAACCCAGGCATGTGCCCTGACCAGGAATCCAACCGTGACCTTCTGGTTCATAGGTCAACCCTTAACCACTGAGCAACACCAGCCGGGGACTTATTTTGCTTTTTCGTTCTCCTTTTCTCCTTTCTCCTCCCTCCTGCCTCCCCTCTTCTGCCCTTCCTTCCATTTTGCTGCCCCTTCCCCTCCTCCTCATGGAACTTTCTCCACCTCTTTCCAGAGTTGGCTGGAGTTCAAGGGAGAGGCCCCTGGCTCAGAGATCACACGGTTTAAACCTAGAACAGATAGAGAAGCTGCTCTTAAATGCAAAGGAACGTACTGATGGTCCCATGCTCTGGTCTATTTCCAGTTCCGGAACCAACTCTCACGCATTTCCACTGGTGTCTCAAGGAAATCTCAAAATCTGAGGTTTCCCTGAGGATCAAGCTGGGACGCAGCAATAAGCCACGGGGCCACCCCACTGCCTCTGACATTTCTGGGTACAGATTTCCAATGGTCCCCTGACCCCGAAGATTGTCACATCAGCATTCAGGGGCTGCTCCCCATCGGCTCAACTGTTTCTTCGTTTCTAAATATAACAGCACCAGGAATCAGCACTTTAAAACCCCTTCTTTTCTTTATTGTTAGTAGTTTCTGAGGAGTGATGGCTAGGGCGTTTGCTCCCTAAGCAGGATATTTTCAGTACACAAACATGCTCTACACTTACTTTCTGGCGTCAATGCCATGATGCCGGTTCCTCTTTATGGGGAAGGACTCGTCCCCCAAGTGCTGGGACCGCAGCCCGAAGACAGCCTTCAGCTCCCTCTGGAAATTGCCCAGGGCTGTGCTTGGGGGCAGCCCGCAGGACTGACCGGTTTCTGAGAGAATGCAAGGCCAGCTGCCCTGACTGCAACACCATCTCTGAGGGGCCAGCCCAGCTTCGCTGTGCCCCATGGGGAAGGGACATCAACCCTTCATTGGAAGAGGATTAATTGATATTAATTAATAATACATAAACACTTAACCATTGAAAAAGAAAGCGTGGGGAACCAGTTTCTATTAGAAGAGAGATTGGCAGGAGGCAATTCGAAGTAGTTTAAAAAGGTGACAAAAAGTGATGTGGGCTCCCAGATGTACCCACATCACCATCCATCTGGGAGTGAGGCTTTCCTGAGGGAGGCCTGCTGGAGTATCCATCCACGTAGAATCCGCTTGTAGAGCTGATTCCTTAAAATAAAGCTTTGTCCCAAATTATGAGACTGACGTGCTGCCTACTGTGCTAAGGAGGCAGGTACTTTGTAGCAAATTAGAAGGGACATTTTAAGAGAAAAGAAACTGCTAGTGACAGCTGACAACAAAGTTAGAAGGACTATTTGACATAACAGGTGACTCCTGAGGACACTAATCCTATTGGATCAGGCTCCATCCCATGACCTCATTTAACGGTAATTTCTTCCTTGGAGCGCTCTCTCTAAATATAGTCACCTTGGGGATTGGGGCTTCAACACAGGAATTTCTGTCTTTTTGCAGGGGGTGGGGGGAAACAAACATTCAGTCCTTAAGTAGAAGGACTTGCCCCTGTGCCATCTGGGCTCCTACAGGGCATGCACCCAGCAGAGAAATGTCCCCTTAAATGTTCTTATTCCTCCATTGGTGATACTGGCTAATGACCAGTAAGCATCCTTCCTTCCAGTTTCAGGGACTAGGTCCTGAGGGTGGAGGATGCAGGGGTCTCCTGGGGACCCTTGAATGCTGCAACTTCCCGGTGAAGCAGGCTTATTGTCCAGCTCAGCTCCCCAGTTTATTATGTCTGATTCCCTTTGCTCCCTTCCTTTATTAATACTAACTAGCTACCTATGCTAACAAAAGTAGAGGTGGTATTTCTCAATAATTTCAGACAAAGCCTCATTTGTTTCACATTCAATTCTATATAATAAAAGCCTACTATGAAAATTGTTAGACTGGGAGTTTGACCGCTCGCTATGATGTGTGCTGACCACCAGGGGGCAGTGTGGAACATGGCGGATGTCAGTGACCAGTGGCAGTGGGGGGGGGGGGGGGCGGGGTGCCTGCCTCCAAGGTGCTGAGGGAGCCGAGGGTTTGGGGGGGAGGAGGCGGGTGGGTTGGGGCCAGCCCCGATCAATCATCCCATAGGTGGGATGGTGGAGCAGGTAAGGGGGCAGCGCCAGGCCACAGCAGGGTGCCAGGTGGGACTGCAGGGCTGCAAGGTGGGGGGCACTAGCTGGGGCTGCAAGCTGGGGCTGTGAGCCTGGGGGCATGGGCTGGGGCCTGATCCTTGCAGGCCACCACAAGGGACCCCATCCGTGCACAAATTCGTGCACCGGGCCTCTAGTATAGAATTAATTATCTTCCAACGTAAAACATAATTAACCTTTTATTCTTCTAAATAGTAAAAAAAAAAAAAAAAAAAAAAAAAAAAATCACAACTAAAAGGAATGACTTCAATTTTGTAACCAAAATTGCTTCCCAGTCATGAAGTGGTGGGGGCAGAGAAAAGAGATACATTTTAAAGATATTAAAATGATACAATTATTGGGCTTTGGAGTTAGGGGAGGAACCTGGATGGTGCCCAGTTTCTTGTTTGGGTGAGTGGTTGGATGGTGGTGTTTTAACCAAGGCGGGGTACTGGAGGTGTTGTAGGGCTGGGTTGAGAAGATAATCAGTGTGTCTCTGTTGAGTTTAGGGGCACTTCTGAAATGTGCTGGTAGCAAAGTAGAGAAGAATGACTTATGGAATGGAATTCAGGAGAGAGTTCCAACCTGGAGATGCAAATTTGGGTCCAGGGTTTGGAGATGTTTTTGTAACATGGATAGAGGTGCTGATTGCACTAATTCTCTTAAAGATGGTCCTAACAATAAGACCAATCAGGAGACTCATGTATCTCAGAGAAGGGGAGATGATATTTCACTTCTGCTCAGCAGCCAAAAGGGGTTGCAAAAGTGTCCCTTGGGAAGATACTAGGGGCACACTTGTCTGCTTCACAGTTTTGTCTTGGCCTGGCCCAGATAGATGGTGGTTTCTGAAGAAATGCAGTTTCAGGGGCTCTGAGCTGCCTCCTAGCTGGGCTCAGAGAGTGACTCACTCTCAGTGACAGCAGGGTGTTGAGACAATGAATTGCTGGCCACCTGCCTCCCTTTAGGACTGAATTTAGCTGAGACTTTTCTGCCTTTTGTCATGTTAAATGGTGCCTGCCAGTATCTTGCTTCCTGGAGGCTTGTGCTTAATCTGTGAGAGAAATGAGTGACTCACTCTCTATTCTCAGTCTGCTCTTAAAGAACTCAAGCTTTCTTAAAAGGACCCCAGGGGAACCCCTTCAGGCTCAATATGAAATTCATCTTTATTTCTGAATTAGTCATTCCTTTAAAATTAGTTTCCATATCCTGGGAGAAGCAGCTCTCTGCCTGTTTAATGCTTTGTTTCATGGGGGCCCTATTTGCTAGGGTTCTTCTTATGCAGCGTCATCTGAAGTTCTCTCAGACTGATGAATAGCCATTGTCCACATCCTTCAAACCCATTGATTGTTTGATAGCCTGTTCTTATCAATCCAACCTCCAAATGCTCCCAGGATAAGGGCCCTGAGGAAGAGACTGAGAAGAGAATCTGTCTTCAGAACGAACATCCATTTCAGTGTCACTCAGAGTCACCAGAAAGTTCAATGTTTAAGGCAGCAGTTCTCAACCTGTGGGTCGCCTAAGACCATCGGAAAACGCATATATAATTACATATTGTTTTTGTGATTAATCACTATGCTTTAATTATGTTCAATTTGTAACAATGAAATTGGGGGTCACCACAACATGAGGAACTATATTAAAGGGTCGTGGAATTAGGAAGGTTGAGAACCACTGGCCTAAAGGCTTTGGGACTTATCTTTCCTTGTTTTAGGCAGGATAGATAGCTGCTAGGGCAGGCAGAGGGGAAGGGAGAAGGGAAAGTAAGGGGAGTTTATCTCTCCCATTGAACAAAAAAGTCAGCAGTCTTGGGATTTGCCAAGATAAAATCACCAGATGTTCTCATAAATTCTGGGAAAAGTCACAACAATGTAAAAGGGGAACTTGGAATCTAGTCTATCAAGCAGGGAAACTTTGAAACCTATAGGAGGGAAAGGTATAAAACTCTTGAACCCCCACCAGGAGGGGCACTCAGACTAGCTGAGTTGCCTACTTGTGCTTTATGCCAAGTGTATTCTTAATACATTCACTTGCTTTGCTTCCTTAATAAATTAGCTTGCATTGCTTCAACACTGCTTTCTGTCACTTGTCCGGATTCTTTCCTGTGAGCATGACAAGAGCCAAGGAGAAGAGAGCCCCCTCTGACTCAGGCAGCTCTCCAGTAACACTGAGTTTATTTACTAGAAAAGCCTTCACCTCATGTGCTGCTTTAAGGTTTTACATGCTCCACACCTTACAGAACTGGAGCTTGTGATCATACTAGTAACAATACAGGGTTTGAGGTCACCTTTAACTACCTCTGTTTGTTAGTTCAGGGCATCAGAGTGTGAAAACAATAGTTTTCCTTAGGGCAGTGATCTAAATAGCTTTAAATAACATTTATAATGAAAAAGATTTAAATTGAACAAACTTCTGAGGAGCTGCTGCTTCTTCTTTTTTTAAAATATGTTAATATGTTTCTATTGATTTTTAGAGAGAAAGGAAGGGAGAAGGATAGAGAGATAGAAACATCGATGAGAGAGAACCATCAGTCGGCTGTCTCCTGCAAGCCCCCTACTAGGGGTTGAGAATCGAACCTGGGACCTCTTGGTTCATGGGTTGACACTCAAACACTGAGCAACACTGGCCAGGCCTAAGGAGCTTTTTTTTTTTTTTTTTTTTTTTTTTTTTAAGAGGCCACAGAAAGAGATGAGGGAGTAGGACATCTATATCCTTCCTTTTTTTTAGCCCCTTGCAACCTCAGGCCTTTCAGTTTCCCTGCTTTTCTACTAGAAGAGCGATGATGCTTTCCAGAGGAAGCTCCTGCTGTATCTTTAGTTGTAAGAAGTAGAGTTTCCTATATTTTCTTTTTCAAAAAAATTGATTTTGAGTTTGCTGCTTTGAACAACTACTTCAAAAGTGAAACTAAAACACGGAACGGACATCACCCAGAACCACAGAAACGCTGGCTGAGTGGAAGTCCTACAACTAGGAGGAAAGAGAAACGCACACGGACACTCAGAGGAGGCGCAGTGGTGAAGTCAAATTCTGAGGTGCGGAGTGCGCGGAGCGGGCTGGCGGCGGAGGGCGCGGTTGTTGTTTTCAATCGGGAGGGAGTCGCAGACTCTGAGCACCAGATCCGGGCGAGTCTTTAGGGACCCAGACTCAAACGGGAGAAGCGGGACTGTCTGGCTTCGGTCAGAGCGAGGGCAGCTTTCTCTCCGAGCTTTGCAGCGGGTGCTGGGACTCAGAGAGGCAGAGCCCCTGGGGACAGGACTGAGAGCCGCCATAACTGCTCTCTCCAGCCCACCCTGTTGATCCTGTGCGACCCACCCGCCCTGCCCAAGCCTTGCACGGAGGCATTTGCCGGATAGCCTCAGGCAAAGGCTAGATTAGCACCTCCCTAGAGGACAGAAGTTCTCTCACTGCTGACACAGCTGATTCTCATAGCCACTTGGCCTGGAGGTCAAACCCTCCCTGGAATTAGCTACAACAATAAGACTTCGAACAAAGACCACTAGGGGGTACACCAAGGAAGCATAACAAAATGCGGAGACAAAGAAACAGGACAAAATTGTCAATGGAAGAAATAGAGTTCAGAACCACACTTTTAAGGTCCCTCAAGAACTGTTTAGAAGCTGTCGATAAACTTAATGAGATCTACACGAAAACTAATAAGACCCTCGATCTTATATTGGGGAACCAACGAGAAATTAAGCATACACGGACTGAAATAACGAATATTATACAGACGCCCGACAGCAGACCAGAGGAGCGCAAGAATCAAGTCAATGATTTGAAATGCGAGGAAGCAAAAAACATCCAACCGGAAAAGCAAAATGAAAAAAGAATCCAAAAATGCGAGGATAGTGTAAGGAGCCTCTGGGACAGCTTCAAGCGCACCAACATCAGAATTATAGGGGTGCCAGAAGATGAGAGAGAGCAAGATATTGAAAACCTATTTGAAGAAATAATGACAGAAAACTTCCCCCACCTGGTGAAAGAAATGGACTTACAGGTCCAAGAAGCGCGGAGAACCCCAAACAAAAGGAATCCAAAGAGGACCACACCAAGACACATCATAATTAAAATGCCAAGAGCAAAAGATAAAGAGAGAATCTTAAAAACAGCAAGAGAAAGAAACTCAGTTACCTACAAGGGAATACCCATACGACTGTCAGCTGATTTCTCAACAGAAACTTTGCAGGCCAGAAGGGAGTGGCAAGAAATATTCAAAGTGATGAATACCAAGAACCTACAACCAAGATTACTTTATCCAGCAAAGCTATCATTCAGAATTGAAGGTCAGATAAAGAGCTTCACAGATAAGGAAAAGCTAAAGGAGTTCATCACCACCAAACCAGGATTATATGAAATGCTGAAAGGTATCCTTTAAGAAGAGGAAGAGGAAGAAAAAGGTAAAGATACACATTATGAACAACAAATATGCATCTATCAACAAGTGAATCTAAGAATCAAGTGAATTAATAATCTGATGAACAGAATGAACTGTTGATTATAATAGAATCAGGGACATAGAAAGGAAATGGACTGACTATTCTTGGGGGGGAAAGGGGTGTGGGAGATGTGGAAAGAGACTGGACAAAAATCGTGCACCTATGGATGAGGACAGTGGGTGGGGAGTGAGGGCGGAGGGTGGGGCGGGAACTGGGAGGAGGGGAGTTATGGGGGGGGAAAAAAAAGAGGAACAAATGTAATAATCTGAACAATAAAGATTTAATTAAAAAAAATAATAATACCAGAAAAAAAAATAATAAAAAATAAAAGCCAATTGTGTGAAAGTTAAAAAAAAAAACAAAAAACAAAAAAAAAACAAAAAAACAAAAAAATTGATTTTACAGGGAGAGAGCGAGAGAAACATTGATGTGGGTATATGCCCTGACCCGGAATCAAACCCACCACCTTTTATAAAAGTGTATGGGATGATGCTCCAACCAACTGAGCCACCTAGCCAGGGCTTCTATATTTTCTTATATTTCCATCAGCATTTTCTCTGTGATGACTGCCAGCACAGGAGGATGAGAGTGGTGGATTGTCTTTTGTTGCCAGAAGCCCTGATTCATGATTAGTCACTACTTTTTAGGTAACACACAGGCTTGACTTTAATAAAATAAATAAACATGGACATTTACCAAAGGTGTAAATTGAGGGCATGTAAATAAAAGAGGGGGAAAATATTGATCCTGTCCTGAAAGAGAGAGAGTACAAATATGCCTATGAGATAAATCACAATACCAGAGACTATAGCTATACTAATGTGTGGGGAGCAAAGAACTTCCTTTCTGAAAAACTGGGTCTCTCACTATTGAGTGTCAAATGTTGTAAATTCATGGGTCCTCAAAGTGAGCTTATTATTTCATCTTTTTTCCCCCCTGAGATTGAGAATAAATTTATTTGAATTATGCTAAACCTGGAACATAGAAGAAAATTGAAGGGCTTGTGCCTAGAATACAGGTATCTCTAAGAATCAAGTTTTTTCCTGAAACTCAAGGAGGGATAGACTTGGCAAAATTGGGTTTTAGGCTTGACTTCAGAATAGGAGTACTAGCATACATCAGAGATATTGTGGGTTTGTTTCCAGCCTACTGCAATAAAGCAAGTAACACAATAATGGGAGTTATTTTTTTTGCTGGGGGGGGGGGGGAGGAGGGGGGAATTGCCTTCAATTTTTAAAAATCACAACACCTGTGAAGCACAATTAAGTGAAGCACAATAAAACCAGGCCTACTTTCACTGTAGTTGGAAAGTGAAAGGAAAATAAAGAAAAGGCTGCTAATTGAGCTGGAGGAGGAAGAAGAGAATTTCTTTAGGAAAAAGATTGAGATCTTAGCGGTCAGGTCAGACAGATATAAAACATGTCAGATCTGTGTTCCCGTCAGGATTGAGCATGGGAGGGGTTCTTGTGACTGTTAGTAAATTGTTCACTTGTTTGAGGAGCATACAATTTACAACATCACTCTTTCCCGTCTGGCTTCTAACTAGTTAAGTAGGAAGATGCCAGAAACACAAGACTCAAAAGGAAGTTGAACATTAAAAATATTTTAAAATGTGTGGAATGAATCCCGGGGAAGAAAGAGAATCTCAGGCAAAACCTGGAGACTTGGAGGCACTACCTTGCCAACCCCTCTCTTTCGCTGTGTTGGAAGAGGTCACCGGAGGATGTGACTCTGGTTGACCCTGGAGCTGGATCCGAGCAATCAGAGGCTCCCCACCTCTTCCTGACCCTTGGAATGTAGGTTCCACCCTCCCTTCCCACAGCCGGAGCCATTTCCAAGGACACAGCCTTGAGAGAGCAAAGTGTTATTGAGACCATCTGGATGGTGTACGTGACGCAACCCCATTAAGACCTCTATTAACAGAAGATTCCGGTGGGTAGGTGGGTGTGGAGATGTACTCATCCTGTGGCGCCCAAAACAAGTCTCCTAAGTAAGTTCCCTTGCTTATTAAGCCTGCCACCCACCAATCTGGGTGGTGCATCTCTTTCTTAGGCCTCTCCTTGCCCCCCGAGGGGGAGAGGGGGAACAGTTCCAGATCTCACCTGGGAAGCTCCTGTGGTTGTTGCCCAACATGCTAGAGGCAGAGCTGTCTCAAATGCCCCTCTTAGAGAGGCTGCAATAGGTATGATGAATTATTTTTCTTAGGAAAGCAGGTGTATAATATCATAATTCCTTTTTGGTAGCATGTTTCTCCTAATGGGATTGTTTGAAATACTGGGTTTGGAGAAGATTGCTTTTGTTTGGAGTAACTATGGTACAGGAGCTGGTCATTTCTGTTTTCTACATTTTGGGCCTGGTGCTATGCTTGGCATCTTCTTCTTTTTTTTCCTTTTTACGCTCTTTGACAAGTTGTTTAAGGGAGAGATTTGAGTTCGTTTATTTCAACTTGGGGGGTGATGAAGGTGCTCATTCCATGAAAGTTAGGCTTGGCTTCTGAAGCAGGGACCTGACTCAACCCAGGGATCAAGGTAAGAGTCTCTAAGACTAAGCAAAATAAGAATTTGGGAGGGGAATGTTTTAGGGATTCATTTTCCCCCCCAGCCATAACATACAAGAGGATTTTATTTCTGGAGTCCAATTTCTCTCTAGACACTTAGTATTTGAGGGGATGCATATTGTTTAAATTGGGTGCATATTTATATTATCACTAAAGAATTGGGGATTTAAAATGTCTTTTTGCTCCTTGCACACATTTTGGGGAGCTCATTAGACAGTGCAGCTGGGCATAATTGGAGATGGGAAATAGGTAGGGAGTGTATCTTGGTCCTAGAAGTTAATTTACTAAATATTCAATTTTGACCATTTTAGATCCTTTAGGTACAAAAATATCATCCACATGAACCCAAGGAAGATACATAAAGAACAGTAACAGATATAGATGGAAAGGTCTCACAAAAGTGGAAGCAAAACTAGCCTGATATGCTACAGGTTTTTTTCCCTGAGAGAGAGCCATGTTCCCAGCTCATTATGAACTTGGTTGATCCAGCACTGAGGCAAAAGAGCAAAAGGTGCGTGTGTATGTGTGGGTGTACGGGAGAGGGAGAGGGAGGGGGAGAGTAAGAGACGGAAGAAAAGGAGAGAGAGAGGAGGAGAGGAATAGGGAAGGGGAACGCGGAGGAAGAGGGAGAGTGGGAATGGGGTTGTATTGTAAGAGATGGGAAGGTGTCTATTATTATTGTTGCCTGTTGTGAGGGGAATTTCTTCCTCATACAGTGGGGCCTTGACTTACGAGTTTAATTCGTTCCGTGATGGAGCTTGTAACTCAAATTACTCGTATGTCAAATCTTTTTTTTTTTTAATATATTTTATTGATTTTTTTTTTTTTTTTTTTTTTTACAGAGAGGAAGGGAGAGAGATAGAGAGTTAGAAACATCGATGAGAGAAACATCGATCAGCTGCCTCCTGTACACTCCCTATTGGGGTTGTGCCTGCAACCAAGGTACATGCTCTTGACTGGAATCGAACCTGGGACCCTTCAGCCCGCAGTCCGACGCTCTAGCCACTGAGCCAAACCCGTTAGGGCTGTATGTCAAATCTTAAAGTGAATGAATGAGACACATGATGCTGGGCTGATGTTGTGGTGTTCACTGTGACATTTACTGCGCCAACTAGCGGTAGGGTATCTGAAGCTGGCTCGTAACCCGAATTTTAGCTCGCAACTCAAAGCAAAAACTCGGCAGAGAAACGGCTCAGTATCTCAAAAAACTCATTAGTCGGGACACTCGTAAGTCAAGGCCCCACTGTAACTCCTGCTTTCAAGGAGGGGCTAAGCTGTTGGTTGGATCCTGCTTTTCTGTGAGGAGGGGGTTAAATCTGCCAGAGGTCCCTGCTCTTGCATGACTTGATTTCTTCCTATAAGATCTTCCTATCAGGCTTCATATGGGAGGTTTCCTGGCTCTGGGTTCCCCAGTTTTCTAGCTGTTCGGTGTTAAGTTAGTAGTTGAATCAGGTCAGACCCCTGCTGCTGCCATCAGGGCGTGTGTGGGGCAGTTCTATCTCGAACTTGTTGAAGTACTGTAAGCTCTGCGTGTGCAATTTCCACACTAGCCACTGGATGGCGGGCTCAGTTCACAAAAACACAAATCCGTGCACCCAGAAGTTCCTTGATTTAATTTTGCTAGCAAAAGGAAGACACGGAAGTCAAGACTGGTTGCTGTGTAGAATTGAGACAGAAACTAAAAAAAAAAAAAAAATCCTTCTATTGAACAACCAATTTAGGCATTTACTGCTTGATGTGTGTCTTACAGAAGCTTATTGCTTTTTTATTTCCTATCCTTTCAAGAAACTTGGTTTGAGAAAGCACTCAATAAAGATTAATTTAGACAACCTGGTGCCACAATCACATGATGATCAAATTCTGTTCCACAACTAGACCAGCTGCTGTTCATTCTGAGACCCCACGTATCTCACACACCCTTCGTCTTGGCCATGGACGGAATTGCATTTCCCCCCTCAGGTGACTCTATTTGGAGATAAAGCTTTTAGAGGTAATGAAGGTTACATGAGGTCATAGGGTAGTAATTCTATATGATTGGTGGCCTTAGAAGAACAGAATTTGACATTTCAAGATTATTTGAATGATAAGAACTGGGGATTTGAAGAAGCCCTAAGACATAAGAATGATATAATAGTTTTCTCTTTATTACCAAGTCTCTTAAACAAAACAAAAAACCCCTAAAACTTCTGACATATATATATATATATATATATATCTATAGATATCTCTCTCTCTCTATATATATATATCTATATATATATCTATAGATATATATATCTATAGATATATATCATATATATCACATATATAATATCATATATATGTACTTTTTATTTAGGAAGTTGGCCAATATCCAATCTCACAGCCAGAGGAAAGTGAATTGACAATCTATTACCAAACTTTCAGGTGTCCTCTTCCCTGACAATTTTCCCTTATGTTTGCTAAAATTCATTAACTGGGAACAGGGCCATTAATTCCACAGTTTGGAATGAGGCCTAAAAGTACATATCCCTAGTCCTGGGCAGGTTGCTCAGTTGGTTAGAGCATCATTCTGATATGCCAATGTTATGGGTTCCATCTCTGTCATGGCACATACAAAAATCAACAAACGAATGCATAAATCAGTGGAACGACAAATCTCTCTGTCTCTCTTTCTCAAAATCAATAAAAAAGTACATATCCCTGGGTAACGTATTATCTTAAATCTATCCCAAGGTATAAAAGATGGATTCTTTCACATGTAGATGCTTCAAGGAAATAGAGTGTGTGTGGGGGGTGGGGTGGGGTGGGGTGGGGGTGGGGGGTGGTAATCAAGAAAGAGGAAAGGTGAGGAAGGTATAGAGAATGAAGGGGTAAGAGGATAAATTATCCTCTGGTCTAGATCTGTTCAGTAGCTTCCAGATTTTGTAGCTTCCTTCTCTTTCTCTCTTTCTTTCTTTCTCTCTTTCTTTCTTTCTCTCTCTCTTTCTCTCTCTCTCTCTTTCTTTCTTTCTTTCTCTCTTTCTTTCTCTCTCTCTTTCTTTCTTTCTTTCTTTCTTTCTTTCTTTCTTTCTTTCTTTCTTTCTTTCTTTCTTTCTTTCTTTCTTCACTTACTAAAGGGATACACTCAGAAATGGAAATAATCTAAACTTGAGCCTTAGAATAGAAGTTGAGGTTCAGTTCAGGCACTTATGCCTTAGGGTAAGGTGCTTTCTGAGCCTTTCTCTCTCTCTAAACCAGAGCTAATGCCTCCCCATGGAGCTGTCCGGAGGTGTGAATGAGATGATGACTGCAGAGCTTCTCACCTTGTGAGGCACAGAGCTGGTGCTGGGGGTTATTTGGGAGTGGGAGGGCTAAGAATCACAGTAAGAGTACAGCCTTTGGGGTCAGACAATTTGGCCTAAATCCAGCTTGGCCACTAACTAGCCAGGCTGTTCGAAAAACATGCTTACAAGTTTCCTCATCTGTAAGCTGAAGGTCATTTTACCTCCTATTGTTGTCAGGCTAAGACAACATGCATCCAGCTCCGTGTTATGAGAGGGCTACTCATAGGAGTTCAAAAGTCAGCAGCTGATACGATACTGTCACCAATAGGCTCGGACACTGACCTTGACACGGGGGGGGGGGGGGGGGGGGGAGGAAGAAATGGGATGGGAACGGCAGATCTCTTCTGCTCAGGACCCTGCACTTGCTTTCACACTGTCTTCCCCTTACCTAGATCTGATCATGCATTCATTGTTCATGCATCAATATCTACCACAGCATTGTTCAATTTTTCAAGCCCATGACTTCTTTTGATAAATGTACACACACACACACACACACACACACACACACACACACACACACCACCACCTCTCATATTCCTTTCAAGATTTTGATTTCTTGTCCCTTTGTCCACCTTCTACTGGCCACCTGGGCATTGCCTTCAGGGGAAAACCTCCCATTCAGAGGTGCCATTGACTCCAGGCAGAATTTCTTATTTGGGCCAAGGCCCTTTGAGTTGTCCAGTGGCTTGTAAGGGTGACAGGAGATCCCCTCAGTTGGGTGGGGATCAATCCAACCCCCTTCTATTTCCTGGTGAAGTCTATATTAATCCTACAAGTTCCCCTTCAGACATCTGTTCTCTAGGAGCCCTTTCTGAGATGAGCCTTGGGGTAGGCAGAATTCCAAGATGACCCCCAGTGACCCATGCTCTTGTCTAAGCTACTCTGTGAGTGTGGGCAGATCTGTGAATATGATGTAATCACATTGCATGGTGTAGCAAGTTATAGGGATGTGATGTAGTTAAAGTACTGAGTAGTTGAAAGGGGAAAGGTGAGGAAGGTATAGAGAATGAAGGGGTAAGAAGATAAATTATCCTCTGGTCTAGATCTGTTCAGTAGCTTCCAGATTTTGTAGTTTTCCTTCCTTCCTCCCTCCCTCCCTTCCTTCCTTCCTTCCTTCCTTCTTTCCTTTCCCTCTCTCTCTCTCTCTTTGTTCACTTACAAAAGGGATACACTCAGAAATGGAAATAATCTAAACTTGAGCCTTAGACCAGAATTTGAGGTTCAGTTCTGGCCTTAGGGTAAGGTGCTTTCTGAGCCTTCCTCTCTATCTCTAAACCAGAGCTAAGGCCTCCCCATGGAGCAGTCCAGAGGTGAGACCTGGGTCTAACAAAATTGTCTTAGGTGGGCCTGGCAGGCATTCTCCTGCTGGCCTTGAAGAAGCAAAGACCACTCTGTGAACTGCCTCTGCAGTGAAGAAACAGCCAGGGAAGTTCAAGTACATGCCCACGAGGAATGTGCAGTGTTAGAAGGCGGAAGACGACTGGCTGGTGCGGCTCAGTGGTTGGGCAAAGGCCTATGAACTAGGAGGTCAGGGTTTGATTCCTGGTCAGGGGTGTATAGGAGGCAGCTGATCAATGATTCTCTCTTATCACTGATGTTTCTATCTCTCTCTCTCCCTCTCCCTTCCGCTCTGAAATCAATAAAAATATATTTAATAAAAAAAGAAAGAAGAAGCCAACTGCTTCAGATAAGTAAATAAGGGCTGAGAAATATCCATTTTATTGTCTAGCCATCAGGTGGTCAGGGTGCATTTGGTGGAATGGCAGGGGCAAAGTCAGATTGCAGTGATGTGAGTAGGGAATATAAGATGATGAGTAGATAAAGCAAGCACAGATAAATCTTTCAAGCAGTGGTACTAGGAAAGAAGAATAAGGGGGCAGTGACCAGAGGGGGACCTAGGATCACAATGTGATTTTTTTCAGAATGAGAAATGCAGATGCTACAGGGAAGGACAAAGCCGAGTGAGAGAGGTGAGGAGAGGGTACCTCATGGCATGAGGCTCTTAAGGAGGTAATCCTGAAAAGAGAAGGAGAATTTACCTGGGCAGGAGGGGGCTAGCTCTTCCACTATCCTTGGAGGAATGGCAGGTTAGGTTCAGTTGCAGATGAGTTTGTAAGGGAGAGTGGTTGCTCCATCAGGTAGGGCAGGAAGATGAGGCATTCTTACTGATGACATCTATTTTCTCTGTGAAGTAGGAAGCAAAGCCATTCACTTATAATGAGATGGTGAGGGCAGGTTTTGTGGCGGGGAATTAAAAAAAATTTAAAAATATGTTTTTGTTGATTTTTTTTAGAGAGAGAAGAAAGAAGGAGGGGGAGAGAGAGAGAGAGAGAGAGAGAGAGAGAGAGAGAGCCATCTATGTGAGAGAGAGACACCTATCAGCTGCCTCCTGCACAGGCCCTACTGGGGATCGAGCTGCAACCCAGGCATGTGCCCTGATCAGGAAGTGAACTGGTGACCTTTTGGTGCATGGGATGATGCTCAACTAACTAAGCCACATTGGCCAGGGCAAAAAACTCTAAAACCCCTTTAATAAGAAATTATAACACTGAGAACGTGCACAAATCATAACTGCACTGACCAATAAACGATTACAATGTGAATCCACACACATAACCACCATTTTAAAAGACGTGGAACATTGCTGCACCCCAGAAGCCCTTCCCATGACCCCACAGAGCAGCTAATGCATCCTAAAGTGACCACCACCCTGACTTCCAACACCATAGATTCATCTGCCCTTTTATGGTACTTTATTTGGCTGGAGTTATATAGTATATAAGGTAAAACTCTCTGATACTTGATTTTATTCAACATCGTGTTTGCAAGATTTATCCAGTTTGTTGGGTATAGAAGTAATTCATTAACTTGCATTGCCATATAGTAATCCATCTATGAAAATGTCACAATTTATTTTTCTTTTCTAATGCTGATAAACATTTGGGTTGTTTCCAGTTTTGGCTCTCGCCAGTAGGGCTGCTATATATGTCTTTTGGTGTCTATATAGTATACATTTCTGTTGGATATAAATATAGGAGTGGAATTGCTGTGCGTTAGGTTAAACATGTATTCTGTTTTCAGATATACTGCCTGGGAAGGGAAGATCTGACAGCAGTCCTGCAATCAATTTTCTCTCTTTATTGGGGATGCCTGGGAAAGAAAGAAAAATGACCCAGGTAAACCGTTTTATAAACATGCTAATGAAAGACCTGCTGGCGGATACACTAATGGTATTTACTATTGTGGGAGTTCTTATCTATGGAATGCTTTTTAGCAGCATATACTTGAAGAGTTTATGTTGCTCTTTGTAAACAAACCAGAAATGTATGCCTTATGGAATACGGCTTTCAGGAAATGTCATCTAAATTATTTAATTATCAGAATAGAAAATGTAGATGTTTCACACCTGAAAGAGCTCCCACTGGCATATGTGATGCCCGTATGCATTGCTTATAACCTCCTCACAGGACAAAGAAGAATGTGGAGAGTGGCATTATGGGTCACCAATCTCTCCTTGCTTTGCCCGTGGGTCACAAATACCTTGTAATTATATGTTGATATGGGATATGACCTTTGAATCTTCTGAGTCCGATTTGACAATCTGATTCTTTGTGTTATCTCACTACCAAATAATCGTTCACAGTGATTGTTCCAATTTATCCTTTCAACAGGAGTGTAGGAGAGTTGTAATTGCTTTCATTCTTGCTAACACTTGGCAATATTGATCTTTTTATTTTAGACATTCTGGCTTGTGTGTTAGTCCTTTGACTACTTTGTTTTTTCTTTTTAAAAATTGCCTTGTCTATTCTTGACTCTTTTATTTGCATCTTAATTATGGAATCAGTTTATCAATTTCCACAACAATGCCGGGCGACTGGGACTGGGGTCTCCCTTCTCCACATCCTGCACGGAGGGGGAGACATGAACCGGTTCGTATAAGTTAGGAGGCACTTTTAGGATTAAAGAATAATGAAAGACAGGCACAAAATAGATTAAAAGCTTGGGCTGGGTGTGGTGTCTGCCCTCTGACTTGAGGGACAGACAGAGGGAGCCTGCCCTCTGATGGAGGGACAGACACAGAGAGAGCGCTAGCACCGAAAGCTGTTTATTATATACTTGAATTACAGGAAGTTACATCACATCTGGGTGGGCCTTGAGCTAGCTCGACATCATGAGATCCACCCCTTAACACTGGGCGGGGAAAGTCAGACTGAGTGGCGTCCAACCTTTTGACTGGTCCTGCCCTCAGGGCGTGGCTCTGCCCTTGCTCTGAGTCCCAGCCAAGTGTTTTTGCCAACGGCCCTTAACACACAACAAATCTGCTTGGTTTTGATTAAGTTAGCATCTATACAAAAACGTGCTAGAAAGGCCATATTTTCAATATTTTGTGTCATGGGATGAATTGTGTTCCCCAAAAGTTATGCTGAAGGTTAATCTTGATACCTATGAATAGAACCTTATTTGGAAGGAACAGGGTCTTTGCAGTAACCAACTTAAGATGAGGTCAGACTGGACAGGGTGGGCCCCAAGTCCAATTACTGGTGTCTCTGTTAGGATAAGATAATTGATTTTCAGTCTCCTTTCCTTTTAGATATATTTTCTAAAGACTAAATTCCCTTCTAAATACAGGTTTAGTTGTACTGTCCGAATTTCAGTACGTTTATACCTTCATTTGCATTTAATTAAAAATATATTTTTTTAATTTTGTCATTTCTTCTTTGACTCATTGGTGATTAAAAATGTATTGTTTAATTGGAAAAATGTGGGTAATTTCTAGTCATACTTCTGTTATTGAGTTCTAGTTTAATTTTATTATGATCAGATAGAATATTCTGAATGATTTTGATCCTTTGAAATGTATTGAGACTTATTCTATGGCCCAATATATGGTTAATTTAGGTAAGTATTCCATATATACTTGAAAAGAATGTGTCTTCAGCAATTCCTAGGGGCAGTGTTCTGTATAAATAGGTCAATGTCATGTTTTTAAATTTTTTCTAATCCGTAACTGCTTCTTTTTTTCTGCTTGTCCTGTCAACTCTTCATAAAGGTATGTTAAACTTTCTCAGTATGATTGTGAATTTGTCTATTTTTCCTTTAGTTCTAACAATGTTTCCTTTATTTGTTTTTAGGTTATATTATTATGTGTGTGCACATTTTAAATTATCATAGCTTCCTACTAAAATGGTACTTTTATCATTATAAAATATCCTTCCTCATCCTATATAATAAAAGGGTAATATGCAAATCGACTGAACGGCAGACCGACTGGTCGTTATGATGTGCACTGACCACCAGGGAGCAGATGCTCAACACAGGAGCTGCCCCCTGGTGGTCAGTGTACTCCCACAGGGGGAGGGCTGCTCAGCCAGAAGCCCTGAGCTGGGCTTACAGCTGGCGAGTGCAGAGGTGGAGGCGGGAGCCTTTCCCACCTCCGTGGTAGCATTAAAAATGTCTGACTGCGGCTTAGGCCCGCTCCAGTCGGACATCCCCTGTGGGCTCCTGGACTGCTAAAGGGTGCAAGCAGGGCTGAGGGACCCCCCTGTTCCGCCCCCCACTCCCAGTGTACAAATGTTGTGCACTGGGCCTCTAGTCTGTAATAAGTCTTCTTGCCCAAAAGTCTATTCTGTGTGATGTTAGTATAGATAGATAAACTCTCTTTTGGTTAATGTTTGTATAGTGCATAGTGAATCTTTTTCCAATTTTTACTTTAGGCCTTTTGGTGTCTTTAGATTTAATGCATGTTTTTTATAAGGAATATAGAATTAAGTTATTTTTTCTTAAAATCTACCAATGTTTTTCTCTTAGTTGGACTATTTATAAGGCTAAATTCATTGTAATTACCCAAATATTTGTTTTTAAACCTATCATATTATTGTTCATTTTATATATGTTCAATATATTCTAAGTTCTCTCCTCTGTTTTTCTCTTTCTGTTTTCCTCTTTTGTAGGTATGCTGCAAATGTTCACTTTTAAAAGGTATTTTTACAGTGTATATAAAGTATTTTAGGGTACAATACTTTGAGGATATACTTTCTTCCAGTTGTTCAATCAAATGCGAATGTTGGTGCTACTTAGAGAGATTTCCCAAATCTAAGTAAAGTCCCAAATCAAACGACCTTAAAGCAGAGAGATTATTTGGGTAGACCTGACTTAATATCATGAGCTCTTTAAACCTGGGTTTAGATGTCAGAGGCAGAGAAAGTCAAAGATTGGAATCATGAGGGAAATTCAGTGGGAGAATGTCTCTGTTGCTGACTTGAAGATGCAAGGGACCACATGGCTAGGAATGCAGGTGGCCGCCAGGAGTGGAAAAAATAGTGTCTCATTGACATTCAACAAGGAAACAGGCACCTCAGTCTTACAACCACAGGGGCTGAATTTTGCCATAACCATGTGAGCTTGAAGGATGTATTGGACTTGCCAAGGCTGCCATAACAAGCCAGCAGAGACTGGGTGGTTAAAGAAAAGAAATTTAATTTCTCACAGTTCTGAACATCAAGATGTTGGCAGGATTAGTTTCTGGTGAGAACTCTTCCTGGCTTGGAGACAGTGGGCTTCTCACTGTGTTCTCATATGTCCTTTCCTCTGTGTGAACTTGGGGCAATGTGATGTAGAGCATATGGAGAGAGAGAGAAAGAGGGAGGGAGGGAGAGAGAGAGAGAGAGAGAGAGAGAGAGAGAGAGAGAGAGAGAGAGAGAGAGAGAAGAAGAAGAAGAAGAAGAAGAAGAAGAAGAAGAAGAAGAAGAAGAAGAAGAAGAAGAAGAAGAAGAAGGAGAAGAAGAAGAAGAAGAAGAAGAAAGGAGAGGAGAGGAGAGGAGAGGAGAGAGATTTTGTTGTTTCTTCTTACTATGAGGACAGTAGTCCTCTGAGATAAGGGCCCCACCTTTATGACCTCATTTAACTTTAATTACCCCCTTAAAGGCACTTTACCTCTAGTAGGTTCTTATAAGGAATATAGAATTAAGTTATTTTTTAGGTTAGGGCTTCAACATATGAATTGTGTGGAGACACAATTCAGCGCAGGACAGAAGACCCTGGACTCTAGACTAGAACCACAGTCCAGGCCAACACTTTGATTTCAGCTCGGTGAAACTTGGGACAGAGAATCCAGCCTTGCCAAGCCTGGCCTCTGGTCTCCAGAAACTGAGATAATAAACTCGTGTTGTTTCCCACTGCTACGTTTGTGGGAATTTGTTATGAAGTAATAGAAAACTAAGACGGGCACCTAGAAATTCTAAGCTAATATTTTACTCATGAAGAAAATCATGCCCAGAGAAGTACAAAGAGTAAAGTGATTTGTTGAGGCACTCAGCAGCATGATGCTCAGTCTAGACCTCTTAGCTTTTACTTATTGACCTGCTGTTGTTGCCAATGAGGTTTTATTCTGAAAGGACATGTTTGGCCTCCAAATCCTCTCCCGTCTGCTTTTCAGAACGTTGCACAGGTCGTGAAGAAAGCAGGATCCTTGTTTAATCCCACCAGTATTTCACTCTGGAGATTTTACCCGCCACTACACACCCCCAACTTCTGGAGAGTTTTTCCTTCTGGTTCACTTCTGTGCAGGGTTTATGTAAATGTGGCCCATAGACCACCTCTATGTGTATCACCCATGGTGCTGGCTAATATGCAAATTATGTCACCCCTCCATCCCCCAAGAGATTCTGATTCAGTAGGCAATGCTGATACACAGCAAAGTTGCAGAAACACTGTGACATACTTTATGCTGCAGTGTGTGCCCTTTCCTACTTGTTGGCTCCTCAGAGATTGAAAACATCTGTTCATCATTCTATGCATAATAAGCACTAGCATAATTTTGATTACCTCATTCCCACAAGACTCCAGCAAGATGGGTTTATCTTATAACCATTGGAAGGTGTCCAATGTTAAGAAGCTTATAGTCATACCTCAGCACTTACCCTGTTTTTCCCAGGCTGCCACCACCTCATCTTTCCCTTTATTCTCCCTGATCCAGTCAACCCCATTATTACCAAAGAAGAATGGTTATTAGGAAACACCTACATGATCTCCAATGATTAAGAGTCTGTTATTGAACATTTGGGGTTTATATAGAGGCTGATAGTTTGGGTTTTTTTTTTTTTTTTAGTGCTGTTAATGTCAAAAGACTTGCGTTTCAGACCATGTTCAAAGTTCTGGACGTCATCTCTTTCTTGGATGGTGGGGGGAAAACCCTGCACACTTGGTTAGAAATCAAAGTTACTACCACTTTCCCTCGTCAGCATTAAGGAGGCTGCTTTTCAGTTCTTGGATTGAATGATAGGAGTCTCTGCTTTCCTTTCCTAATTTGGCTCCCCAGCCATCTATGTGTGATGGCTCAGCATTTATATTTGCTTTTGTCAAAGTGCTTGCTTTCTATTTGGGCACATGGTCACACAAAGTTCACTGGTCCTTTCTACATATTATGCAAGGAAGTTATAATTCTTGGGGGTCTGAATGCCATGTATGTTTTGGATTCAGTGAACTAGTCTTTTCCTAAAGATGTATGCATGTATGTATTTATTTATTTTCTTTTGGCCATTTTATTTTATTTATGGAATTTATTGGGGTGAGATTGGTTAATAAAACCATATAGGTCAGTGATGGCGAACCTTTTGAGCTTGGCGTGTCAGCATTTTGAAAAGCCCTAACTTAACTGGTGCCATGTCACATATAGACATTTTTGATATTTGCAACCATAGTAAAACAAAGATGTATATTTTTGATATTTATTTTATATATTTAAATGCCATTTAACAAAGAAAAATCAACCAAAAAAATGAGTTCGCGTGTCACCTCTGACACACGTGTCATAGGTTCACCAACACTGATATAGGTTTCAAGTGTACAACTATATAACACATCATCTGCGTACCACCCAAGTCAAGTCAGCTTCCACCACCATTTATCCCCTCTTTGCCGTCTTCTACCTCCTCACCCCCCCCTTTCCCTCTTGCAATCACCATACTGTTGTCTGTTTTATGTTTTTTTCCTTAATTCTTTTTCACCCTCTCCTTTGACAGCTGTCAGTCTTTTGTTCTCTGAATCTTCAAGTTTGTTTCTATTTTGTTTGTTAATTTTGTTCATCAGATTCCACATATAAGTGAAATCATATGATATTTGTCTTTCTCTGACTAGCTTATTTCACTTAGCATAATACTTTTCAGGTCCAACCATGCTGTTGCAAAAGGTAAGATTTCCTTTTTTAAATATATATATATCTGAGTAGTATTTAATTGTGTAAATGTACCACAGCTTTTTTATCCACTTATCTACTGATGGGTACTTGGGATGCTTCCAAATCTTGGCTATTATAAATAGTGCTGCAATGAACATAGGGGCGCATATATTATTTGGAATTAGTGTTTTGGGTTTCTTCAGTTATATTCCCAAAAGTGGAATCACTGGGTCATAAGGCAGTTCCATTTTTAATTCTTTGAGGTAACTCCATACTGTTTTCCACAGTGGCTGCACCGTCTGCATTCCCACCAACATGCCCAAGGGCTCCCTTTTTTCCACATCCTCTCCAACACTTGTTGTTTGTTGATTTGTTGATGATAGCCATTCTGACATGTGTCGGGTGATATCTCATTGTGGTTTTAATTTGCATTGCTCTGATTATTAGTGACTTTGAGCATTCTTTCATATGTCTATTGGCCATCTGTATGTCCTCTTTGGAGAAGTGTCTATTCAGGTCCTTTGCCCTTTTGTAATTGGATTGTTTGTTTTCTTGGTATTAAGTTGTATAAGTTCTTTAAAATTTTGGATATCAAATATATCATCGGCAAATGTGTTCTCCCATTCAGTGGGTTGCCTTTTCATTTTGTTGATGGCTTCTTTTGCTGTGCAAAAGCTTTTCAGTTTAATGTAGTCCCATTTGTTTATTTTTTCTTTTGTTTCCCTTGCCCGAGGAGACAAATCTGCAAAAATATTGCTATGAGAAATGTCTGAAATTTTACTGCCTATGTTTTCTTCTAAAATTTTTATGGTTTTATGATTTACATGTAAGTCTTTAATCCACTTTGAGTATATTCTTGTACATGGTGTAAAGAGGTGTCTAGTTTAAATTTTTTTGCATGTATCTGTCCAATTTTCCCAACACTGTTTATTGAATAGGTTTTTACCCCAAAAGTCTTTTGTCTCCTTTGTCAAATATTAATTGACTCTAAAGGCATAGGTTTATTTCTGGGCTCTCTATTCTGTTTCCTTGATCTATAAGCTTATTTTTATATCAGTATCATGCTGTTTTGATTACAATGACTTTGTAGTACAGTTTGATATCAAGTAACATGATACCTCCCAACTTTGTTCTCCTTTCTCAAGATTGCTGATACTACTTGGGTTTTTTTGTGGTTCCATATAAATTTTTGGAATATTTGTTCTAGATCTGTGAAACACACCATTGAGATTTTGATAGAAATTGCATTAAATTTATAGATTGCTTTGGGTAGTATGGACATTTTAATGATGTTAATTCTTCCTATCCATGAACATGGTATATGCTTCCATTTGTTTGTATCTTCTTCAATTTCTTTCTTCAGTATCTTATAATTTTCCAAGTATAGGTCTTTTACAGGTAAATTTATTCCTGGGTACCTTATTTTTATTGCTGCAATTGTAAATGGGATTGTTTTCTTAGCTTCTCTTTTTGATAGTTTATTCTGGTATAAAATGCCATTAATTTCTAAGATTAATTTTATATCCTCTGCTTTACTGAATTCATTAGTTTTTTTTTGGTGGAGTCTTTAGGGTTTTCTATATACAGAGTCATGACATCTGCAAATAATGACAGTTTCATTTCTTCCTTTCCTATTTGGGTGCCTTTTATTTCTTCTTCCAGTACTATGTTGAATAAGAGTGGTAAAAGTGGACATCCCTGTCTTGTTCCTGATCTTAAGGGCAATGCTTTTAGTTTTTGCCTATTGCATATGATGTTGGCTGTGGGCTTATCATCTATGGCCTTTACTATGTTGAGGTATGTTCCCCCTATTCCCACTTTGCTGACACTCAGACAGTCATTGAGCTGTGTAGCTTTGGAATGGGGGCTGCTCTTGCCCCACACTTGCATGCAGTGGATACCAACTTCCCTCCAACCTTGTGAATCTCTTGGCCTGTCCTTTCGACTCCCAGGGACCCTTCCCTGCTGAGCTCAGTTGCATGAGGTACAGGGAGTGCTGCACAGAGCTGGGACCTTTGGAAAATATCTCCCCCAGTCCATGGGTCACTTCATTAGATGAACTTCAGTGCAGCTACAGTATTATTCATAGGACAAATATTTGTTGAGGACCTACTAAGCACTGGGTACTGTGCTGGGTTTTAGGAATAATGGTAAATAAAATAGTGATAATTCCTGTCCCTATACAGAAGTGAGACTAGTGAACACAATTATAGAAAAATAAAGCTGGGAAGGATCTTAGAAATCATGTAACAAGAACCCCTCACTTGGCCAATGAAGCCCACAGAAATGAAATCACTCACTAAAGGCCACATGAGTTGGTGGCTAACCCCAGACTTCATTTTGAGGGACTTAATCTCATCTTTGATGTTGTGTAATTGTGTTTATATGACCTCCAAGTTGCACAAAGTGATCTCCCTAGAACTCTTCCTTGCACTTACATTAGACATGAGCCAAAAATGTCTATGGTAGTAGCAGTAGTAGCAAATACAGACAAAGACATGTATTGAAAGTTTGCTACATTCTGAGCACTTTTAATACATTAATTCATTTATTCATCACAACTTTTCAAGCTGGATATTATTGTTTCTGCTTATACGCCACAAAACAGAGTTTCAGTGCCTCAAAGACAGTTCTCATAGCTTGTACTCAAACATGCCCAGGTCTTTTTTTAATGACAAAATCAATGTTCAACCATTTCAATAACTTTAAAGCGAACAACCATAATTCCCTATAGCAACCATGACTTAGAAATTTAGGTGGTTAAGTAGAAATACTTACATGTCTGACTGTCATTGAACATAGAGACTTTTATACTAAGACATCAAATATACTTTCCTTGAATTTTAAGAGATGTTTGTCCTTATTTATAGTGCTTCTTTGGGCAACTGATTGTAAATATTTTTTTAAACATTTCATTCCTTATTTTAACTAAGAAAAGTAATGACCAGTTCAGGATTTTGGATTCCTAAATTGGCCATTACTTATAAAATACAATGCATTCATATATTTCCAGAAGTATAGCCACACTGAGAAATCAAGGCTTATAAATTCTCCTATATCTTGAACCTATCCTCTGCCTCCCATAGTCAAGTATTTCCCTGATCCTATTAAATTTCTTATGTTATGCATGTGTCCCTCTTTTCCATTTCCACTGCCAAGACTATTGTGATGATCTGCAAACAGGTCTTCTTTCTCCGTTATTCTCTCTCCAGTTGATGTTATATTCTGCTACCATATGTGCCTATGTTGCTGATCGTATTTGAAAGTCCCCACATTAATACCAAAATATCATATTCTTGGTGTCAAATCCAGGGCCCGCAAATCTCTGGCTTATCTCCTAAATATGACTCACCTAAATACATAAGACCCTTTCCCACTTCATGCCTTAACCATGCTTTCCTGCTTACCTACAATGTCCTTGCCCACCACTCTTGCTTTATATCAAAGCCCTACTTGTCCTTTGAAGCCCAAGTCAAACGCTTTGCATGGCATGGGTCTTCCATCAATGTTCTAGCTGACAGTTGTTTTAAATTCTAAAATCCTATAACATTTTTCTACCACTCTTTTGGCAGTTTTTAATGTTTTACTTTGTATTTTAGCTCTCTGTGTTACTTTTGCTCTTGTACACCGAATCTGTTTCTCATTACAGCTGACACACCACCACCACCACCTTGTAGGAAGTGCTCAATAACTGTGTGTATAACATGTATTATTTTGATTAAGTGAGTATAGGGGTCCAAAACAGGCCTCCCCAAAACATGGCACTTTGGCATGTGAATTATTTTGAGCTGAAGTCAATCAAGACCCTGCAGGCTCACAAGAAACTCTTATATCTCCCACGATAAGCGTTATCACCAGAAATAACATTTTATGACCTCTCTATAGGGCAGCACAAACTACTAATTACTGAACATCTGCTCTTCTTATTGTCCTGAATGACCTTCCTCCCCTCTGAAGCCCCAAGGTACCTTACCTCATCCTTAGCTCAGAATGTCATATACACCTCCTTCTAACTGGCTTTGAACCTCTCCTGGATGTGGGGGTCTCTGATGCTCTCAGGTATTTGGGGTTACCATGCATACTTATGTAATTAAATTTGGTTATTTTCTCTGGCTAACGTCTCATGTAGATTTAATCATTAGATCAGCCAAGAGAACTCTGAGAGTAAAGTCTCTTCCTCCCCCACATGGGAAAAGTCACCATTATCTCCTCTAACCACCACCGTGGTCTGCTCCAGTCAGACCAAGGTCTCTGCCTAAGAATTTGATCCAGAACATATTTTTATAAAATTCAAATTTCATAGCTTCTGGCAGTTCTTTAAATCACTAAAGTTATCTCAAGGTTAATAATCAATTTAGTTAAATTTAGCATAGCACAGGAGTGAGTTTTTAGATATGTAAATGCTGGCTATTACTGAAAGAATTTTTACCTAAGGCTGATTTTTAATGGATCTCAGGTACTCAAAACATTTGTCTTATCTTTCACTGTTTTGAGGTCCAGCAGAATAACATTTTTCCAACCATCTAAGGTATTTAATTTCTGGACTTTATTCTCTTTGATATCTCCTTCCAAAGCAGCCAATTCTTTCCTGAGCTCATCTCTTACAGCATATTGCTAATAGCAGCCAGTAACAACCATTGCACACTCCTAAGATATTGCTTTTTTTTTTTTAAAAAAATACTCACCTGAGGATATTGATTTTAGAGAGAGAGGTAGAGAGAGAGCGAGAGCGAGAGAGAGAGAGAGAGAGAGAGAGAGAGAGAGAGAGGTAGATGTGAGAGAGAAACATCGATCGGTTGCCTCTCATAGGCTTCCTGACCCAGGATTGAACCACAACCTAGGTATGTGCCCTGACCAGGAATCAAACCTGCCACATTTTGGTGAAAGGAGAGCATGTACTGGGTCCTTTGTCTTAAAGGTTTTTATCTGTATCCTTTAAAAAAAGTATTATAACCTCATTAAAATGGAGAGACACTATTCAAAATAATGCACCAAAATTGAGTAAAATCCTCTGTACACATAATGCAGAAATCAGCGCATTTTTCTAAAGCATGTTTTAACCTTCATTCAGTTCAGATTAAAATATAAGCTTTAAGTAGTTTGAGTAATAATTCAGCAGTGTAAACAGCTTGTTTAACTGTTATGTGGGCATTGCAGTAAAGTACCTCTGTTAGTGAGCACCTTCTCTTTTTTGCCTAACCGGGCAAGATAAACACATCGAACCTATGACAATGTGTGAGCTGTGTGATGAGGGTCAGTTTCACCTTCAAAGAGTGTCACCAAAGAGGGACCAGTACTCAGGTAGGTTTGCATCCCAGCAGGTCTGGAATGTGTACACCATTAGCTGTGAAGTGTCCTTGGTTAGGAAGATAGCCTGAACTATGTGGGGATTGTAGCAGTATCTTAGCCTTCCACTGTTCTCGTGAACACAAGATAATCTGAGGTCTTTTGACTCCTGGGAAAGTAAGAGATGATTGGGCAGCCTCTTTACCTCCCATGCTGAGACATCCAAATGGACCTTTGGAGAAGACTTCATTAGTCACTACGGCCTTCAGCTCCATATGTATCCCGAAGACATCAGATTTATCTTTTCCTCCCCTTAAGCCATTAGTGGGGAAGATGAAAACTAGTCGCTCCTTGCCAAATGCACAGTCCTTCAAGTTCTCAGAAAGTAAACGCTGTGTTCCCCAAATAAGAACTACCTGTGATAAAAGAAGAGAACTTGTTGCTTCCCTCCAGTTCCCCTCATCCCCACTCTAGATACATTCTTTCAATCATTTAGTCTTTTGGCATTTGTATGTAGTACCCATAAATGGGAGATATTATTAAAAAGACTGATTTGACCTCAACAAAGGGCAGCTAGCTGCATACCAAAAAGAGAGGTTGACTCCCAGGTCTAGCACACCTCATGGAATAATCTAAATAAGGAAAAAATAACCTATTGTACATATTGAGAATGATTTTAGTTGCAGGTAACGGAAACCCCAGTTAGAAGAAACTACAACCAGTAGAGTTGTGATTTGTTCTCAGATTAGCTCACTGCTGGTATAAGATCAGCAGCTCAATAGTCTCTGAGATCTCCTTGGCCTTTCACTGGGTTGCAAGGTAACTGCAGGTACCACCTCCATATTCAAAACAGGAAGAAGAGAAATCAGTACCAATAGATTGGTGAACTGTCCCAGAAAGTTCTTGTTTTTCAAAACTGTGATGGTCAATCCTAGCTGCAAGGAGGCTGCAAAAATGAGTATTTCACTTTCTTGGACATTGCAATGGAAGATGATAGAAAAGATGGTTGGGAATCACGGTTTTGCCAATCAATCAACAATCTACCACATCTACTACCTTTTCCTCAACCATAAGAATCTACCACATCTACTACCTTTTCCTCAACCATACCAGTCCAGCCATAAGAAGAATGCCCTATAATTTATCTTTCAGGATCCTTTTTAGAGTAGAAGAGGAAACTATTCATAACTATGCCAAGAAAAGAAGCTAAATGGGACTGTCCCGAGCAAACGGGAATAAATGGTCACTCTAGTCATAGAACAAGTATTCTGAGAATTTAGCCTCTCTTCCTGGAACAGTTTGACCAGGGCACTGAATATCTGCTCTTCTAGTGAGTACAGTATCTCAGGCTGGCCCCAGGGTCTTCCAATGTAATCTTCTGTTTATGCTTCCATCGGACTTCAGTTTTGGAGACGGGCAGACCCCTTTTCTATGGGAGCTTTTGTTAAGATCATTTGGCAAATAATGTTTGGAGGCCCTTCCTTCTCTTACTGCTATGCAGTTAAACCCTTTTAGAGCACATATTACCTCTGCCTCTCTCCTACCTGCCATCCCGCCCGTGAGAATGAAGATGAAATTGCCCCATGAAGCTAAGAGATTCCCAGAAGTTAGACATTTTTGTCCATCTACAGAGGTTGGGGGTTGGGTCAGTCCTACCTGACTGATTTCTTAATAGTTTCCCCATGAAGATAAAAAAAGAAGTTTACCAATAGTAGAAGTTGAAACCTCTCAGAGCATTTGACTTTTTCTATCCTGACTTTACAACCTTTATTCATTCATAAAGACAAAATAATCTAGGAGCAAAATTTGTGCCTGTCGCCATGATTCTAAAGAGGTATGAGATTATTTCTAATCTTATAGCTAGAAATAGTTTCTGATGCCGAAGTATGTTGCTATAATACTAATACATTTCTGCTTCTACTACCTTAAATCGTAGTTATTTTTATGACTTCTCTTTCCAACTTTATTAAGACTTTTTCTTCTCTCTAACATCTACCTTTGAAATTTTCGACTATAAATAAAATGCAATGTTACTTTTATTTTTAAATTTTTGAAGGAATACATACTTTTAGGAAAAAAAATCAAATATCGTAAAAATAAAAGAGCATAAAAAGTGAAAGTTCTCTGTAATCATAAACCCCACCACCATCTTTGCCAACTCTCAGAAAACAGCACACTGTTAACATTTTGAGTGCATAGTATATATATTTTATTCTATGTGTTAGTCACTTATAGATGTACAGGGGTGGGCAAAAACAGGTTTTCAGTTGTTTGTATGGAAAAAGAAGTACAGGTTATGATTATTTCAATAGCCTTATTAACTCTGTTTTGTGTACTCACAACTGAAAACCTACTCTTGCCAACACATATATCTAATTAGTGAGCATACATATAACTTAATTTTTCACCTAAGAGTCGATTACTTCATTCTACACCATTCTCTTTAATGATTGTATTGTGTGTCATTACCTCTAATGAGATGAGAAAAACTTAAGATATGGGAATCACTGTGGATTTTGGCAGTTCTTTTGGATAGAAAAAGTAGGAATTTTTTATATGGCTATACTGGAAAACAGTATTACAAAACTACATTGTACTATGGAGCAAAGTATACAAATAGGCTACAGCATTTTCCCATAAAATATTATTATGAAATGAGATTTCTCCAAAAATATCTCCTATTTTCACAGTGTGGGTAGAGGTAACTTTGAATGAATGTCATACTCGATGGTTTGGGAAGTTCTAAAAATAAATTTAATTGACTGTCTTAATAGACTGGATGTCACTTCAAGGATCTTATATTTTTAAAAGACAAAAAAAAAGAGACCATTTCTGTAGTCTAGACACAATCACATTCATTAAAATAAGCATTCTTTTAAATAGAGTGTTAACATTCTCCACATATTTGATATTTTTCTCTAATGAATACACTGTTGTGCTGACATTTTCTCATAATGTGTTATTTTAAATCCTGCCTTGCCACCATTGTGAATTTACCCAGCATGAGCTAATTAATGATCCTCTATTAATCTTCCTTTCCCTCCAAGTCTTAGCTGCCCATCCATATTTTTATAGTTCAATCTTAGGTTTTAAGACCACTTTGAATTTAAAAATTTTTTCCCTTCAATGTACTCTGATTATTTGCCTACATGCTCTAATCATTTACTTTTTCTAGTAACACTTCTATGCTTCCCATTGTCTGTAATTTTGCAGCTCTTTTCTTCTAACCCTCCAAAGCATAAAGTGCAGGCATCTGAAATTCATGCATGTAGTTGAGGCCAATTCTGTTTCTCTCACCGGGAAACGATCTTTCTCTTAAGTTTATTATACCATATTCCCTAGTCATGAAACACTTGACATAATATTGACTTAAAAATTACACAGTAGAGTTTAGGGAAGATTGAAGCATAAAATTCTCAAGGAATTCTATTTAGCTATTTAGTATCTCTTAACTTTTCAATGATGTGCTTTTGAGAAAACAACAACAGAAGCAGTGTTTGCTTTTCAATCCCTTTACCTTTGTCATACAACCCCCAATAGTTGAAAGTGTGATGCAAACACAAAAGCTAAGGACCAGTGTACAAAAAACTATACTTACCCTCTAGGGCAGCAGTTCTCAATGTGGCTCACAGCAACCTTTATCAGCCTCCGTCCCTTTCATTCACTCCATCCTTACACCTAAAATTGCTTCAATTTGATGCTATAGAGGCTTACCAAGGCAAAAGCAGCAGAAAAAAAAGGTCTGTTGAGGACTTAAACATGATACCAAAGCTTTCCTACTGCACTCAGTAACACACCAGCCCTGTTGTGATGACAAGCATCTCTCAGGTTCTCACACTTTGTTCTCCGCAGCAGAAAGCACTCATGTCAAGTGTGAATCCATTCTCAGTCTTTGTTTGGTTCAAGGGCCTCTCTTCCCTGGACCAGCACTAGCCCAGCACCTGGCATGTAGTAGATATAATACATCTGTGTGGAATGTAAGAATTCAATGTGTCACCCCATCTGACTTACCCTGGATCTTATTGAAACATTGAAGCTGAAGGTGAGATGTGATTATAAAGAAAAGGTATGGTACTAAAGAAGTTTTCTGTGTTTGTGAGCAGTTCTCAAAACTGGCATAAAACTATCAATTTTTAATTAAAAATTAAATTACTTTAATCCCCTAGAATTCAACATTGCTTCTTGGGAGGGCTACATTTTTGTGCAAATTTTATTTCCTCAGAAAAGAACATCAACTTTTCTCAAGCAAGAGATGTTTCAATGCATATAAAAGCCATCCAAGGCCCAGATTTTCTAGGCCAGTGATGGCGAACCTATGACACGCGTGTCAGAGGTGACACGCGAACTCATTTTTTTGGTTGATTTTTCTTTGTTATATGGCATTTAAATATATAAAATAAATATCAAAAATATACATCTTTGTTTTACTCTGGTTTCAAATATCAAAAAATTTCTATATGTGACACGGCACCAGTGTTAAGTTAGGGTTTTTCAAAATGCTGACACGCCGAGCTCAAAAGGTTCACCATCACTGTTCTAGGCAGTCCCAATTCCAAATAACCACATTCTTTACCATAAAGTCAATATGCTTAATATATAACCTAGTGTTAATTTTTATCTTTTGTGGACCATTATTTTAATTAAAAAATCAGAAAAAGAAGTTTCCTCAGACTCTGCATCTGTCATTTTATCCCCTTTCTCCTCCACAGTAACTAGCACAGAGATCTGCAGGAAACTGAGCTCACCATGTTATGGATTATGTAATCAATTAACCAATTAGTGCATGAATTTGTTATAAATGCTCTTCCCTAAAAACACATTCCCGTCATGGAATATATAGAAATTCATTTTCTTTGCTTTCAAAATGTCCTCAAGGAAGATAATGTTGTAAAATGGCTAAGGAGATAAGCTTGGAATTTGAAAGACAGCATTTCTTCATTATGTGCTAATCTACCTACCTGCCATAAAAAAACTCAGCACTTACTTTTCTATGCATAAGGGCCCAAAGTGGAAGGAAGTAGAATAAAACTTTGTCCTTAAAATTCTTACCATTGTTCACAAACTTATAGTTGGTAGGAAGGAAGGAGGGATGGAACAGAGAAAGGAAGATAGGAAAGGAGGAAGGGAGGGAGGGAGAACGATATGGTAGATTTAGGCTCTAAAATGGTTCTTAACATTCTTCCATGCAGTAATTCCCAAGTGTCCACCAAAATACCTATAAAGACACACAAAAATAGTAAAACTTTCCCAAATCAAATGCTGAGGCTGACCATCAGTCTATTGCCACCTATGGGAGGAGTTTTCCCATAGTCTAGGACAGTGGTCGGCAAACTGCGGCTCGTGAGCCACATGCGGCTCTTTGGCCCCTTGAGTGTGGCCACGAAGTTTCAGTCTCACTGTACCTGCGAGCCCGCACGTGGTATTTTGTGGAAGAGCCACACTCAAGGGGCCGCGGTTTGCCGACCACTGAACTAGGAAGCTGATGGTGTTCCAGTTGACCCTGTAGCCTCCATGGCTCCCTTCCTAGTCAGAGAAAGCCACTCTAGACCGGCTTTGTCCCAAATTGTAGCCATTAGTTACACATGCTATTTAAATGTAAAGTTATGAAATAAAAATTTTAAATCAAATTCCTTAAACTCAATAGCCACAGTGACTTGTTCATAAACTGTGGCTAATAGACATACTCTGTACAACTTTTCTGGAAAGCAATTAGGACATTCATATCAAGAACCTTAAAATGCTCCTACACTTTGACCTGATAATTCAATTACACCTCTAGGACTCTATTCTAAGGAAATGTTCTCAAATACTGGCAAACGCTGAATCTCTTGAGATGTTCATTGCAAATAGGAAGAGAAAAGAGACATTTGTCAAAAAACAAAAGAATTAATATGATGTAATACATTCATAAACAATATGTTATACTCTGCATTCATTAAAAATACAGTTTTCCAGAAATTTAAAAAGAAATGAGAAATTTCTCACCATACAATGTAAGTTAAAAACAAGCAGGGTGTGCCCAACCAGTGTGGCTCAGTGGTGGAGCATCAACCTATGAACCAGAAGGTCATGGTTCAATTCCTGGTCAGGGCACATGCTTGGGTTGCAGGCTTGATCCCCAGTAGGGGGCGTGCAGGAGCAGCTGATTAATTATTCTCTGTTATCATTGATATTTCTATCTCTCTCCTTCTTCCTTCCTCTCTGAAATCAATAAAAATATATTAAAAAAAACAAAACAAGCAGGGTATAAAAAGGCAGGATACATTGAGAATATGTACATTTTTTAATAATGGTTATCTCTAGAAATGAGTTTTGCAGTTGATTTGATTTTAAAAGTTTCTGGACTGTTCATATTTTCTACCGTGTGTCTATATTGCTTGAAAAAACAGACAAAAATGTAAATACTTTTTATCTGATGTAAAACTAAAATTATTGGTTCAGCATCCAAATGGCTGCATCCTGTGACTGAGTCCATGTGAAATTCATTACGCGAATGTGACAGCTAATTTTTCATCAAGCTCACTTGTGAATAAGCCTCCAGGACTTCCTCCATTGTGTTCCACACAATTTAACACTTGATGATATGCTGTTTTGAGTGTTCTTGGATTTCTTTACTATTAATGCATATGTTTTAGCATTACTGAATTCGGTAAACATTTATGAAGCATCTGTTCTGTTCTAAGCTCTGTTATGCTACTATGTTACTTTGGTTTTTTTTATTTAACTATCACAATAACCTTAAAATATTCTTAATAATAGCCAATGTTTAATGATGTTAAAAGGAAAAGTGAGCCATGGCCGGTGTGGCCCAGCAGTTAGAGCCTGCACACCAAAGGGTTTTTGGTATGATTCCCAGTCAAGGGCCTGTACCTGTGTTGCAGGTTCAATCCCCGGCCCTGGTTGGGGGGCAACAAGGAGGCAACCAATGTGTCTCTCTCTCTCTCTCTCTCTCTCTCTCTCTCTCTCTCTCTCTCTCCCTTCTACTCTCTAAAAATCAATGGAAAAAATATCCTGGGGTGAGGGTTAACAACAAAAGGGAAAAGTGACTTACTCAAAGTCAGAGTGGCAGAACTGAAATTTAATCATAGGTCTCCTATTCCCAGCACTGCATGGGAGTTCCACTAAACAGAGTGTGTTACCTCTCTAACTTTGTCTTCTCACCTAAGGTGACTAGAACATTTAGCACCTACTCTGTAAGTTATTTCATTTCCCGATGGAGGTTACCATATGAGATAGGGCCACAATCCTCTGCTTTTCAATCTGCATAGGACACTGAGCTGTCCTTATTGAATTCTAGATTCGTGCTGGATTGTTTCTACACCCATTCAAGGTTTTGTCCTGAGCATTTGCATCTGTGTTGAATGCATAGCAGATACAGGGAAGTGTGACAGGATAGATGAAGGCAAACAGCATTATGCAGTGCAGACGTGAAGATAAGTTTACTAGGGAAACTTACAAGCAGGAGGTGTGTAAGACAAGACGAGGCACGCCATCCTCCAAGTTGTCAGCATCCCATGGAGGGTACATGGAGGCCAGGCCATGTTGTGTGTTGTGCTCCAGGAGGGGTTCCCTTCCACGCTGTAACTCCATCGTCTTACATAGGACAAGCAAGAAAGTGGCCTTTCCAATGGAGAAATGAACTGAGCTCACACGCCAGCCACTCTTGGGAGTTGCATGCCTGTGCTCATATCACCTACAGGCCTTGAGAGATGAGAATATGTGCTGCCCCGCCCTGGTGGAGGGAGGAGCTGGGGCCGCTGGTCCCATCCAGAGTTTTGCCAGGCCTTAACTAACAGGTATCTAGGATCTCCTAGAGCAGCGGTCGCCAGCCTTTCGGACCTCACAGACCACTAGTGGTCCGTGGACCACTAGTTGGCGACCGCTGTCCTGGAGGACACTGTTCTTGCTGCAGAAGATGTTACATTTTGAAGTTTTAGGTGACATAAAATAATTTACTTAATCTTTCTGTTCTTCTGCTGTAAGATGAGGTTATACTAGCTGAAAGCCCTTTACACACACACATACCCAGCCTAGATAATTGGGTGACCCTCCAATTAATTGGGTGCCCCCTCCGATGGGTCTCTACAGCCTCTCTGATGCTCTTAGCACAGCTCCACGAGTAGCTGTGTATCTGTCTGACACTTCTCTCAAGAATCCAAGTCTTCCCTCAACTTGCTGTGATTTTTTACCATTGTATCCCCAGCACCCAACATTGGCAAGTAATAGAGAACCAACAAATATTTATTTATTCAAAATGAACATGTAGCCCTGGCTGGATGGCTCAGCTGGTGGAGCATCATCCCATGCACCAAAAGATTGTTGGTTTGATTGTTTATTGTTGGTCAGGACACTTGCCTGGTTTTTGGGCTAGATTCCAGGTAGGAGGTTAGCAGGAGGCAGCCCATCAATGTTCTACTCTCAAGGTTTCTCTTTCTCCTCTCCCTTCCTCTCTCTCTCTCTAAAAAAAAAAAAAAATCAATAAAAATAATTTTAAAAACCTGAATATGTAAAGAAATGGATTCCTTCCAGCTCTTAATTTCATACTTCAATCAAATACTCTGGTGACATATTTCTGGTGGATGTAAGCAGCCTCGAAGGCAATTTAGTAAAATAGCACTTGAGCCCTTATGCTCCTGATCCCATGTACTTGTCTTTACTTTTCCTGCTCCTCCAAGTTCTCCCCAACTGAAGGCTCATCCAGCCTCAGGGTCCACACCAACTGAACTTGAACATGCTGGCCTCATATTCTGTTCATCTATAGCACAAGTCTACCCACTTTGTACCCTAAGTCTTTTAAATAATTTTTTTTATTGATTTCAGAAAGGAAAGGAGAGGGAGAGATAGATAGAAACGTCAATGATGAGAATCATTGATCGGCTGCCTCCTGCATGCCCCAAACTGGGGATCGAGCCCGCAACCCAAGCATGTGCCCCTAACCGGAATCGAACCCGGGACCCTTCAGTCTGCAGACTGACACTTTATCCAAAGAGCCAAACAGGCTAGGGCTGTACCCTAAGTCTTTATAGCATCTGATCATATCCTTTGTCAGCAGCCCCAGTGAATGTCACTGGGCTCCTAAGTGCTCTCAGGTTATCATGTTTCTCCTCCATTATGCCCATTCCATGAAAAAAACTTGTATTAGGGTATTAATTTCTTCTTGCTTTTACTGGTTATTTCCTGCTATAAACCATGCCCTGTTATTCTACTGCCTGCCCTGCCCATGTTGAACAGCTGTCCACCTGGCTCAGACATCCTTCACCCAGGATCCTCGTCCTCTCACCTGGGCTTCATCTACACCCGCCTGGAAGGCAGCTACCATCTCTTAGAAATTCTGACTCATTGCTGTTTCCTGAATCATTGCTGGGTTTGGGGTATGCCTTTAAGACACTGCCAGGCCTGAGATGCTGGTCCATGTTTTCTGCCTCTAGGTTCCTCCAGGACACTCACAGGCCAGCCCGTCTCAGGCTGCCTACCACCCGTCAACATGAAGATCCCTCATGGCCACAACCAGATATGCTGCTGGGGCTTTCTTTGACTTCCTTTGCCCCAAATCAAGTGTGGTTTTAGTAACTTACTGATAGTTTTCATTTCTATCCTCATCTTTAATTCAATTTCAAACATTATTATAAAATGAATAAACAGTGCTCTAACACAATGAAAATATCCATTTTGTTTATATTTAAGACTTATTTCAAGACTCAGTTTATTTTGCAGTAAAATATTCTCTTAAATGACTCAAGGGGCTCAAAACTTTGAACCTGATCAGCATTCTGGATCAAAAACATCTACAGTGAGAGGAAAAGTTTTCACAAATGTGGCAGCCATGTTCCTTTCAACAAATCAGCTTCCAGCCAGATTTTAATTCTGCAGTGACTTCAGCTCCTTTTCAACAAATTAGTTGCTAGGTGTAATAGAAACAAACGTTCTGCTATTATTTCTATAGTGAAGAAAAATATTTTTCAGTTCTGCACATATGGTTCCTTTCTGAGTAATCAACTTTCCTTCCCCTAAAGCTCTTTGGCTACTAAAACGTGGCCATGAGGCTAATTTATCACAGGTAGGGTGACCAACCATCCCAGTTTGCCTAGAACCAAGGGGTTTCCAAGGACATAGGACTTTCAGTTCTAAAATCAGGACAGTCCCAAGTGAAGCAGGATAATCAGTCACCTAAGCTTATAGGGCAGGGGTGGGGAACGTCAGGCCTACAAAGTCATTTGGGTTGGTCCTGACAAGGCATTAGGGGCGAGTTAATTAAATGTTTGACCAAATATAAGCAGGCTACTTTTTAAACTGATCATTTTATATGGCCCACGAATGATGTATAAATACCCAAAAGGCCCTTGGCAGGAAAAAGGTTCCCCACCCCTGCTGAAGGGTATAGGAGGGTAGGAACAATGAGAACAACGGTCTGTTGTGATGTGCAGAAGGCAGACATAGGACAGCCACTACCAGACAAGTGAGAAAAGTGGAAATCCCATAAGTAGGAAGAAGAGAGGTTACAGAATGAGAGTGAGGAGTAGAACTGTGCCAGGGTCTTTCAAGGATCTGACCTCCCCAACCCTAGGGCCTTTGAACTAAGACCTGAATTAAGGAGACCTTTGAGAATACAGAAGCTCCAAAGAGGTTGGAGGAGGTAAAGTATAGGAAATGCTCCGCTTCCCATTTGGTTTCTTGGGGGGAGACCACCTTTTAAGATGACTCTGGGCCAACACGGTGCAGTTGCAACAGGACAGAAATGGCAATTTGCTGTGTAATGGCGAGACCTAGAGACCACACCTCCATTCTGAGGCAGTGAGTCGAGGGCCTACATCAGAGGCTAGAGAGAGGACTTGGTTAGGACTTAGAGGCTCTATCCCAACAAGAACCAAGGTGGGCTCCTATCAGCAGTTGGGCAGAGAAGGTTGTCTCTAACCATATCCTATATAATAAAGAGGTAATATGCAAATTGACCCCCACACCCTCACGTCATCACAAGATGGCTGCCTCCACATAATCACAAAATGGCCATCCTCACGACATCACAAGATGGCCACTACAAGATGGCCACCCCCACGTTGTCACAATATGGCCACCCCCACGTTGTCACAATATGGCCTGCAGGGGAATGCAGTTGGGGGCAACCAGGCCTGCAGAGGAGGACAGTTGGGGGTGACCAGGCTGGCAGGAGAGCAGTTAGGTGTCAATCAGGCCAGCAGGGGAGCGGTTAGGGCAGCCGTGGGCAAACTACGGCTCGCAGGCCGGATCTGGCCCGTTTGAAATGAATAAAACTAAAAAAAAAAAAAAAGACCGTACCCTTTTATGTAATGATGTTTACTTTGAATTTATATTAGTTCACACAAACACTCCATCCATGCTTTTGTTCTGGCCCTCCGGTCCAGTTTAAGAACCCATTGTGGCCCTTGAGTCAAAAAGTTTGCCCACCCCTGGGTTAGGGGGTGATCAGGCTGGCAGGCAGAAGCGGTTAGGGGCAATCTGGCAGGCAGGCAGGCGAGTAGTTAGGAGCCAGCAGTCCTGGATTCTGAGAAGGATGTCCGACTGCAGGGATTGGTCCTAAATCAGCAGTTGGACATCTCCTGAGGGGTCCCAGATTGGCGAGGGTGCAGGCTGGGCTGAGGGACAACCCCTCCAGTGCACGAATTTCATGCACTGGGCCTCTAGTAGATAGTATAAACCTGAAGTAACGATAGCCACGTTTACTTTCACAGGGGATGAAATAAAGACAGACACCCAAACCCAGAGATTAGAGGTGAAGCAGATATCAGCAGGATGCCAGAGTGAAAGACCACACTGTACCAAGGATGCCGAGAGGCTGCGAGGCTTCTCTGTGCCCCTGATGCCAACCTGGCATGAAAGGAAGATCAGGGGAGATTTTTGGAGAAAAGAAACAAACAGGCCTGAAAAGAAATCTGACTACTAAATTAATTTGAAACGGACTAAAGACCTTTAGGAATAACTTTATATTTTTTTCTATCAGCAGCAAAAATAAGGGTTCCAGTTGCCTTTTCCAGTTGCATTTGTCCCCAACTGTAGATAAAGGGCATTGTTACTTTTTATGCACACCTGAGCCATAATGTAAAAAATTATACTCTGCCATACTTCCATGGTATTCAGTGACTATATACCATTCTCTATATTAGCTCCAACTAGATCCTTCTTTTCAAAAGCGATTGCTATTTCAATAACTCTGAATGACTGAGATTGGAAAGATGGTTCCATAAAAATAGTAACACTGCAGACCTTGGGTTTCAGATTTTTCATGAAACTGGAAGTCTCCCCTCTTTCAAAAAGAATCTTGGCTTCTTTCTTGTAACTGATGTGCCTAATTTAGAGCCTTATTTTTATTCCCACACTTTCTCTGCTATAATTGGGGAAAAAAATCCTAAAACACCTTTTCCTATTTTCCTTTGTACTCTGTGCCTTTGTTTTGCATACTTGAGATAAGGTGCTTTATAGTTTTGGAAATCTCATGCAAATTAGTACATTTTAGAGGAAGAAGTTTTTCAACAGGTGAGCCTGCATTGCTCAAATCTTGTAACATAGGAACTTATCGGTTTGGCTTACACTTGGGCCAGAATGTACGACTGTCTTGGCAGGAAACTAGAATTTCCCTCTGACTAGGAGTGGATTAAAGTTTCCTTTCTGGGAAGCATGTTGACAATGGTAGTCTGTTCCGAGTCAGGCCTGGGCAGGAGTGACTTGGCAGGATTTGGGAGGCATCATAGAAGGTATTGTTACAATTGGAGTCAATTCATTCCGATTGTGCAGGATGAGTTTCTAATCTATTCAAGCAATAAAGGTTTAATAAACCACATAAACTCTTATTCTCAAGAGGCACTGATTGCTATGAAAAACATTGTATTTTTGAAGCTTATCAGTTATCACACTGTTAATTTCCTTCATCCTTTTGTCTCAGTTTAGTCAGACCTTGGGGTTTGCATTCTTCCTCGGCTAGACTTAATTTTATGCTCTGACAATTCTTCCAGAAGTTAGCTTCCAATGTAGCCAGATTGTACACATGCATTTCGAGCCGTGCTACCTAAATACTTCCCTTGACAAAGCATCAGCTTTTACTCTAACACAACTTTCTTCCTTTTGCAGCCTTTACCCTTGGGAAAGTACATTGTCCAACAGTCTTGGTGAAAGCATGATAGATTCTATAGTGTGTGAAGCGCCTACACAAAGATGAGAGAGTCTGGAGAGGGTGTGATAGCATCAGCAGAGGGTTAGCAACTCTGACTCAGGGACCTCTTGGTTAATCGTCTACAGAACCGAGGTCAGCAAATGACTGTCATGGGCTGAACCGGGCCTGCTGCCTGTTTTTGTAAGTGAAGTTTTATTGAAACTCAGTCATTATCAACTTTTTCATTCTCATATTGTCTATGGACACTTTTGCACTATCATGACAGTGCTGAGTGGTTGCAACAGTGACTGTATGCCCTTGAAAGTCTAGAATATTTACTATATGGCCTTTTACAGATCAAGTTTGCCAACCTCTGGTCTAGAATTTGGATGATGGACACCTCACACATTGCCATTCCCCTTCCCTCCTGATATCACTAATCAATTAAGATCTTTCTTCCCAATGATATGACCTCTGAATCCTTCCCTATACAGACAGACACCATTATTTGCTCCAAGTTGTGACCTTGGGCTCAGAAGAAAAAACGTTTAGGGTCATATAGGGCAAAAGAAAGGAAATCCGATTGCTCACGAACTATGTAACCTGATGATTAAACCCAAGTTGTCCACTGTGTACCCATTTTTCCAGAGCTCTATAAAGTTAAGTTCACTACCTGGTTTTCTAAACTGGATCTGGGCTGGTAGAAACCACAAGGGATCATTTGTTCTCCTCTCTGTCTTCAAGATTTCCCTAGAACAATGATGGCGAACCTATGACACGCGTGTCAGAGGTGACACACGAACTCATTTTTTTGGTTGACTTTTCTTTGCTAAATGGCATTTAAATATGTAAAATAAATATCAAAAATATACACCTTTGTTTTACTATGGTTGCAAATATCAAAAAATTTCTATATGTGACACGGCACCAGAGTTAAGTTAGGGTTTTTCAAAATGCTGACATGCCAAGCTCAAAAGGTTCACCATCACTGTCCTAGAACTTGGTAACCATTCCATCAATAACTGAACTGGTCATTTCTATGAATTGCTAAGAATTCTTTCATCATTAGGGAAGGAAAAATATCACCTTTTATAGCAACCTGATAACGGTCTAGTGACTGTTTAGTTTCCCCCCCTTTTTTTTTTTAAACTGCAAACCAATTTCATTTTACTTTGTCATTGTGGAAAGGTCATCATCCTCAGTACTTTCCTCTTAATCAATTTCCTTGCCACAAAGCTTTATTTTGTTGTTTGAGAATCAGACTTACAAGAAACTTGTCACACCGGTGCTTCCTAGCCAAGGAAGCAGAATACAATTGCATTTTTTTCCTTAACAACCCCCCTTTCCCTAAACATATGCACAGAAAAGCTACAGGGGAGCAATAATTTACAGCCAGATCTTAAGTGAAGATTCTTCAGCAGCTACTTCTGTTCTCTAACTAAATGAGAAAGCACTTAACAAAAGCACTTAAAAGTGCCACAGAATACCCATGGTACAGACAGAATTATTTATCCTCCACTTAAGTACCACATAAGGAGATATTATTAATAAATGAAAATTGATCTTCCTTGGAAACTACCAAGCTCGAATCTCTTTCCCACCAATGCTGAGGTCTCTTTTTCAATGCCAGCCCACAAAGGAAAAACAATTTCATTTCCGATAGCCCCGAGATGTAAATCGAAGGTTTTATGGCTTCATTGTTGGATTCTCTAGTGATATACTTTGCTGGTATCAAGTTATAAGCATGTAAATCAGTAAACATCGGAGGTTATTAAAAGTCCTCATAGTTCCCAGCATACCTAAATGGTAAAATGATGGCTGGGGAACAGATGATGCATCATTAAACTTGCTTTCACAAAATAATGTTAACAATAGTTATTAACACAAGTGTATCTTATTTCTTTATAGTCTTTATGTCTTTCTTCTTTAATCAACACTTCAAACTTCAAGCTTAAGAATACGAGGTGTGCTACTAATATGCAGGAAATGGCACCAGAAACTGGTTAATGCTCAGGAACTTTGAGGCTCTGAGTCTTTGAGATGTTTTTACTGGAAACAGTATGGAAATTTAGAATTTTTTTTTGAAAATTGCAAAATAGCTCTTTCTAAGGCATCTCCTGTGGCATAGTCACTGAATAGCCACTCTTACATAACTGAGAGCTCAACTTGAAGTTATTTTTCATTTTCCTTCAGAGGAAAGGAAGAGAAAAAGCAAGAAATCCTCCACACCCACACAACTGCCCCGCTCCCCATCCACACACATACTTAAATAGCTGTTTAGCAAATAACCTAAACATGAAACATCCCACAACTAAATTCCTGCCATGATTACAAGACAATGGTGTCCTAAGGAGGGCCCAAAGTTGAGCACCATTAGTATGGGAAATCAAACAGGGATGTGAAAGCTTGGGTAACTCAAGTCTAAGAGTGGACTTGAAGAATAGTTCAGCATGAAGGTTAAATGACTTGATGGAGGTCACGGAAGAGGCGACAAAGCAGGAACAATATTAGAGTATTTCAAGCATTTGTCTCCACTCTCTGACATTTTCTACAGAGTATCCATTCTATCTCTGGCTTCTGGTAACTGATGACCACAGAAACCACTAGCACTGAAGGTGAATTCTACATTTCAGTAAATTACGGTCCCACACTTAACCAGGCCCTTCCAAACCCCCCTAAAACATCAGGGGAGCAGACAGCCTCGTTATTTCCATGCTTTCTTTCTAGAATTGTATTGTAAATCACAAACTCTTTAACTTTTTAAAAAGCAGGTTTTCATGTTTAATCAAAGCTTGACTGTTAAAATCTGAAGTGCTTCGTCCATTATGTGCTGTCGGTTTCCACAGCCTTCTTTTTACTTCTGTATCACTTTTGCTCTATTATGAGCAGAGGTGCTGACTGGTGGCATTCCAAAGTCTGTATCAGCCAGATATGCCAAGGAGCAAATGCACTGTAAGGAGAAATGACCGAAGGAAACAAGAGAGTAAAATTCATGATAGAAAAGGAAACTGAAGCATCATCAACTTTTCTCTCTATTGGATCTCCTAACCGTGGAGTGTCCCGGGCACTCTGTCACCTCTTCTCTATACTTTATTTATTTTTTATTGTGATGAAAAAGCATATAACATACAATTTCCCATATTCCCCCCTCCCCCAATTGTAGTTCACATTCAATATCTCTTCTCTATATGTAATCACCCCTTGGTCATCTCAATCAGACAGCCAACTTGTAATGCAACAATGTGTATCAGGTCTTGCATGTATATCTCCAGCCCAAGCCTCTGTCTTTAACTCCATGTAAAGTTTTAATGGGTAACACATGTTTAAGATATCCAAAACCAAACTCTTGATCTTTCCCCAGCCCCCAAACCTGCTCTGCAGGTAGTCAGCACCATTTCTTTCTTTCTTTCTTTCTTTCTTTCTTTCTTTCTTTCTTTCTTTCTTTCTTTCTTTCTTTCTTTCTTTCTTTCTTTCTTTCTTCCTTCCTTCCTTCCTTCCTTCCTTCCTTCCTTCCTTCCTTCCTTCCTTCCTTCCTTCCTTCCTTCCTTCTTTCTTTCTTTCTTTCTTTCTTTCTTTCTTTCTTTCTTTTATTTATTGCTTAAATCAGCACCATTTCTGTCCGTGGCAACATTCTTGCGCTGCTCAGACCTAAAACCTTGAAGTCATGCTTAACCTCTTTCTCTTGAGTCCTACGTCTCTCCCTGGTGACGCAACATCTTAACTGGTCTCTCTTCTTGCTCACGTGCTCCTTAGCAGTCTGTTCTCACCATAGGCACCCACTTAACTTAGAGTAAAAGCTCGTTTTATGTCAATGGTCTGCAAAATTCTGATTGTCTACCTTTGCCCCACCCTTGACTCTCCCACCACTTTCTGCCATTCACCGTCAGAATTCACCTTTTCCCACTTTTCCCTGTGCCCACTCCACTCCAGCCACTCTGGGCTCTTTGCTGTCCCTCAAGTGCACTAAGCATGCCCCCGCCCCAGGGCCTTTACACTGACTATTCTCTCTAGCTAGAGTGCAATTTCCATATGACAACCTGGCACACCCCCTTTCCTCCCCTAGTTTCTGCTCAGATGTCCCCTTCCTCTGGAGGCCCAGCCTGAAAACCCTATTCAAAATTGCAGCCATCCCCTGTCAACAATCCAATGTCCCTTCCCTTATCCTGCTCTGTTCCTTTTCTCTATGTTACCTGTCTAATTCCAGAATTCCATTTAATTCACTTATTCATGATGTTTATTGCCAATTTCCCCCCATTGGAATCCAGGCTCTTAAAGACAAGGATTTTTGTTAGTTTTGTTCACTCATGTTTCATAAATCCCCAGAAGGGACGTGGCATGTAATTGGCACTCGATAAATGTGTTGGAAACTGAATGAATGATGAATCAGAATACGAGATAGAATACAGAATTTGTGAATGGCAAAAATCACGTGATATAAAACAAAAAGAAAAATAGCCTATGTCCGATATGGACTATCAATCATGCAATACAACGTTTTTCTTCTTTCTCAAACTTCTCCATGACCTCATTGTACTTTCCCCTTGAAAATAACTAACCTTTAGCAATATTCCTCCTGAGCATGCAGGTGACAACATACAACCTTATTCTCTGGAACTAATGACTCTCTGGGAGGCAGGGGATTTACTCTATTCCAAGGGCTTCGAGCAATAAAAGACAAGGCACTCCGGTGAACTGGAACTCTCTAAGTAAGGAAACATAGGAACATTATTTCTTCTCATAGCTAAGTCAGAATTTTTTTGTCCTTGACAATAAAACTTAAGTGGCTGCCATGGTGTCAGGCTTGTGTCAAAATTTCAAGTGTTTGGGGAAAAGTGAACTGACTATTCACATACAGAAAATGACAAATGGTAGCATAGGAAACGAGGGTGTGTAGTAAAGGCCAGAGGCATGAATCTATAAACTAAGCCAACTCATTCTCTTAACCTAAGTCTATATTGTTAAAAATCAGCTCAAGATGTGCAATTATAAACTTGATGATTTTTAAATTAGGGGAATTGATCAATTTCTTCATTTTTCCCATTTAACTGACAAGCATGACTCATTTGCTGTTGAGATAATGGCAAAAATTAGGAATTTGACCCAAATAGTGTCTTGAAGGCACACTATACCCTTAACAAAGAAAGCAAACCCACTTGAGACTTTCAAAAGTACATTTTACTTACCAGTGCATCAAGCTAAGCAGTGGATGATAGAGATAAAGATGGCTAATGAAGACTGAAATAAGGATGATGTTGTGCAAGAGTGAAAAAGAAACTTATTTATGAAAAAAGATAAAGTCTCACACTTTTGCTTTCTCCTGAATCCTATTGTTATAAATATCTCATGAGATTACATTTTTTCATAGGTCTATATTTACTGTTCTGTAAAATGGCTAGAGAGGCATGTTGTCCATTTTTCTACCATTTATCTTTTCTTACTGAATCATAGATCATATCTATATATTATGGATCTTAACAAATAGTTATATGTGCAGACCTACAACAGTAACCTTAGCAAAGTTAAATATATTTTTCTGAACCTCAGTTTTCTCATTGTAAAATGGGAGAATATTATTAAGTGAAGAAATAAATATACACAATATGAGCTTGTTGAAGGGAAATGAGGTAATATAAGTAAAATATCTAGTATAGTTCTTAGAATATAGACTCGCCCCCAAATTGTCTGCTCCTATTATCTAGATGGCCCCATTCTAGATGTTTTAATTAACTAATCAAAGTGTATAGTTCAAGAGGCTTTAACCCGTGAGAAAGGTGACATACAACATCAGAATTATTAAATAAAATCTGCAACATTAAAAGACAAAATGTTCTTTTTTAAAGCACCCAACTTTGTGTTGAACTCTAGCCAAACCAAACTAATTCTATTCATGAGTAATATATTAGCATAGAATTCACTTGTGGCTTATCTCACAAGGCAAAACTACTGACTGCTGGGCAGTTCTCTCAGGCTCACCATCTATCTAATGTTAATCCCTTTGAATAAGGGAGGCCCTGTGTACCCTTTTTGGGTTTGTTTTGTTGTTGTTTTGTTTTTCAGTTAAATGCCATAATTAGTAGAAAGACACCCTAAGTAGGTTCCACTCTGACACCTCTCCAGCCCTCCTGGCTACCATATGTTTCTCTGAGCTAAGAAATTACAGTATTAAACATAATTGTTCTCTCTGTGGTCAAAATAACAGTTTACTCCAAATGAGCTCCCAACAATTATGCTACCCCATTTCCCCCAGAATTTTAAAAGTATTAGTTCTAAGAATTCAAATATTCAAAACATTTCAGAGCACACTCTATGAGGCAAGTCTTTGTTTGCCCTTAAAAAAACTGACCATCTAGTTGAATAGCCAGGTATAATTTAAAAAATTTATTTTATTTTGTTTTATTAATTTTAGAGAGGAAGGGAGAGGGAAAGAGAGATAGAAACACCAATGATGAGAGAGAATCATTGATTGGCTGTCTCCTGCATGCCCTTTACTGGTGATAGAGCCTACATCCAGGACATGTGCCCTGACCGGGAATCAAACCAGTGACCTCCTGGTTCATGACTCGATGCTCAACCACTGAGCAACACCAGCCAGGCGTATAATTTTTTAAAATCAATAATATACAGGGGTGGGCAAACGTAGGTTTATAGTTTTAGTACAAATAAACAATACAATAATTAATAAATAATAACACAATAATAAACTCTCTTTTGTGTATTTATAACTGCAAATCCATGTTTGTCCACTCCTATATATAAATAGTATAATACTGTATCTTATACATAAAGACTTTGGTATTCAAATAAAGTAAAAGTCAAATAATGTTGCAATTGGTCATAAAGCTCCTATTATATTTAAGGAAAGCATTCATTGACAGTTTGACAGATTATCATATTTTACTCCCTAATAGTATCAGCTAAAAATTCAGAAGACTTATAGAGCAAGGGCACAGCTCTGTCGGAAACCAGAATTCAAACTGAGCCAAAATGGACTTCCTGATATCATAGGGTGAGTCTTGCAACACAGCCTCCCAATCACTAAGCATTAAGATGATTTTTAAATTTTCTAAAGAGAAGGTCAAAGCATTATTCTCAGGATGAAAATTATATTCCACCTTGGAAGAGTTCGTTTTTAAAATAATCCAGAAATAATTAACTTGGAGATGATAATATCTTAACTAGATTTATTAAACTATGGCATCCAGTGTCATACAAAGAAAGTGATCACCCCTAGGAAATTTTATGGAAGTATCAAAGAATGATTAAGAACATTGTGTGGAATCTTCAAAGAGTTTTAACTCTATTCTGGCCTCTAGCTTCCTACTGATGTACTCTTCTGCTTTCATTTCTTGTTGATTCCATTTACTTTATTATGAATGGTAGTTTGTGAGGGCTCCATTCAGGTGTATACTATCATCATTGTGCTATGAAAAACACAATCTGTAAGTGAAGGAAAATGGTCTTGATGGAGCACAACACTTATAACTCATAAACTACTACTTTGCTTCTAATAGTTCTGTTTTTTAATTGAGGGTAGGGTTGGGTATACTTTCTGGAAAACTTAAATGAGCCTCACAGAAACATTGGGAATTTCCAACACTGTAGAGAAAACAACACACGTAAACTCTATAGCCAAAAGCAAATAGAGTAAGGAGGATAGAGAAGCCTGGCACGAAGGTTAGGAGGAGGGGAGGGATGAATGTTCCAGACAGAAAAAGCACATGTAAAGTGGCAGAGATAAAAGGATGAGTGAGCACCACATGTGCAAGGACCTGGAAGAAGTGCAGGAAGGCCAAATGGTAAGATCGGAGAGAATGGCTTGTGTTGAGATGGAACCTTGCATGGCTTTTTAAGTTTTAGGCAAGAATGTAGACTTACTCCAGTGGCAAAGAAAACCATTGAGGATGTTAAGCAGGATATGACACAATTAGTTTCATTGTTATATTGTTGCTTAACATAAAAACAATATAAATTTAATATAGTTATATCCCACTATATCCATTTCCAATAGAAGAAATCAACTATCTCTGGAGTTTCATTTGAAATCCTACCTCAGATTAAGGAACATTTTCCCCCACATCTACTGGGAGTTTGGTCCTGCACCGTCTCATTAGGAGAGGAGATCTGGGAAGCAGGTAACTTGACAGTGACAAAATTTGCCATTTTATTTTTTAATGCTTGTTTTGAAGTAGTTGTGTTTAGCTAATGTTAGCAGCACTGTTTATAACAGGGATAATTTCATTTTATTTTTCCCTTTGTGATGTCAATTTGCTTAGTGAATGTGATATTGTTTTCATTATTTTTATTTTCTTGGGATTTTAATTAAGTTTGATTACTAAACACTGAATATCATATATGCAGGTTCTAATAGTGAGCATATTCTTAAATGTAAAAAACAATAGTTATTAAAGAAATTAATAAGAGCAGGTACACAGCCACATTATAGAGAAATTAATGCAGAGAAAGTTGTCTACTAGTGTATGTTAAGACAATGTTTTCCTAATGTTAACCATTGAGACAATAATTAATTATTGGAATAATTGGGTTTATTTGATAGGATTTGTCATTTTAGTTTAAAATGGATGTCCATTTTGTGTTTCAGTACTGCAGAGAAATGTCACTTAAAAAATATGTTTATTTTTGAGATTACACAGACTGCTTTGGAGAAATTTTATCAGAGGAAAAGGCAGATGGGAAGAGTGAATGTCCCTTTGCCAAGGTTTCTCAACAGCCATTTGAACCAGATAATTGACACTTTGAACCAGATAATTCTTTGTTGTTTCTGGGGACTCCCCTATGCATTGTAAAATGTTTAGCAGCATCCCAGGTTTCTACTCGCTAAATGCCAGTAGCACCCCGGCTCCAGTTGTGATCATCACAACTATCGTCAGACAATGCCAAATGTGCCCTGGCTTCTGAGAACACTGCCTTGGACCAGAAAGTGATGAATGCAGTAGCTGCACTAGGTGGCTCAGCCAGATGGGTGGCAGCAGGAATGGAGAAGAGTAGCGCAGGTTGAGAAATATTTGGGAGGGAAAAGCACCAGATAGGTGACAGATAGGAAGTGGGAGATGTTAGAGGAAGAAGGAAATGAGGTTGAGGACCAGATCTGTCACATGACCTACTGCATGGTGCCATCTATCGGGTTAAAGAATAAGAGGAGGTATAGGATTGCGGGTGTTGATGAAAAATTTAAAATTTTCATGTTGATTGCATTATAAATTTTGCAATGTTTCTTAAAAAGTTTCCAAAAACTTTTTAAAATTCAAAAATCCTTACCATGGCTTCTAAAACTCTTCCCAATCCGATCCTCTGCCTTCTTTTTCTGGTGTGTTTCTATGTAGCTTTTAAGCTTCCTTTCCATGTACTGACATGAACCGTGGGCTCCCTTAGAATGAGCCTTCGACCATCTCTTGAAAACATCACACACTTTAAAATATTTCTTTATCTTATTCAAGCTATTTCCGTGAACTGGAATTCCCTTTCTTCTCCCTTCCATGGAGTGAAATCCATTTATCTTCCTCAAATCCAATTCAAATGCCCAATCCTCTGTGAATTCCCTTATTCTGTCTTTCAGAAATTAGTAATTCTTTCCACCGTGCTTCCTTGGCCCTGACATAAACATTTTTATTGCAGCACTTAACACCGCCTGACCTAGATTAAAGCAACTTTGTGTGTCATCCTAGTAAATTATGAGCATCTTGAGGGATAGAAATTGACTGGTTCACCTTCTTAAGTGTTCCATGAAACCTAGCAAATTCTCTGGATATATAGGCTTTTGGTAGATGTTGCAGAATTAAAATCAACATCTGAAGAAACAGAGAAGCCACTGGGATGGTCTCAACCAGAGACTTCCAGGCATGCTCACTTGCTGAAGGGCACTAGTAGCTTTCTTGTTATAAGTTGCCTCCTCGGCCTCAGTCTCCTGTTCAGTTTTCACCCGCCACTGTGACATCATATCAGCTTCTGCCCCACCCCATCCTCATTACAGTATTTTAATATTCTAATTATATCTTTAGGTATTCTTCATATAAGGCACCGCAAAACCTTTCTCAAATTACCTTTCTCCAGGTATTTGGCCACAGAGTTTGATTTCATTTACGATCTCTGTTCAGTGTGGCTCACACAAGTGGATGACAAATGGCGAGGTCCAAAGTTCTGCAAGCTACTTAGGGACTCAGACATGGTAACAGCCAGATATCGTGTGCCTACTGATGTGGCCCGATCAGAAGCACACAGACCCACCTGTGTAGTATTCTTGCCCAAAAAGTTGAATTTGAATCAAATTGATCCTTTGGACAAACTAAGTCCTATTATAGAAAATACAGGGGACAACAGATCAAGTTAAATAACATTACAAAGAGAACAAAGGAAGAACAAAATGGGGTAAATTCTAGGAACATCGTTTTAATGTTTATAACAGCAATGGGAAAATGTGTGTGTGTGTTGGGCGGGAGTGTATTTTTTTAAATAGTGTAAGAAGTTAGAAAGCAGTATCAAAGAAAGAGAAAACATGAGAGCCTCTAGCAGGACCCGCCTACAGGGAAATGGGTGGCTATAAGGTGCCCTGGAAATAAAACAAAACAAAACACTGTGTAGTGGTAACTCCTTGACTCAGTGACCCTGCTTTCCTGAGCTGTGACCTCTACCAGAGAAAAGTGACGTGATCACTAAATTTTCCCTGGCCTTGCCACGACCCTTGGGCAATTCTGCCAGACATTCTGTGCTTGGGTCTAGTTTCCTTCAAAATTGAGACTGTCACAATAGCTAGCGGAATAAGAGGAAATGGGCTTTTCGGTGCAGCCGTCTGATTGAAATGACCTTCCTCCAAACAGGTGACACCTCCAGCACCAAGCACCGTTAGAGTAAATGAACTAGAGCCTAGCTCGCTGTTAAGAAGCCAAGAACAGCTCTCCTGACTTGCCTCATTGTCTCAGTGTGTGACTGAGGAGTTTAGAAAAAGAAACAAACAGAGTGGCCAAAGAGGGCTCCTCCCCAAAATGTCCCCCATTGTGACATCCCCCATGCGATGTCTTCCTTATCATTGCCAGCTCCTTGCTTTTATCATGATTTACCCAGGTGCCAATGCATCTAGTTACAGGAGAGCAATCACATTCTTTTAAAAAAAGGTAAAAAAATAAAGAGCTGGCTTAGCCTGGTTCAATAAATCTATAATAATAAAAGCATAATATGCTAATTAGATCAGATGTCCTTCCGGATGACCTTCTAGACAAAGCTGGGGTTGCGAGGAAAGCCTGGGTCCCGGGTGCCAGAGGGAAGCTGGTGCCAGCAGCCGGGGAAAGGAAGGCCTACTCTTGCATGAATTTTGTGCATCAGGCCTCTAGTAAATTAAAAAAAAAAAAAAATGTGAGGGAGCATTGCTCTTTGTTCTCCCTGCCTTCATCTTTCCACCTTCAGATGACACTGAGGGAAGAGGAAGTATCTTCCCTGTGCTTTCAAGTAAGCGCAGAAGAAATGCATTCAGCTAAAGCCACAGAATACCGTGATGTGGTAGAAAGAGCAGTCACCTCAGGGTTTTGCCATTAGAAGGACCCGGGGTGTGCAACTTTTCTGAAGTACAGCCATATGGGAAATCATGCAGCCTGTCTCACGTGGAAATGGGGTAATGGACATAATGGCACTTTGTAGACTCTCAAGCTCTCCCTGGATGTTGAAAATCACTACTATAAGGTTCGTTGCCTCCCAGAATATTAAATGGCAATCATGAAGTTGCATTTGAAAAAGAGACTCCTTTTCTTGATCATGTACTAGATAGAAAGTCAAATCCCTATCAGGCTAGCAGTCAAAATTCTTAAAATAGAGAACATTTCTGGTATGCAGATTTCACAAATTTGTCAACAATTGAGTAAAATAACCTATCATATTGGTGAGCAGAATGTATTTGCTGTTCTTTTGGAGTCTTTGTGGATTGTTGCTTCTCTGAAAGATAAAAGGTACAAACTCATTTTCTTAATCAAATGAAAAAATACTGAACCCTATTAAATATGCCAGCATTTTCACTCTTATCAGTAAATTAGGACCCTAATATTTTTATTGTAATAGCACCTGTTGCTAAGCGTTATCAATCAAGTGAAAATGAAAGTCATGCTATCCAATACATATGAAAACCCACTCTTTTTCTTCTATTATTCCTAATTGCATTCTCCTCTGACATCATCATCATCATCATCATCATCACCACCATCATCATAGTAATAATAATACCTGGCATACATTAAGCACATATGTGTAGACACTATTCTGTTTTCCACACATTAAATTATTTGTATTATATATTAACTGTAAACAGTTTTCATATCTATTTGCATCAATTTGCGATAACTTTATCATTACCACCTTGTTTATCTACATCTCAATTCTGAGCGTGACTGTGAGGTGTTCTTACCCACTATCAAAATGGAGTTTTCTATTCTGTAAGATAAGCAATTAAATGCCCTGGAAATCTCCAATAACTTTGAACGAATATGGAAGGTAGAGATGTTTACGATTGTTGAATACAGAAGAAAACTTAATAAACACTAGATTGAAGGCATGAATTAGAATATAATAACCAACACATTCATTATTTACTATGTTCCAGATACTGATAAATGGCCTCCATGTGTTTATTTGACTTAGTCCTCACAGCTTTGAAACATATCCTGCAATTGCTTTCTTGTTGCAGGCGAGTAATTGAGACTTAGAGAGGTTAAGTAACTCAGCCAAGTTTTCGTCTATTAGGTGGAGCAATTAGGGGTTAAATCCAGGTTATCTAACTCTAAAGCAATGCCTTTAAATACTGCAGGGCCCTTTGGATTAGTCGTTTTGCTGTCATATTTCTTAACTAGTCATTTTTCTGAACTTTTTTTTTTTTTTTTAGAGCAAACGTTCTTCACCGTGACTCCTGATAAAATCCAATTCCTAGCTCTGCAGGCAGCCATTCACTCCATTTCTGTTCCCGCTGGCATCTGTAAATTAGCCACCGGTAATTATCTGTGTAGGAAGCAGCAGGCAGTGTACAGAACAATGTAACTGTTGGTCAGATTCCAATGTGGGAATTGAGTGTTCTTGAGTCATAAATCAGCCGACCATGGCCCAACTTGAGGATGTATTTGCTCAAGCTTTAAAAAATAGGCTTAACTGCCATAGCTGTGGGCAAATACAACTTCATATACCTGAAACAGTAAATCTTCAATCTGCAGAGAGAACAGGTGTTCACACCTTGCCCTCAAAGACAACTGGTTCCCACTGTGTTTGACCAGATGGTGATACAATTTTAGGGCATCTGTCCTCGCTTGAGGATGTCTTGTCTTCAGTAACAAAAGTCATATACAGAGACTAGAGAAATAACTTTAATTCAAAAGTTATGATTTAGATTCAGTAGCAGGATAATAACTTCCTAAGAGGCCCAAAATTTCAGAGTTTTGTGTGTGTGTGTGTGTGTGTGTGTGTGTGTGTGTGTGTGTGTTTACATGCCAATACTGTGGGACACTCATTATAATTTATTTTAATCAGTGTCGTTCTTTAGGGGAACTGGAACACATGGGAGGAATGAAACTAAAATGACCCAAGAGAATAGATAATCTTGGGCTTAAACCAGGGGTTGGCAAACTACAGCCTGTTGGCCAATTCCCCGGCCACCTGCTTTTTAAATAAAATGTTATTGGAACTCAGCCACTTCCATTTGTTTCCATTTAGTCTATGGCTGCTTTTATGCTACTAGAGCAGAGCTGAGTAGTTGCAGCAGAAATCATATGACACATAAAGCCTAATATACTTATTATTTGGCCCTTGCTAGAAAAAGTTTGCTGACCACTGGCTTAAGGCATGGTGAATCGAAAATCTTAATGTACTTACTTCTTTGGAAGTTTCTTATAAGAACATATCTCTAAATGAAAAAGCAGATGTGCTCATCAGCTTACCTATTTTTTCTCATTTGAGAAACCACACCCTAGCAATCTAGTATCAGCTCCTCTAACATCACTTCCATTAGCAGATGGTTATTGTGATGTTCCTGTAACATCATACTCTACCATCAAAATGGCTCAGTCCTCCTGGTAGAGGGATCTCATGATAAGAAACTGTACTTAATGAGATAATATGGAAAGGGAAAGTATGGGCACTGTGGACAACACGATCGAAGGCACTGAAGACATACTTTATTTCACAGCTATTCCTAAGCCTGGTCATGTTATTTTCTTACAAAGTGTGTCAAAAATAGAAGACCGTGTAAACAAAGCCTAGAGTTCTAAAAGTGAAGAACAGAAAACATTACAGCTGATCCTTTGGTCTAAATAGAGCTGGAGGACAGATTCAAAGAAATAGCACCTAACAAAAGTAAATCAAAGAAGTAACTTTTAACATAAGTGAACCAGATACTGTGAGAAATGATGGTTATAATTTTCTACCGAGGATCTAGTCTTCCTTTGGACTGGTGTATTTCAAAATACCTGTATTGGAACTCCTATCCCTGAATAATGTGGGGATTCCACTGAGAAAGCATCAACATTAATTAGAGTGATAGATCATTAAGGAAAACCTAATTAATGTTTTAACTTCAAAACAGTAAGACTCTTGAAATTCTAAAATTAAAAAGTCTCCTGAAGTACAAATTGGCATTGCACACTCTGTGAAGTTGGTGAACTGAGATGACTTATTTAAGTAATGAGTGAGCACAGCTGACAGTCCAGATCCCACATCTCAAAATAGCGTTATATTTCTCTATTCACCTTCTAGATGAAGCAACATTCATAAAGTGATTATAAAAATGGTGCCTTAAGGAAAACCACCTGCTAGTGATCATGATAGAAGAGAAAACACACACACATGAGGAAGGCTAAGAAAATGAAAGTCCTAAAGCCACAAAATTGAATGTTTATGGATACTTTATAGGTGCATATAGTGGTAGTTGTGAATGTAAGCTTTTCAAAGTTCTACTAGCTATGCTCCATGTCAGGGAGGGAGCGGGGCAGGATGGGTATAAAGACCAGAAGAAATCTAGTCATGATATTGTACATCCTGGGACTTGCTGTGTGTCATTGGTTCAACATATTGAAGAAATAAGCAGTATGTTTTGGATGCCTTCATGGTAGAGGAAAGCATACATGAATACCTGTTTGATTTTAGAGGGGATTAACCATAAACCAAGTGCAGAGAGCGGGGGCAAGTGCTATCTCTATACACTGTATGGTGACATACAGTGAAATTGAAAGGATTCAGCACATTTGACAGCCAACAAATACTGGTAGAAAAAATAGCAGGAAAGCTCTGAGGTAAAAATAGCAAGACAGTGAAATGAATTGTCCTTCTGAAAGATCAAATGAGCAAATATCTGGAAATTATTCAAAAGAGAATCAAGCAAGAAACTCCAAAAAACTATTTGGCATTCTCAATAAAATATTTAAATTTTCCACTATAAAATAAGAGAGTCCTATTATTTGGAGAAAAAGGGTCAGAATTAAAAATAAATGTGATGAGATGGATATGAGTCCATGGGGGTTTAGGATCCACTCTCAGAATTCACTGGAACATATTATCTGCTCACCAATTTTCATAACTTATTTTTATTACTATTATTTTCAGATATTTTGATGAAAACATGTATGCATTTTGTGGGTGTAGACCAACTAATGGGTCATAGGCTATTTGTATATTCAATGTTAGTAGATTCTGTCAAACAATTTCCAAAGCAGTCATACCACCTTATACTTCCATCAGCAGTGTATGAGAATTCCAATTGCCTCCTATCCACCCACCCCATCCTTGACTACACTAACCCTCTACAGTCTTTTTCAATGTAGCCATTCTACTATATGTGTGTATATGTATATGTCACATCATGGTTTTAATTCGTATTTCCCTGATGGCTAGTAATTTAACCGCCATTTCCTATGTTTCTTACCATTTGATAAGCTCTTTTGGGTTCATATATTTTAGCTATTTTCTATTGGTAATTCTGCCTTTTTCTTATTAATTTGTAGGCATTCTTACATATTATGAATACAAGTCCCACCTGAGGCTTGCCCATTCAGTTTCTTTTTTCTTTTTTTTTTTTTAAATGTATTTTATTGATTTTTTTTTACAGAGAGGAAGGGACAGGGATAGAGAGTTAGAAACATCAATGAGAGAGAAACATCCATCAGCTGCCTCCTGCACACCCTATAGTGGGGATGTGCCCACAACCAAGGTACATGTCCTTGACCGGAATCGAACCTGGGACCCTTCAGTCCGCAGGCCGGCGCTCTATCCACTGAGCCAAACCGGTTAGGACCCATTCAGTTTCTTAATCATTCTTTTGATGAACACATTCTTAATTTTAATATGGTCTAATTTATCAACTTTTCCTTTATGGTGGCCCTTTTTGTATACTATTATGCGTACCATTAAGAATCTATCCTAGATTCCCTCTTCCCAGATTATAAAAAGCCTCCTATTTTTTCTAAGCAATTTATTGTTTTACTTCTCATGGCAAGATCTGCGATTCATCTGAAATTTATTTCTGTGCAACAGGTTAGGTAAGTGTCAATATCTATTTTTCTCTATTGATATCCAATTAAACCAATGCCATATATTTGCACTTCAATGGGTACCTTTGCCTATCACAATGGTCAACAATATGTGGGTCACAATTGGATCTTTATGATGTTGAGTCTCCCTATCCACTAGTTCTGACCTAAGGCTAATCCTTGTAGACCCAGAGCACATTTAGTGCAATCTTCAAAACAGGGAGGGAGTTTATGAAAGCCATGTGGCAAATGGAGTTATGACCTAAGTCCCCACATGATTAGTCCAATTGAAAGGACTGATAGCTGTGTCCTTATCCCCTCTTCCAAGAAAAAGCTGCAGAATGTATCAGTTACTCAGCCTGCCCTTATCTCGGCCAATGGGAAAGCGGGGGAAACTAGCCCAAGGCCAAGAGTATGCTAGTCACCCCCCTGTCTTTGTGTAACCTGACCCTAGCTGCACCCTGCCCTTGCGTCACTAGCTCCCGGCCCTCACTCAACCAACCGGAATCGGCCAAATCAGTGGTCAGAGTGTGCCCCCACCCCCCGACCCCAAGCCCTATAAATTCTTTGTTCCCTTGGGACTCGGGGCTCTCTCTTGCATCCACTAATGGAGGCGGGGGGGGGGGACCAAGTCCCGGGCTTGAATAAAAGACTCTATGCTTTTGCATCGGACTCAGCTCCCTAGTGGTCTGTCTTGGGGGATATTGAAATCTGGGCATAACACAATGGAATGCTAAATCTATTCCGGGGATATTTTTCTAGTTTCTATGTATATGTTTGGAATAGATATATTCAGACAGAATATCCACATTTGGCTCCTTGACCACTGAGTAAGAATAATTATGCTAAGGGCCAAGTTAAAGTCCCTGGATCGAACTTTCCCTACCAAAATAGGAAACCAAAAGTAATACTATATCCTTTTGGGAAATTCTGAGTTTAGTGCTTGCTTCAGCAGCACATTTACTAAAATTGGAAAATTCTGAGTTTAATGCTACAAAGAATAACTTGAAAGATACAGGGTTCGTGATTGTTTTAACTCACCATTTGGTCTAGTCCAGAAAACAACTGGATCTGGGAAGATAGAACTGAATCATTGCTTACTTTTATTGGAGCTGCTATTCCAGATGTGGTCTCTTCATTGTGATCGATCAACAAACCCCATTTTATCTAGTAGCTGATATTATTCTGAGAAATGCTTTTTATTTAACCCTCCAAGTAAAAATAAAATACCAGAAGCATTTTGCTTTCATTTGAATAACTTTTCAAAATTTTGACACAGTATTATTTCACCTCTCCACAGCTGATTGCTTTACCATCCCTAGTAACATTTCATTGGTTTACTATGTTGATATCATGCTGATGGAACCTAGAGAACAGGAAGTAAGCAGGTACCAGATACATGCTGGTCAGTAACTGGGAAATAAATCCAATTCAGATTTCAATAAAGTTTCTGGGAGTTTAATGGTCTGAGCCAAACTAGGTTATCTCCTCCAACATGAAAAATAAGTTGCTGCACATTTATCTCACCAATGCAGATTAACCAATTTTTGTGATTCACTTAGATTTTATGGAAAACATACCTTACCTGGGTGGGCTACACTGGTTTATTTAGTGAATGACTCAAAAGTCTATCAAACATGAGTGGGCGAGGAACAAGAGAAGGCTCTCTAACTGTCCAGATGCAGAGCAACTCTTTCACTTGAGCTTTGGACCCAACAAATTCAAGTTCTCAAATGTGCACAGTCAACCACTCTTCTGTGTGAAGATTGTAACAAATCCCAGTGGGAAAACACAGCAAAATCTTATAGAGCTTTAATAAATATTCTTTTGATGAAAACTTTGAGGTGGCTGCTAGACCTTAGGAGAGAGTTCATGCTTGACCTTGAAACATCAAGTAAACATGCAACTGGAGTGACTCATCCTAGATTGGGTATTATTATCGGATCCCGTAAGCCAGGGGTGGACAACCTTTTTGTGAGTGCATGCCAAAACCAGCAAAATCTCTGACTCAAAATTCTTCTGCGTGCCAACCCTAATTTTTTGAGAACATGTTACGCCTACTTGATATCTCTTAAGGTGTACATATGTGAAGAACCTTGAAGAAATAATAAAATTTATTCGAACGACAACACAGTATATGACGATGAAAAATACATTTATTTTTTAATGTATACATGTACACTGATAGTCCGACAGAAAACTTTATGACTCCGTTTGATATTATCAGTGGGACTTTTGCTGCTGCATCACTGATGACAGAGATTTTACTTACATCAGGTTTATATTTCGTGACCTTCAGAGATATGCACGAGCTACTACTTTCATCTGTCAGGCTACTCCTATTACGAGACTTAACAAAATTCATCACAGAGAACAAAGATTCACAAGCATATGTGGATGAAACCAAAACACTGGTCAGATCTAGGAAGGCAGGGAGAGTGAAGGCAGAGGCATAGAAATTGCTCTTCCCCTCTCTCGTCAATCCATGTCTATGGTCTTTAAGATAACTTGTTATGTAAAATTATTTATTTATCTAAGATGCACCTACACTGAATTTACCTGAAAGATAAAAAAGTCGATATTAAGAAAAAAATTGTAAATGGAAGATTATAAGAGAGGGTTTCGCATGCCAGCAAAAGTCACTGGCGTGCCATGTTTGGCACGCGTGCCAGGGGTTGCCCACCCCTGCCCTAAGCCATAAAGACTAGAGTGCCCAAGAGTATTCTACAATCAAGTGAAAGAGGTCTAAATAGGATTGAATTCAAGACATTAAGGCACAAAATGTATGAGTTTGCTTTCTTTTCCCAGTGTACTTACTTATACTGTTCTAACATGTTGCCATCAACATGTATTTATGACTTCATAAGGAGGTCCCTACATTAAGTTGATAGAGAAGGAACATATTTTTTCCTGGTTTACAAATAGCTCTGAATTATACAAGTAAGTCAGACCTTCCAAGAACATTGAGTTGCCAACTCTGTTGAGTTGGAAAGATTGCCTGAGGTATGAATCTTTCTCAATTCATGAGAAATGGTTGATGGTTTTGGCCAGATGGTGAGGGACATGTAGTTGGGAAGTGTACATAAAAAGAAGGTTTGGAGAAAAGTTTGTGGGTACAGAGTGTAGATTATTTGTATCCCAATAAACTGCTAATCCAAAGGCCCCTTCTGTGGCTCTCTCTCTCAAAGAGGACCTTAATATAGAATAGTTATTATGAAAAGCTCAATAAGGAAAATAAAGTATAGAAAAAAGTAAATTGTACATAAAATTTTAAAAAATATTTAAGGAGTACATGATAAATATATAAGACAGATGAAATAAATTTTTCTCATATATATAGTATATATATTTTTCTATATTTTATATAAATATTTTATATTTATATTTATAGTTTATATTATGTATATTTTATTTATATATATTTTATATTATGTATATTTTATTTATATATATTCTATGTCTCTTAAATCAGACCCTCTCTATTTTTAAATCTCCGAGGCTTAGGTCTTACTTCTCACATGGGATTGGGGATGTGGTCAGACTGTATAATATAGAAACTTTAAGGTGACCTTCCCACCTGTTTCTAGCTCCCTGACTCAATTTCATCCTCCCGGTACCTGAGCTGTCAAATCCTGAAGAGGTCTACATTCTCATCAGCAACACTTTGTTTCCATCTTCCTCTATTATGCGTTCAGTCTTCCAAAAATGCGTTGACATCTCCTATCCATTGTTCCCTTCCTCCTATTCTATAAAACCTTATGGTTTTACTTATTTTACCATCAATTCGGTGAGAACTGGGAATGACAGAAAGATAAATTAACGTCTTCAACCCATCATTTAACAGCACTTCCATCCTTACCTTTTTAATCATATCCTTCTAGCAAAGGTACCATTTCTATACAGTTCTTTTCCAAGCTCCCCATATTCCTGCTTGTTCCCTTTCTAGTCCATGTGGTCCACTCCCATCTCCATTCTTCTCTCATCCTGCCAATCTTGATCTCCTATTAATCTTCTTCTGTGGAAAATGTTCTGGACTTCAGATTCTAATAAATAGATTAGACAAGGTAAAGTTGAGTATGTTTTGAATTTGATGGTGGTTCTCTGAAAAACAAAAACAAAAGCAAAGCCACCTGGCTCTTTCCCATGAAGAGAGGTTGCTTAGTCCTATGGAGAAAGTCTGCTTTGGTTGCCAGCCCATCTCTTGTATAGGGCTCCCAGGTCACAGTTAGGTCCAGTCAGCTTACTCGTCCTGGAATGTTGAAGTCTCCATAGTAACTATTTCCATGGTTTCTCACTTTTTGCACTTTAGCCATTTAATAGAATATTGAAGACTGCAAACTGTTCTGTAATTCTCTCTGAAATTTCTTTCTGCTTCAGGACAGTATACTAATCCCATCAGACATTAAGCTTGAGTTTCTAAAAGGTTCTTTGGACATGCACACTGCCTAGTACCTACATATTTACATATATTCTCTATCTGAACTCAGTCCCCAGGTGTTCCCATCTAGTGTATGGCTTTAAATACCATCTCTATACTGCTGGATTACATATTTATTTTAAAATTTTTGCCTCAAGATGTATATGTGCAACTGTCTACTCCACATCTCTACTTAGCTGTCTAGTAGGTAACGCTTAACATGACCAAAACCAAGCCCCCAATTTTAGTATACTTCCTCCAACCTATTTCCCTTATAATATTCCCATCTGAATAAATGGCAACTTCATCTTTTCAATTGCCCAAGCCAAATATCTTAGTCTAATGAATAAAGACTATCTGATAGATACAGATAAGGACTTGGAGATGGATATGGAAATAGATAGATAGATGATAGATAGATAGATAGATAGATAGATAGATGGATAGATAGATAATGGAATATTATTCAGTCGAAAAAAGAAGAAAATCCTATCATGTGTGAGGGGCATTTTGATAAGTGAAATAAGTCAAAGAGAGAAAGACAGATATACTGTATGATCTCACTTACATGTAGAATAAGAACACTCAGATCAGATTTGTGGTTACCAGAGGTGGGGGCTGAAGGGTGGGGAAATTGGGTGAAGGTTTTAAAATATACAGACTTTCAGTTAAATGAAGTAAATTCTGAAGATGTAATGTACAACATGATGACTCACTTCCCAGGTGTGACTATAGTTAAGGATACTATGCTGTATATTTGAAAATTGCTAAGCAAGTAGATCTTAAAAGTTCTCATCAACAGAAAAAAGAAATGTAACTATGTGAGGTATTGGATGTGAACTAAATTTGTGGCAATCATTTCACAATATATACACATTAAACCACAATGTTATATGTGAAACATCTATATATATAAAAGTCTAAGCGACCATTATGACCAAACGGTTGGAATGACTGGTCGACCAGTCACTATGATGCTCACTGACCACCAGGGGCCAGACACTTAATGCAGGAGCTGCCCTCTGGTGGTCAGTGTGCTCCCGCAGCCAACCTCCTGTGGCCAGCCAACCTCCCAGGGTCCTTCCACCTGGCTGGCTGGCCACCTGATAGGCCTTGATCGCCGGCCAGGCAAAGGGACCCCACCCATGCACAATTTCATGCACTGGACCTCTAGTATCTCAATGAAATGGAAAAAACCATTTAAATATAAAATACATATCTTGGAGTCAATCTATACTACTCTTTTTCTCTCACACACCATAATAAATGTATTAGCAAATTCTGTTGGTTTTATACTCAAAATATATCCACATCTGACTTCCTCCACCACTACTATTTCAAGTCGCTATCATCTCTCCCTCAAAATATGTTGAAAACCTCTTAACTGACCTCCTTGCTTCTATTCTTGCCTTGATGCAGTCTATTCTCAACAGAGTATCCAAAACAATTCTTCTAAGATTTAAGTCATATCATGTCACTTCCCTACTCAAAGCTTTTATTGGCTCCCCATTTACTCAAGTCTACAAACCACAGTTAGCCTTGGCCACCCATTCCCTACTACTCTACCCTCTTTCCTACTCTCCTCCAGCCTGGCCTCCTCATTATTTCTTACCAAGTATAATGCTTCCTTTGTACTTGCTACCCCCTCAATCTAGAGTGCTCTTCCCCAAGATATAGGACAATTTCTGAAGCTTCCACTTGGTCTTCCCCATATACTAGCTCTTAACCTGTAAGACAAAAAACCAATGTCATAGTGCTACCAGCTTCCAAGTATATTTATTCCAATGAGACCTTTCTTTCTTTTTTTTTTTTTTTCAAATAAAAGCATTTAGAGCTAGACATTTCCCTCAAAACATTGCTTTACTTGCATCTTACAATTTTGCTGTGTAGTGTTTTCATTATCATTCAATTTGAAATATTTCCTACATTCTATTGTTATTTAATATTTGACCCATGGATTACTTAGAAGTGTGTCCATTCTAATTAAGTATTTGAGAAATGGGGAAATGACCACTAAGTGATTTGAGGACCCTCTGTGAGCTAGACTTGTCCAGGACTCCATTCCAGAATGTCCCTTCCTGCTCTAGCGGTGTGGCTCAGTTGATTGGAGCCTCTTCCTGTATACCCAAAAGTCGTGGGTTTGATTACCGATCAGGGGACACACCCAGGTTACAGGTTTGCTCCCCTGTTGGGGTGTGTATGAGAAGCAACCAATTGATGTTTCTTTCCCACATCAATGTTTCTCTCTCTCCCTTTTCCTTCCGCTCTCTCTAAGGGGAAAAAAAATGTCCCTTCTCTGTTGCACCTAAACAGCACCACCCAGCACCCTTCCAAGTCCCAAACAACAAAAGCCTCTACAAAGTGGATTTTTATGACTTGGGCTTATGTCTTATGGTTTCTCTATACCCCTTTATAAAAAGGAAGGAGTGATGGTACCAATCTAACACCACAGAACAGGCGTTGAGAATCAATCATTCTATTACAATTGAATCTTTGAGTATAAATACTACATCAAGGTCAATTATAATTAGTAGTATTTTTCAGATATGATTATGAGATTGGAAGTTAACGGTATTTGCATTTGAGAATATATTCATATATATAACAACTTAATACTTGAAAACTTAAAACTGAAATGAAAGTTAACACACAAGAGTATTGGCAGTGTTTGATGGCAGAAGTACATTCCACACTTGGATGTAAGGTGAAGACTAGTGGGAAAGGACACTAAGTACAGGAAGTGGGAACAGGGAAGTGGTCAAGGGGAAGCTCAGAGTGGGCACTCAAAAGAACAGACTTCAGGCAGCAACAGAGGGAATGGTAGTCCTTGCCACTAGGGAATTACTTGAAATACTTGATATGGGTCTGGGCTCTCTGTGGTCACATAGGACAGGATCTTGAGTCTTAAAAAAAATGAATTTTAAAATGCCGTTTTCAATGTTGCACTATTCACACACATTTTTAAAAGGCATGTTGTTATTGATTTTAGAGATAAAGACAGAGGGAGAGAGAAATGTTGACGTAAAAGAGAAACATTGATTGGTTGCCTCCCGCACATACCGTGTGGATCAAACCCGCAACTGGGGTATGTGCCTTGACCATGAATTAAACTGGCAACCTTTTGGTTCATGGGACAACACTCAACCAACTGAGCCACGCTGGCCAGGACATGAGTCTTTTTAATTTTTTAATAACAAAGTAGTCAGTGATCTCAAAATGCTGGAGAAGGTGAGATATATGAAACTATGCTTTCTGTCTATGACTTTTAATATAATAAATCTTCATTAATGGACCACTATCCTAGTTTGAGTACTTACATTGCAAAGTAGGCATTAATATATCCATTTTATGATGAGAAAACTCTAAGAATCAAATGATTAAACTTATTTTAAAAAGGAAAGGAATTAACTCTGAGTTTAATTCTGTTTTGTCTGATGTCAATTCCTAAAATATTCTCATTACAATACACTGTTCTGATGGTGCAGCTCACCATGGAAAGGTCATAAACTACATCTAATTTCAATTTTTCAAGACCTAATGCTATTATCAGAAGTAATGACCAGTGATAAGATGGAAGATACCTAGCTCCAAGAAATGTCAGATAATATATTGTTCTCGAGAGATTTTTTAAACAGAGCTTAAAACAGTTTTTCCTTATACACACCACTATTTTTTTACAAAGAAATTATATTTAGTGTTAGCTATTTTACTTAGATTTTTGTGCCCTTGCAGAAAACGTTTGGGGATAAAATTTAAAATGTGGAAAAGTTTTGATAATTTATGAATAAAAGAGAACAGAATATTTGAAAAAAGTTGCAAAGACTATGACTTTTTTTTCCTAATTCAAACAAAAATTTCATAAGCCAGTGTGACTAGAAATATATACCCTCCCCCCATCATTAACAGTTTTTCCTTTTCTTGAACATGAAAACTAAACTGAACTTAAAGTTCTGGGTTTGGGGTTTTGAGGCTGGTAGCCTCTTCCATGATGACTGCCTGACCAATCAAGCACAGAAATAATGGCCTCAATAATTAGTTAATTGCGGCACACTCAGGGAATAGCAGGGCAATTGAAACGCTTTTCTCGCATTCTGAGGGTGAAGCATGCTGACTGCACTTCTAATTAGCCAATTAAAGGTGCATTCTCCTCATTGAGCATTTTACGCTCACTAGGAATTTTATTTCCAAATGCTGAATGAGAAATGAGTTCAACCAGTATTTTCTGTATTCCTTAAGGTCAGCTTTTCTAAGTTCTCATTTAAATTCTAAAATAGGTAAAGAGTTAAATATTTTAAAAAATAAGTCATAAAAAAACCAAAAGACAATACAAATAAATATTACACTTCTGGATGGCAAAGAAATAGTTTTAAACAGAAGAATATGTGTAAGAAAAGCCTGACCGATCTGACAAAACAAGCTTTATTTATTTTTTTCCCTTTTATCCCAACATATTAAAAACATATTCATGTACATTACAAGGTAGCTGGGGAATGAGATTCACATATATGAATGAATAGAAACATTTCAAGATAATCTATGACTAAATGTCTAACTAAGTATTGCTATCATACTGACTATGATTGTCAGAAAAGACAGGCCCATAAGGAATGAAGGGTCAAAGAAAACCTTATAATGAAGATGGAAATTGAGTACAGTCTTTGGAGTTGTATATAAGTTGGATAGGCGAAGAAGTGAATGCAAAAGGGGATTCCTATGAATGAAGGCAGTGTGAAAGGAGTATATAGCATGTATGGGGCACTGTAGTATAACAAGAACATAGGATGCATGTGGATATAGTGTGGTCCAGTAGAAAGAGCACTGAGCTGAGAACCATTACACCTCCTGAATTCAAACCCCATTCTACCTCAATTTCTTTGAGGGCAGTCACAGAGGTGGCTGATATGTACTAGTAAGAGATGGTAAAGTATCTTGAGGCTAGCAGCAGTATAGAGCCATTATCACTACTGCCTATGACGGAGCAAGGAAAGAGAATGGTTTTGAGAAACCAGAGAAAGCTGTGGTATGATCTGTAACCATATTTCCTCTGTGCTTTATGACAGGAAGCTGGGGTCTTCATTTCTGAACTTCAGTAGGGAAAACAGCTACTGTCAACCTGTGGGCAGGAAGGAAGCTTGGGGATAAGTCCCCCTCTTCTGCCCTGTAATTTCCTCTTTTTCTCCCCCATTGACTTAACACAACTGGGAGTTAGAGGACAAAGGAAATCAGTTTACATGGTCCATGGAGGCCAACTGCCCAGGATGCACAGAAAGGTGGACAAGGATGGAGAATGGATTTGGAGAGCAGTGGAAATATCCAGAACAACACTCATTAGTTAGATGACCTTTAGCAAAACACTTACCCACTTGGATATTTACTAGTATTCTTCCCGTCTATCCTATATAATAAAAGGCTAATAAGCAAATTGACCAAACGGTGGAATGACTGGTCGCTATGATGCGCACTGACCACCAGGGGGCAGACACTTAACTCAGAAGCTGCCCCCTGGTGGTCAGTGTGCTCCCACAGGGGGAGTGCTGCTCAGCCAGAAGCAATGCTCATGGCTCGCAAGTGCAGCAGCGGTGGTGGCAACGCTAAGGATGTCCAACTGCCGCCGGAATGCGAGAGGGCACAGGCTGGGCTGAGGGACCCCCCCCCCCCAAGCTCATGAATTTCATGCACCAGGCCTCTAGTATTATTATAAAATACAAGTATAACAGTTATATTGGGGAAAAGCAAGAGGCAAAGTTAAGGATAAAAAGTTTAACCATATAGTATTTTTTAAGAACCTAAAACATCTGAAAGTTGTGGGGTAACTATTGCCATACAAAGAGCAGCTTCAATGATAGTTTAGATTTTATAATCTCTGTTTCCTTTTGCCCTGTGAGATATTTTATGTGACAGCTTATTCCTTAACTTAAGAATGGATCTGGAGAGTATTATGCTAAATGAAATAAGCCAGTTAGAGAAAGGCAAGTATTATATAATTTCATTTATATGTAGAATCTAATGAACAAAATAAACTAACAAATTGGAGACAGATTCATGGACACAGAGAACAGATTGACAGCTGCCAGAGGAGAAGGGATAGGTAGCTGGGTGAGAAGGTGAAAGGATTAAGCAAAGAAAAAAAAGAAAGACTCATGGACATAGACATCATGCCGTGGAACTTGCTGGAAAGCTACTCATGAGGGTGGTGCACTGGGAAGTAACTTATCAGGGGGAAGTGCCCACAAGAAGTCCCACAGAAACTTACTATTGTTGAACACTGCCGAGTGTCCCACCTGCTTCTGGCCAGTGCAGACTGCAAGTGCAAGACCAGAAGAGCCTAAAAACGTCCCTCCCTCCCTCTCTCCCTCCCTCCCTCCCTCCCTCCCTCCCTCCCTCCCTCCTTTCCTTCTCCTCTAACCCCATATCTCTACCATCTCTCCTCTCTCTCTTTTAACCTGGTGACTCTGTACTCCTTTATCCATAGGTAGTTTATTCAGAAGGCTCTGGACACTTCTGTGAGTCCATGGCAGTTTGTTTATCACTTTCCTATAAAGATATTAAAACACCTGTTTCAACTATGAAAAGCAGAGTTGTTTGTAGTTAGTCCTCGTACTATCAGCTGACAGCAAATAGGACTGAAAAATAGACAGCATAATGTACTGCATTAGGAGATTAGTTTGTCTCTCTCTCTGTGTACTTTGGATCTTGTTTTCTTATTTGAAGTTATACATAAAAAGCAGTATTTCTGCACTGACATTTCCATAAGTGAAAAGAACACAAAGCCAGGAAACACTGTACCTAGATTCTATCATCATTATTCAAATTGGAATTTATTAATTTTAATAAAATTTTTTGAGTGTTTACTTTGTGCCAGCCACTGTGCTAGGGCTGGATATTTGTACCCTACATAGGACATTATTCTCCTCAGCTACCTCATGGTCCTGAAAATGAAACACAATGTCCCATTGTAAAGAGTCCTCATAAAAATCAAATTAGATAATGGATTGTAAGCCTTTTGAAAAAGATAAGAAACCCGACTCTATACTAATATTGATATCACAGTCATCACAAAACCAGGATGGCAATTAACTTACTGTGTCTTTTATTCCTTGGCATCTGGGCTAAGGGGAAGATTGAAAGTGATTCAGGTAAGACAGGAGCATCTGCATTCCTAAAGAATGTTTCTCGTAAATTGACAAGCATTAAAATTAACCTGTGAAGTTAATTTCGGTGTCTGACAGGGGTGGCTTTTGGCTGTATGCAGTTATGTTCTTGACCAGATGAGGTCTTCCTTTTATTAGTTTATGAGTCATAGGGCAAGCATGGGTGCTGCACCGTGAATACTAAATCAGGGTTAAGGAAGTGAAGTTGCTTCTGGCTTTGCAAAAAAACACACCTGTGTGGTGTATCTTCTTTGGTTGTTTATTGTGAATGATGGCCGCTCAGGGGGCAGCCAATCTCTCAAATGCTTGGTCCCTGGCTCTGCTGTGACCATCTCCCTTTCATTTCTGAGGCTTTGGCTTCCAGAGTTCTGACAGGGTGCCGGATCTCCTTCATTAGTTCTTGCTTCTCTTTTCTCTCCTCTCTCTCCCTCTCTCTCTTTTTTAATCACAATCTCACCAGCTCTCCAGGAGGATTGCGTCATCCACAGCTTTGGGTGCTGGGTAACTGCTCATGTCCTTCCCTCTGCCTTCCACCAAGGAGAAGGGTGACAGATTGCTGGCTGAGAGTGTCAGGATGGCTGTTGGCTAATGATTGCTATAAATTCTGATAATACTAGCAATCATAAATAATATAAAGCAATAGCACTACAGCAGCTGGTATTTATGCTGCTCAGACTCTTATTTACAAAATTTAAAAAATTTTCCAAGACTTGTAAGAATTTGGGGTCATAGGATGCCACTTGGCCACAGGAGTTGACATGTGGCAATGCGAGGGGTTTCTGGAAGGGCAGACAGAAAGACAGGGACCACTCCCCTGGAGAGGCGCCCATCCTACATCAGAACTGCATGAATGAGAAATAAATCTTGATGGCATCAGGTCACTGAGATTTTGGATTTTGTTTGTTAATTAGTGTAGCATAAACTATCCGGACTAATATGTATCACTCATATGTCACTCATATCTCTGCTGTTAATATTTCTCATAAGCTAAGCACCAAAAACCCCATAGCCAAGTTAATTCTAATAAATAACAGTTGTCATTCACTGTGCTTTTATCAAGATAGTTGTGTTTTTAGATGTTTGTGTCAGTAACTTTTAGAAGCTTCAGGGTAATTACACAAATTTTAAATTCTAATTAAGATGTTGTTACACAGAAAATTGCAGCTGCCCAACTCCCATCCAAAGTTTATCCCTAAAAATTTTACGTAAGAGTAAATCTACATACAAAAATCTTGACAAATCATATTGATTGTGAAGCATGACTTAGAGGGTTCATAAGTTTAGCAAGTATAAAACATACAGATATTAGTTGGTTATGTTACATATTATAAATGTCATACAGTATTTAAATCTAAATCAGGTTTTTGTATATATAGAAAAAACTAAACATGTGTGTATTAATTTTTAGATCAATTATGAGCACAAAACCTATCTCTGCACCTATTGAGTGAACCCATGTCATCATGTGGTCACCAGGGGTGGGAAAGAAGAGGATTCCTTCCTTTATCTTTCATTGAGAGGAGCATGGCACTGGGCCTTACCAATTCTGTATACAGTGAACTGGGAGAATTTCCTGAAAATGAGAGTAGAAGGTGCCTTCACAACAAAGCTAGCCAGTAAACAATAAAAAACGCAAATAAATTATCATTTTGATTAGCAAACCAGAATACCTGTGAAAAGCATAAATTCCCTAGCATAGCAAATGAAGGAACAACACTGCCTAATTGAGTATCATGCAGTGAATATATAAAGGTAGTATTACAATATAAGATCAATATATATATTTTTAAATTTAAGGTTAGCAGTGGAATTTTTTTTCAAATGAAATCTTTTAAAGGTCTCTGATACATCAAATAGAATAGTTCTGGTGAAGCAGGTATGGGACCAGAATTCTGCTGTTTAATACCATCCTTTCCCAATTCTCAGTGGTCATGAGACTAGGACTCTTGGACCATGGTTTCAAAACTACTCATCAGGATGGTGATTTTGAATCAGACCTTGGATTTCTGATGTGTTGCATCATTTAACTCTCTGTCTTCTTACCACCCTCCCCTACCCCACTTACACTGGATGAAACTAAAACAGAAAGAGAATAAAGCAAATGTCAAAAATCCCAAAACGAAAAACTGGCATTCTCTTCTATTCCATATGGCAGTGGACCAAAAAAAACAAAAAACAAAAAAAAGAACCCCAAGTAAAAGCAACTTTCCATTGAGGATGCAAGTAAGATAGGATCTTCTCTGTCGCATGTTAATTGCAATTTGTGTTTATAATATGTGATATGATGACAGATCAGGCTTCACTGCATTTTATAGAGAGCAGCAACTTCAGGTCCGGGTACTGGGCTTGACATCACCCAGTGATTATGTCATTTCTGGCAAACTCCACTCAGATGTGCTTTGAATGATTTCGTTGTTCTTCTCTTTGCTGAGCTGATGTGTACTCCACCTCAGGCACCAATCCCAATCAAGTTACTGACCCACTTAGAGGTCAGCATCCTCTGCAGCCAGGGGAAGTTTAAGAGATGTTTTCAGTCTCTTCATCCATCCTGACTCCACTCTTCTAGAAGAAGAGTGAAAATGAGAAGCTGAGGAAAGGAGGCAAGGAGATGCTGATGCCGTGGAGCAGGAGAAGGTAGAAGGCCCTGGTAAGCTATTAGTCATCTCGAGATGGACAGCTACAAAGACGCATTTCGGATTCTCTTTCTGACCAAGAATGTCCCTTTCAGCTGAAACAAGTACCAGGCAAATTTGCTGCAGGGTGACCCAGGAAACCTCTCCAGTATTGCCATTCAGCTGCTTCTCAGGTCACAGTGTGAGTTCTCTGTTCAGAGACAGGGGCTCAGGTACTTCTTAGACCCTATGGATCTTCCAGTCCAACCAAAGACAGCACACTACCAGGTTTCACCTGCCTCCTTTCTGCTCCTGAAAACTCGAGACCAGGACTTGGGTGCAGGTAGTTGAGTTGGGAGATGACCCCAGGAAACACAAGTGAGGAAATGGCAATGTAGGAAGAGAAGGTGGCACCCAACATGGGTCTATTAATAAATGGGTTACCACTGTGGGCCCTCAAGGAAGTGTGTGTCCCAGGACTGGGAGGCTGGGGCACTGATCCACGAACTTCTGGCCCCTGTTGGGTGAAGGTTGCCTCCAGCTGTGTTAGTTCCACAGTTCTGGTTATAACTGAGTGCAGCAGGTCTAGGTCTCTTGGTGCCAGAGAAAGCCCTCTGGTTGAGAAGAGAGACCCAGGAGCTAAACAGAGGTAGGAAGTTGTCTGCGGGTCAGCAATTGTCTACCCTTATCAGTAGGTGAACTCAGTTGGGTCAGAGGATATGGTCTGAGGCATTAACAGTGACTACAGCCTTGTATTTAGAACAGTGCCTAGTATTATCCTCTCAATAATAGGGGATCAAGAAATATTTATAAAATGAAACATTATAAAATGTTTTGTTTTTTGTTTGTTTTGTTAACCCTCACCTGAGGATATTTTTCCACTGATTTTTAGAGAGAGTGGAAGGGAGAGGGAGAGACGGAAAGAGAAAAATCATTGGTTGCCTCAGCACACAGTCCCTGGTTTCCGGGATTGAGCCTGCAAACGAGGTACATGCCTTTGACTGAAATCGAACCCAGGACCCTTCAGTCTGAGGGCCGATGCTCTATCCACTGAGCCAAACTGGCTAGGGCAACAATATAAAATGTTTTAATCTAGAATGAAGAAGTTTAAAACTAAGTGATCAGTCCAAGTGGGCAGAAGTTGTTAAAGAGGAGAAATATAGAGAAAACCATAGAGAAAGAGGGAAATACGAATAGAAAGTGAATTTCTATAGTATAAAAAAGATTTGATCCTTCAGAATATGTTTATTGAGCACCTATTATATTCCAGGTATTGCTCTAAATTGAAGGGAACAGAACAGTGAATAAAAGTCACAAAATTCTATGCCCTTATGAAGTTTATATTCTAATGAGAAGGAGATAGATTGTTAGGAAGATAAATAAGTTAAGTTTACAGTGTTCTTAGTGATCATGAGTGCTAAGGAGAAATATATAGCAGAAGAGAGGACTAGGAAATGTGGGGTTGGGAAAGTATTATAACTTCAAATAGGCTGGGCACTAAGAAGTACATGAGGGAGCCTTGAAGGTATCTAGCAGGGAGCATTCCAGGTAGAGGAACAGCAGGTGCAAAATCATAATCCAGGAACATACTTTTATGGGGAAGAAAATTAGTTTTCACTCTACCTTTCTGAGTTCTTGGCTGAGACCCCTCTAATATACAGATTAACAAGAGAAATATAAACAGAACCCAGGAAAAACGAGTAACCCAAAGAAGTGACTTTAGAATTCAGGCTTAAATAACCATCTTACTAGTGAAAGGGCGGGGGGAGGGGGGAATGTAGGCCTCTTAAGGGAGAGTAACTGATTTTTAGGGAAGATGAATGGGCTCTTGGAAGAATAGGTGGGAGGTATGATAGTTTGTGACAAAGTTTGTCTGTGTGTGGTGCTGACCTCTAGTCTCCTCTTCTGGGATGGAACCCCTTAGAAGGGGATCTGTGACACCTGACTTCCTTTTGGAGGATCTTACTTTTAAGGCAGATAAGGGGAGTTCAGAGAAATTCTCTCCTTGTATTTGCTGTTTTTCAGGTGACTACAGCTCTAAATAATATACCAAAGCAGCATCTTTTGGGGTGGCGTATCCTGAACTCCTATGTCATATTTTGGGGTGGCATATTCTGCTACTTCCACCTGGCAAATTGGGTGAGCAGCAAAGGAGACATGTGACTGACACAGCTGAACAAGAGTAAGAATGGAAATGTGTAGGGTGAGAGAGGAAAGCTCAGAATACATACAGTAAGCCAGGGGCATACTTACAGGGCCTTGCATGCCTATTTTTTTTTTTTTAAGATTTACATTTCTACTCTGAGTACAATAGGAAGCCATTGGAAGGTTTTGAATAAAGATGTGATGAGATGAAATAAAGAAAAGGCAAAAATTATTGGGCCTTATAGGGGAATGGCAAATGATTATGTGAACCAAGTGGCATTTGTTAGTGTCACCTATCTTGTCTTCATTATAGCACTCTCCACAAAGGGGACATATAAAAAATATATATTTTTATTGATTTCAGAGAGGAAGGGTGAGGGAGAGAGGGATAGAAACATCAATGATGAGAGAGAATCATTGATTGGCTGCCTCCTGCAAGCCCCACACTGGGGGTTGAGCCTGCAACCCAGGCATATGCCCTGACTGGGAATCAAACCTTGACTTGCTGATTCATAGGTCAACCCTCAACTACTGAGCCATGCCAGCCGGGCCAAAGTGAACATTATATACAGGTGCCTGATTTATACCCATTTGCTGCTCAGCTAGAAGATCCAGAGGTACCTGGACATGGGTCTCTCTCACCAACGTCTGTAAGCACTTTTATTTTAAGAGGTGTTTTTCACCCAGCTGGTATAGCTTCGTGGTTGTGCATCTATCCATGAACCAGGAGGTCATGATTTGATTCCTGGTCAGGGCACATGCCTGGATTTTGGGCTCCATCCCCAATGTGGGGCATGTGCCGGGAGCCGGTCCATCCTTGCTGTTTCAAGGGACCTGGCATATATGGCATACGGTTCTTAATATGTTTGCTCACCTTCTTGGCGCTGTGTTTTAACCAAAGTCACCTCTCCGAGAAAGGTTGAATCCCCAGGTAGGGATTTTCCCCTGAAGTTAGGGAGGGAATAAAACCCCTCAACTAAGTGCCAGGCGGGTAATTAATCCCTTTAACTACGAACAATCATGCTTAAACTACATAATCTTTTCTCCCTGGAATGGAGATAAGAAACGCCCTAACCTTTGTAATAGAGATTGATAGGATTGAATCAACTTGTATAAATACAGTTGTAACAAGACAGAAAGAGACAGAACTTAGAACAGAATCAAGAAGACAAAACCTACATGGAGCCTAGAGACAGAGCCTAGCGGGAGAACATGGCAAGGGATCCTGGACTGAACCTGACTACAGAGATTGGCAGGAGAACCTGACTGGAACCTGGACACTGAACCTGACTGGAGAGCCTGGACAGAACCTGGCTGGAGAACCTAGCGAGGGAACATGGCTACAGAACCTCGCTGGAAATCCGAAGCAGAACCTCTCTGGAGATCCGGGCTAGAGGTCCTGGCTAGGTTGCTGATCAACTGAACGCTGTCTCCGTGTCATTCCTTCTTCGCCGACTCCGTCCACACCTTTGGGGACCCCTGGACCTGCTGGGGTTGGACCCCGGCATCTGGCGCCCGAACAGGATTCCCTTAGGTAAGCCCCCACCCCATTGAGAACCTCCACACTCGGGACGGATCAGACTCCACCGTAGGAAGAGGGTGGATACTCTTCGCCGACTCCGTCCACACCTTTGGGAATCCCTGGAAAAGGATTCCCCTAGGTAAGCCCCCACCCCATTGAGAACCCCCACACTCGGGACGGATAGGACTCCACCAGGGTGCTACAGACCCCCCTATAGAGGATAAGTAGGGTAAGAAGGTGGATAGTACAGAACTTAGATTGAGAAGATGTGCCATACTGAGTCCAAAGAAAGAAGACTCTGTATTGATCTTTAGATTAAGAAGATGTGCCCTACTGAGTCTAAAGAAAGAAGACTCTGTATTGATCTTTTAACACATATGCTTGCTAGCAGAGGAATTAAGGTTACTCCCAGTCAGACAGAACGTTTTATACAAGAAGTATATCCATGCTTTTCTGAGGAAGGAAAGGTGCCGGAAAGGTAAATGTAGAGGCATGGGAGAAGGTAGGCCCAAGGAGTCTTATCCTTAACCCCACTGCAGCCTTTCCACCCCGGGAAAGTGCAGGATTGGCAAGCTCTCCCTGAGGTGATAGATCAGGACTCAGGTAATAGCGGAAAGCGCCAATCCAACTCTTAAAATGGATATAAGAGAGCATTTGAGGTTTTTCTTTTTAATGCTTGCTTTTAAAAAATAAAAAAGGGGGAATTTGCCGGGAGCCGGTCCATCCTTGCTGTTTCAAGGGACCTGGCATATATGGCATACGGTTCTTAATATGTTTGCTCACCTTCTTGGCGCTGTGTTTTAACCAAAGTCACCTCTCCGAGAAAGGTTGAATCCCCAGGTAGGGATTTTCCCCTGAAGTTAGGGAGGGAATAAAACCCCTCAACTAAGTGCCAGGCGGGTAATTAATCCCTTTAACTACGAACAATCATGCTTAAACTACATAATCTTTTCTCCCTGGAATGGAGATAAGAAACGCCCTAACCTTTGTAATAGAGATTGATAGGATTGAATCAACTTGTATAAATACAGTTGTAACAAGACAGAAAGAGACAGAACTTAGAACAGAATCAAGAAGACAAAACCTACATGGAGCCTAGAGACAGAGCCTAGCGGGAGAACATGGCAAGGGATCCTGGACTGAACCTGACTACAGAGATTGGCAGGAGAACCTGACTGGAACCTGGACACTGAACCTGACTGGAGAGCCTGGACAGAACCTGGCTGGAGAACCTAGCGAGGGAACATGGCTACAGAACCTCGCTGGAAATCCGAAGCAGAACCTCTCTGGAGATCCGGGCTAGAGGTCCTGGCTAGGTTGCTGATCAACTGAACGCTGTCTCCGTGTCATTCCTTCTTCGCCGACTCCGTCCACACCTTTGGGGACCCCTGGACCTGCTGGGGTTGGACCCCGGCAGGGCATGCAGGAGGCAGCCGATCCACGATTCTCATCATTGATGTTATTCTCTCTCTCTCCCACTCCCTTACTCTCTGGTTTCAATAAAAAATATTTAAATAAAATAAAAAATATTTAAAAAAGAGGTATTTTTCATACTGAAAGGCAAGATAAACATCTTTTTTGGGCATAGTTGAACAAATCTAGAGATTTCTTACCCTTGGAAGATCTGTGAAACTGTTCTTTGAAGTCACATGATCTTTGCTTTGAAACCAACAATATTTTGAAATTATGTTGTCATACATATTGGTTAGGCTTTGGGTTGTAAGCAAAAGGCGATAATTTAATTGACACAATGTAGGGTGGCCAATAGAAAAGCAATCGTTGAAGACCTTGCCTTCAGAAAAGGTGGGAACTGGGGAATTCCAGAAGCATTAGGTAGCAGGATTGAATTAAGAGCCTCAGAGGTACCACCTTAACTGGCTCGATTAGCTCCAATCACTTTTGTTTTTCCCCATTCTTGCAAAACTTCCCTCCAAATCCAGTCCTGGCAGATGATCTCTGGCCTCACCTGGGCCACATGCAGTGCGATAAAGTGGCTTCTGTGTTGGACAGCATATGTATAGAACAATCCTATTGCCATGGGAAGTTCCTTTGCACAGCACTGCTATATATGGTAGTAATAAAAATCTGCATAATTTCTTTAATTGCCCAAAACTTTATATCTGCTTTAAAAAAAAACACACTCTCACTTCCATGACAGTATTTAACTCCGGTTTCAGCCTTCTGATGGGAACAGAGAGTGTATTTTTATTTCCATTTTATAGCTGAGGAGACTGAGGCCACGATAGGAGGAGCACCTGGCAATGAATATCACCCAGCCAATGCCAGGTCACCGAGACAGAGTTCGGACGGGGGCACCCGCATCCCAGTGCAGAGTCCCTCATACCAATCCTGATGCAGCCGCCCAGACAATGGGTGATTTGGTGTAAAGCCGCTTCTCGGGTTATTAAAACACAGGAACAATTGTGCGGTTGTCACAGTTTGAGTTTTTATAAATTTCCCCATCAAGGCAGTAAGCATGCAATCCCAGCAGGTATCTTTCATGCAGCTTTTAAAAGCTCCTTTGTCAAAGGAAACTGTATGCCCATGACATAAATATGAAGACGGATTGACAGGTAGGAAATACTTTATGGCTGGCTGGAGGAAAATAGGGGTAGGAAGTGCTCTCAGCCTGCTCTCAGTCCTGTGGAGGCATGGATCTTGGAAGTAGGAGGTCCCAGACGGTGCACTGAGGCGCGTCACCCAGCACGTGGGTCTTGTAACTGGTAGGAGCAGGCAGTTTCCCATGGGTGTATTTAAGGCGGAACTTGCAGGCTTATAACGCTCAAGCTCTTATCACCACACGGCAGAGCCTTGGTAATGCAGTTACAAACACATTGGACTTGTTTCCATGCGCCATACATAATATCAGGCCCACGGATTTGTGGCACCTAGAGCAAGACTGTAAGTGAAGTCTCATTTCCGATGTGTCTAAATGTTTCAAAGATGGGCCCATGGCTCAAACCACAGTCACCCTGTGGCCTCCGTGGGTGGCTCCTCTCAGATCTCCTTGGAGATCCACAGGTCAAAGGAGACTCCCCCTCCAGGGCCAGCCCTGCTGCCTTCAGATGTGGTAGGTGAGGGCGGGTGGGAGTGGGCCTGAGCCGCGATCCTCAGTGGGACCGGACACTGGGACTGAGTGACTCAATCAAGTGCCCAGGGAGCCAGGTGTGCTCCCCTTCTCCACACGCCACTTTTCTGGTCAGGACTTCCAGACAGTTCTAAGCTTTCGAACAACACACCTCTAGAGCAAATGGAGGGAGGCGGCTTAGTTATGTTAGAAACAGAGCTGTTCAGACACCCACTGCAGGGCGATTGGGAGTTGCTGTTCGTTTCCCTGGCCTCCCCTCTCCCGCAACACGCACAGCTCGGCTCTCAGTCCTGCGTCTCCAGCTGCGGGACCTAGTTCAGCCTGTGCCATGTCCTCCCCCATAAGCTTATTTGCTCAGAAAATTACTGAACTTCCAAAAAAAAGTTTAGAACACTAAAGAACAAAACAAACAACAGTGTCTAAAGCAGGGGGCCCTACGCTTGGTTCCTCTTGGTACATGAATGTAGAACAGAGATTCACAAACCACGTGTGCTGCATTGCATTGCTGTATTATGATCCTTTGATTTATTTTTGCTACAACTGTGAATACACCCTGCAAGAATGCTGTCCATTGTGTCAGTCACTGAGCTAAGCAGGTCCTCGAATGGGCTGTAGAGCAGAGCTCCATACTGGGAGTTAGGGGCATGAGTGGTAGCACCTTGTCAAGTTGGTGCCAAAGAAGAATTAGGTGTTTAGCAGGACATGTGAGGACTTTGCCTGCCGACAGCGTGATCTGTCTTAAAGAGGGCGTTTCAAAGTGACAGAGTACTGAAGCATGACCATGTGAGCAGTGCAATAACTAGATGCTTTCAAAGAGGGTGAGACATTTTCTCTCAGTAGTATTTGTGTTATAATCGTTCCTGGCTTGCTTAGCATTGGTGTTTTTGAATGCCAAGAGATTATAACATTCAGAAAATGTGCCACAAAAACAACAAAGTCAAGAACTACTGATCTGGAACCTTTCTACTGTTACCAGTCAGAGACCATCACCAAGACTTCCTATTGCCCGGAAAAAGGGATAAGCAGAGAAAACATCCAACCAAAGGAGAAAAAAATATTGTACGGTTTCAGCTTTGCCAGCACACGAGTTAATTGATGCCAGTTGTTCTGGTCCCACCACCTTTTAACCCCATAGGGAGAGCTCTCCCATCAATAGGTGAATTGTGACACATTTCCATATTTTGAAAAAAAGGTTCATTCACCACCATGCAAATTGCCTTCTCTCTCAGAGCTCCTGATGGGGAATGGCAAGCATTCTGTCTGAGCTTTTCCTTTTATTGACCACATCATATATTTACAATTTCCCAATTAATTTTTTCCATCTCCATTAATCCCTCTGTGTCAGATTCCCAATCTTCAGTTAATTGTGGGATCTCTCTAGGGACACAGATTTAACCCCTTGCGAGTGGCAGAGTGAGTGTCCCACATGTACCGTGACCTTGCATTTCCCAACTCTAAACTTTCTTCCTCTTTCTGTATGTCTTCAGACCAGCAAACTTGCAAGGTTTTCTGATCCCTGGTTTTGCACTTGTTGTGTCTCAAGAGCATGCCCTTGAGGGCCCAGTAAGAGGTGATATATCTTCTGTCGTACTTTCCAAATCATTGCCTTTCTAAAGTCGCCAGACCCTGGATAAGGTCACTAATCTGATGCTCTAGAATCTAAAACATCAGAATAGAATATTGGCCACTCACCAGTCCCAGACATTGTCAGGTAAAATAACTGTTCAATAAAACTCTGGACCCTGATATGCAGGCCTAACTAGTTCCATAAGACCAATCCCTGCTGGCCATACAAAGAAGTTGCCCATAGACCTTACATCTGGCCTCTTTGGCTTCTAGGTGAATATGAGACTGGCAAGCCATTGATTCTGCTTCTCAATTATTTTCATTGGTCAGAGAGCTGGTAAAAAAATTCCTTTTGCTTCTATAGTTTTAGAATCTCAACTGAGACTGCCTTGGCCCTAACAATGAGTCTTCATGGTAATTTGGCTTTGATTTGCCTGTGGGAAAAATAAGTCATTCACCTAAGAGTTGCAGTTTCTTTATTTTTTACTATTTACATTATGCATAAAAATAGTTAACTATTTTTTTTTGTTGGTCTCTTTGCTCACTTAGATGTCTGTGCATAATTCTTCCTCAGAGTTTGGAATATTACTGTTTGATAGTATGAGTTTCCAATGTTCTTGTGATTTAGTGCTTTTCTTTTTTAACCTTCTTAGGCAACTTGTGAGCAGGAAGGTCAGAAACTATGAGTCACCTGCCTTCTTAATTTGACATCTGGTCTCATGGCTTTCAAGCTTCTCCACTTCAGAGCACTGTTACAAGTGATTCGCTGTTGTCAAATGGGCTTTGAAAGGCATTTAGACAACCGGGTTTTAACATAACCAAGACATCCTTTACACGGGTGGCTCAGCAGAAAATTAACTGAATCAGCCCCCTTCAGTATCAGATTGTATTTTCCATAGCCAGGGTATTTTGGAAATAACTATATAACTTATTCTTCTACATAGTTTGATAACTACTCCATGAGGGCAAGTAATGTGAATGAACAAATAATAACCAGCTCCATTTAAAACCCTGTGTTCTCTAAAGATAATTCGAGAGATTATTCTCTTCTTCAGCCTTGGATCTGAAATCATTTTTACACTAAAGTGAAAATGAAGTCTAGTCAGATCAATAGCACAAGTAATTTCTCATCAAAGGGTAGCAGTCTACTTTCAATTACCCATGGTGAAATGAGAGAGGGCCAATGAAACAGCAATAATTTAGATTTCTGTTCTAACCAGAAGTTGCAACCCCGTTTCAGAACTATCTTCAAAGCTGTCTATTGCTTTGCAATGAATCTTTCTCCCACTTTCTCCTCTTCTGTTGGAACAGGAAAATAGACCAAATGTAAATAGCAAAAACTACCAAGAAGGCAAATAAAAAATAAAACAAATCTTGTCCCCACCCCCCCCCCCCATTCTTTAAGATGCAGAGTAGTTTCTGGCATAGAATAGGTGCTCAATAAATGTTTGTCAAGCTAAACATATAATATGAATATTCAGAATAAGAATTTGGATACTTTTGTCTTTCCTGAACACAAGAGGTTTACTCTTAGAAAATTTGGTTGGCTAGAGGAGAAAAATTTAGGTGCCTTGAGGAAAACAGTAACTGGTGATATGTTGCTTCTAACTGGAGGCTGGCACCAGACCACCTCATAATAGGGCTAGAGAAGAGATATTGTTTGGAAGGGCCAGCTTGAATTAGGGATGGGTTAGGATAATGCAATAGTAACCAAACAGTAAGACAAACCAGGGACCACCCTGGCTGGAGCCAAGGCAAGAGTCAAGCAGATAGTCAGATGCAAAAAATGAACTCAAGCTTGACTTTAAACCAAAGTTAACTGGATCACAGATTCAAATGTTTGTTTTATATATCCTGTCCAAGGATTTTTATTGTAATTTATGAGAGAGATAGGGTAGAGTATGCTTATTCCATCTCAGTGGAACTGAGATTATTGATTCTGCCTGCCCACTCTTTTTTTTAAACCTAAGAAGTCAATTTTATTTTGCTGGTGATTAAATTGAAATGGAAATAACACCAAGTTCTAGCCAATGATACATAGGGGCATCTGTTTAAGGCTCTGAGAGCGATATTTCTCCTTGATATAGAGAGATCCATGGAGAAATTCCACTCTTAAAAAATCCTCACCCAAGGATGCTGTTTTAATGGTTGAGAGAGAGAGAGAGTAGAGAGAGAAACATGGATCAGCTGCCTCCTGTAGTTGCCCAGACCTGGGATTGAACCCAAAACCTAGGTATGTGTCCTGATCTGGAATTGAACTCACAGCCTTTTGGTATACAGGACGATGCTCCAGCCAACTGAACCACCTAGTTAGGGCGAAATTTTACACTTCCTTCCTGCCATTGGATGCTGTACAATGGCATGATGCTTGGAACTGTGGTTGCCATCTTGCTCATGAAAGAAAAGCCAAAAATTATACAGAAGCCAAATTGAGGCCCAGACATCACTGAGGGTTGAGTTAGCCAAATCTGGAACCACCTACCTTTAGACTTTTATTATATGGGCTCATCAATTCCTAAAGTGAAGCCATTTCCAGTGAGGTGCCTTTAAATTGCAGTCTAAGGGATTCTAAATGATAAACTAGATTATTCCATTTTCTGATTTAGGAATTCAGCCATCCACAAAAAGAACTGTGATAGAATTAATGGATATCCCTTGATAATCTTTAAATTACATTAAAAAATCCCTGAGTTGACAGTTTATTCACTGAGTAAACGATTTGACATAAGGGGAAAGATTAATATTTTGATATTTTAGAACTATAAAACTAAAAAGTAAGTATGCAGCCTCAAAAGATGGTGATAGAATTATTTTTTATTCTTTTGTGGACCTGGAGATATGTTATAATACTATTCTTTAAGTTCCTTTATTCACCATTCAAAAATACATTCCATGCCAGAAACTTGTTCTGGGTACTTGGAGCACTAAGATGAGCCACAAATGGGTGCTGCTCTTTTATGGTCAGGGAGTGAATATAGACTTATAAACAAATGCTGTGGTTAAAATGCAGAGTAAAATAGACTAATATATGGGTATATATTCACATTATTTAGAAATATAAAAGAAAAAAAAGAGCTGCTTTTGAGGTATAGTTTTTCTATTCAATGATAATCTATTTTTTGTCATATATGAATATAGTACATTTCTTTGGTTCTAGATTATTAGGTAGTATAATATGCTTCATTTGCATAATGTGAGATTTTGAAAGGAATATTTTTTCTAGTTATAGAAATGGGTCCATCATTCAATTTGATTTTAATCCCTATTATGTTATTTTTCTTGTTTGTTGAGCTTTTAAATATATGTTTTTGATTTCAAGGATTTTCATTTTTTATGTTTTTACAGAAGCATTTTCTCATATCTTTGAGGATATTAACTCTTCTTATTTGAAAACAGTTTTTTTCCTTTATGTTAGGCTGTTTGTTGAGTTTGCCTCCTCTCTTTCATGGGTATTGATTTTCCTCAAATGTTCTTAGATTTCTGCTTGGTCACTCCTGTTTTTATTTGAAATTCTCCTTTTGCCTGCTGGTGGTTTTGTGTACAGAATCCTGTACTTAGGTGGCTTGCGGGGAGATGGGGTAGGTTGTCAGGCAGGTTGTGTGAGGCCATAATCTTCTGGGTGTCGTCACTCAGGGTTTGTGAGTTATGTTGCAGATGGGGCGTACTCACTGACTGAATCCACCCAAAGTCGGGGCAACCAGACCTTCCACGGAAGACAGCTGTGCTCACTGCTTTTACTTAGAGACTAAGGACAGAGCCATCTGCTTCCTTTCCTTTTTTCTTTCTTTTTTTTCTATTGCTGTCTGCATGGAAATTTAGCATTATTTTGGTCTCTGCTCTTCTGTTTTCTGCTTCCACATTTTCCCCCCCCATCGATTTTTAGAGAAAGTGGAAGAGAGGAAAAGACAAGAGAGAAATATCGATGTGAGAGAAACATATCGATTGGTTGCCTCCTGCAGGTGCCCTGACCAGGACCCAGGGTTGGGGAGGGGTCTGCAACCAAGATACATGCCCTTGACTGGAATTGAACCAGGGACCCTTTGGTCTGCAGGCCAATGCTCTATCCACTGAGCCAAACCAGCTGGGGCTCTGTGCCCACATTATTACTCAGCTTGTAGTTCTCAGCCTTGTTTGCACAGTGGGATCTCCTGGGCAGCTGGCTTTAGGAGCTACTGAAGAATTTGTCCTACCCCCGGAGATCTTGGTTTACTTGGTCTGGGGAACAACCTGGGCACTGAGATTTTTTGACGTTCCCAAGCTGATTATAATTTACAGCCACACTGCAAACCACAGTGCTAAGAAACGGCCTCAGGAATATCGTTTATAAAAGTGTAGAGGAAATTCTTGGGGTTCATTTCAGGGCAGAAACTATTTTTGTCTTCTGCTCACTGAAAGGAGTCTGCCTTTCACCATTTTCTAACATAGTTCTAGAATGATCATCCTATTGTCTGTCCCATAGTCTTTCCTTCTTTTGTATCTGTTGACTTCAACTTAACCTGAAGTAGGTAGAATTGCTTTTATGTCCATAGTTGTTTTTACTTTTCTTACTTGGTTTGGTTTGAAATTCCTCTTTCTCCATTCTCTGTCATCGGCGATGTTTCACTTTCCAAGATTATTCAGAATTTTTGGTCTGACCCCCCCCACACGCAGTTTGATTGCTGTTGTGGACGCCGAACAAAAGTTCACCTGCCACTTTTGCTGCACTTTTCCTACATTAAGTGCATATCGCTCCTTTTCATCTCTGAAATCTAAGACCCTGCTTCCCCATTTTCCAAAACATCCTATATATCCAATATTACTTCATTGTCTTTGGTAGTCATTTGTATGTGAATTCTCTTTTTGTGTGTATTAAACTTTGAATATTTCCGGTTAATCGGATTATGTTAATTTTATTATTAGTCCAATTGTTAGAACTGACAAGTTATGAGGAAACTAATTAATTTTTTTTTTATCCCCCATAGAGAAAAAATTTTTTCTGGTCTCCTGATTAACACTATTATTTGTTTTTTAATACTGTTGTAAATTTATTTTAACTATTTATTTATTTATTGTTATTTCAGTGGATTTGAAGAGGAATAGATGGACATATTTGTGCTCATTCTATCAAATTTATTCCATTTCCCAGTTTTATTCTCTATTTGTCTTCCCCCCTAATAGATCTATAAAATGTGGAAAGAGATATTTTACAATCTCTCGCAGCAATTCTATTTTTGTTTTATATAAATTGATGCTTTTATATGAAGCATAAATGTTCATGGCTATTACAAATTTATGTAGATTCTGCCATTTATGAGGATAAAATGACCCTTCTTTTTCCATGAGAAATTTTTTGTCTTATATTAAATTTTGTTTGAAATAAAAATGGCCTCATTTCCTCTCTATTTTAATTTCATTTATCTGACAAGACTTTGCTTACCCTTTAAAAAACATTTGTCAATTTAATGCGTTTCTTTAAGCTTAAAGAGCATATGACTAGATTTTCAAAATCTTATTTTTAATGGGGAGTTGAAATAATTAAAATTTATTATCATAACTTGTATGCTTGGCCTGGCCTCTGTCATCTTATTTTATATCAGAGCTTATACCTCCTTGTTTTCCTTTGGATTTACAGCTTCTACTTTGTATGCTAGGCGTTGTTTTCTTTCACTTTTTCCAATGTTTTGAAAGATAAACATGCCTCTTAAAATTGTTGTCTTTTGGTTTTTGGAAAATGATATTTAGTCTTTTGTTAATTCTTTTTTTTTTCCAATTGGAGTTCTTATTTGTAAACAATAGAAATGGACTCTGGTTCAATTAGGCAGAAAAGGAAGGATAAGGAGGTGTTCACATAATTGATAGGAAGGAAGACAGGTACACAGAGAGAAGCCATTAGCACCCGTGTCACGTGTCACAGGGCAGGCCATGCCCAGGAACAGCAGCTCTCCGATGCCTCTGCTGCTGCTATGGTCTCTGTGTCCCGTGGACACTGCACCAGACACTGCCTCAGTCACCTGGACTGCTCCTGCTCCGTCACTGGGCTCCACTGCTATCCCTTCCAGGTGGTCTATGAATGGTCTCTGCTTTGGGGCATCATTTGCTTCACATTAACACCCCAAGCAGGACCACATAATGGACTAAGCTTACACTTCCAGCCTCTCACAGAGTTAAAAGGTATTTGGGAGGGCAAGTTTCTGGCCTTTCTGCTTCTATAATGAGGCAAGGCCCTGCTGGCACCACTCACCGTGTCCCAGATCTCTGCATAATATTCAGATCTTCTCTAGTTTTATCACCATCCCTTTTCAATATTTTATTTATTTTTAAATGTTTTTTATTGATTTTTAGATAGAGAGGAAGGGAGAGAGAGAGAGAGAGAAACATCAATGAATCATTGATCGGCTGCCTCCTGCATGCCCTCTACTGGGGATCGAGCCCACAACCTTGGCAGGTGTCCTGACCAGGAATCCAACCCTGGACCTCTTGGTCCATGGGACAATGCTCAATTCACTGAGCCAACACCATCCTGGCCCTTCTCAATATTTTATAAACAATGACTAATTACCATTCATAAACACTAAATACCATACAGTAGTAAAGAGAGAGGAAAGAAGAGTGAGTTTGGTTAAAATACAGAGTGGAGCAAAAGTAGGTTTACTGTTGTGAGTATGTGAAACAGAGTTTATTCCTGTATTAGTATTTATTAATTACTAGAGGCCCAGTGCACGAAATTTGTGCACGGGTATGGTCCCTAGGCCTGGCCTGAGATCAGGGCCATCTTCCTCAGCTGCCCACAGCTGGCCCCGCCACCCGCCACCACCCACCCCCGGTTCCCCATTTGCCATTGGGTGATCAGTGCCTGAAGGCCAGGGGAAGGGACCAAGAGGTCAGTTGTTCCCGTCCACTCGCTGGCCCCGCCCCTGATCGGAGCCTGCTGGCCAGGGAAAGGGACCAAGAGGTGGTTAGTGCACCTCATAGTGACTGGTCAAGCAGTCGTTCTGGTCGCTCTGCTGTTAGGGTCAATTTGCATATTACCCTTTTATTATATAGGATAGAGGCCTGGTACACACTTGAGGCTGGCTGGTCTGCCCTGAAGGGGGACCTGGATTGGGGTGGGAGGTCCCCCTGGGGGGCGGGGCCACCAGGGCAGGGGACGTGGGATTTGCAGGCCAGCCCCACCCCCAATCAGGGTCGGGGGTCCAGCTGGGGCGGGGCTGGCCTGGGCGAGGGGCCGGGGTGGTTTGCAGGCAGGTCACACCCCCAGCTTTATCAGGAAGGATGTCTGGAAGATGTCCAGTCTAATTAGCATATTACCCTTTTATTAGTATAGATCATATTATTTCCATACAAACAATTTTATTTTTATTTTTAAAATATATTTTATTGATTTTTTTACAGAGCGGAAAGGAGAGAGATAGAGAGTTAGAAACATCGATGAGAGAGAAACATCAATCAGCTGCCTCCTGCACACTCCCTACTGGAGATGTGCCCGCAACCAAGGTACATGCCCTTGACTGGAATCGAACCCGGGACCTTTCAGTCCGCAGGCCGATGCTCTATCCACTGAGCCAAACCAGTTACAGTGATACAAACAATTTTAAAACAACTTTTGTCCCAACCTGTATATTCACAGCGAGGAAGTGTGGATAGAGGTTATGATCCTTCTTTCTTTAACTGGTCATATGGCTGTGGGTCAGCACTGCCCAATAAAAGTTTCTGTAATAGTAGAAATGTTCAATACACAAGCCATTAGTCACCTGTGGTCAGGGAACCCTTGAAATGTGGCTAGTTAAAGGGAGGACCTAATATTTTCATTTTATTTTATTCTAATGAAATGTAGATTTAAAGAGTTATGCGTGACAGATGGCTACACTATTGTACAACTGTAAATAAAACGATGTTGTTTCCTTTGCCTTCAGCCATACTTTAGAGAATTGGGCTCTTTCCCAGTCCAATTTCATTACCCAATTTCAGGATAACACTGAAACCTTGCCTATGTAGGGCTTTAGTAGTCATCTGCTTAAAACTGACCATGAAACTTGTTAGGAAAGGGTCCAGCTACATTCTCCTCTATTCTTATGGGGAAAAAACACACCCATCCTTATTTGCTTTTTATAAATAGTATCAATTACCAGGAAATACTATAACACCTTAGTTTGTATGTTCATCCTGTGGCATAGGAAGCACAAATAACCTGATGGCAACTCAACAGGATGGCTCGCTCCTTCCTTGTGAATGAAACTTCAACACGAGGGAATAATAGAATTATGAGATGAGAATGTCTGAAGTTTTTCAAGTATATTGTTAGGTTTAATTCTTGGAGGTATCACAACCACTTCCACCCATTGGTTCCTGGACCCACAATCTGGCTCTGGAAGAAGCAGAACATTCACAGTCTCCTTAAAGCCTGCAGTCTAGCCTGGCAAAATATTCTCTCCCACCTGGAGTGACTCAGTCTTCCACTGCCCCTTATAATGTTCTGTAAGTCCAGCTGCTTTCAGATGATGGGACACATGATAAAGTTATTTTACAGCCTTTTCTTTCACTGTAAACTCAGTTCCTTGGTCAGAAACAACATTGTTTGGGACACCACACTTGTATATAAGGCTTGTATATTCAGTAATGGGGGTACTTGCGGCAGTAGGGTAAGGAGAAAAGCAAATCCACATCCGAATAAGTGAGGTCAAAATGGCTACTTTTCCCAGGAAGGAAGGTTTCCAATACAGTTAACCTTCTACTAGGCATCTGGCTGGCCCATGAAGCTCTCTCTCTATATAAAAGCCTAAGCGACTGTCCAGCTGTTTGACCATCAGCTATAATGCGCAATGATCACTAGGGGGCAAATGTTCTGACCAGTAGCTATGATGTGCACTGACCACCAGCAGATGCTCAACGCAGGAGTTGCTGAGCTGTGGTGACTTAGCAGCTGTGGTTCTCTAGTGACACACCCAGAACCAGAGAGGAGGAAGCCCGATTCTGGGGTGCCTCACCCGAGAACCACCTTCTCGCAATCTGGGACCCCTTTGTCAGAGAGTTGGTTTCGGCCCAATCCCCGCAGGCCAGGCCAAGAGACCCCATCGGTGCACAAATCTGTGCACTGGTCCTCTAGTTGTATTATATTGCTCTTTTAGTGGAAATATTGAGCAAATAGCAGTAGCTTGGAAGGCCTTTGTAATGGGACATCCATGTTGATAAACACATAGCTTCCTTCATACATAGCTGGGGAGGAGAGGTTCGCTGTCTACCTTATTATTAAAAGCTTCCTGACAGTGGGCATCCATGTTGGATACAAGGCCCTTTCTGGGCCTTTTCTGAGAGCCCTCTAGAATAGCTGCTGAAATTAGAGTACAATCTGCTCAAGTTTTAATAATCTATTTTAATTCTCTAAGTCCCACTTCTTCAACAGGGTCTTCCTTTCCAGTTCTTCTTTTCTTCTGCCCAGACCTCACTCAGGAGCAGAGGTTCTATCAGAGGCGATGCCCAGTGCAATGACAGAGCCCTGACTTCCTGGGTCTTGGCATGTAAGGCAGAGGTTTCATGCTAGGAGAGGTAAGCTGTGAAGACCTGAGTCTCTGCACAGTATGCACAGAGCATCCGCCTTGAGCCAATGGCCAGTCCAGTGTAGTTGAAGGCTAAGTTGAACATTAGAAAGTTGCCCCCCAGGAAATAGGTATCAATTTATGTTTCTACCAGGAGTGTATCTTCCTTTAGTACAAAATTTGGGAGTCATTACCATTTAAACTAGAAATTCCTTTCATTGGTTTTTCCTGCAGATTTTCTTTCCCTAACTACTTTATTTCTCAAGGTGACCTATCCTCATCTTTTTTCCTCCCTCAGAGAGTATCTACTAGAGTTCTGTATTTTTAACATACATTTTGAGTTTTAAGGGATTAGTCTATGAACTTGCCATGGGTTTTAGGTGTTTTTCTGAGACCTTGAGACCTCACTAAGCTTTTCACTTGACAGGGCCTTTAATGAATGAGGTAATTGCTTAGATATCGTGGATGAAAATGCTATTAGAAATTAAAAATTGTTTCTGTGTTAGAAACACTTAATTTGACAATTTACTCAGATCTCATTAACTAGTTTCCTGTTTTCTTCTTATTTTTCTTAAGCCTAGATATCCCAATGACATTTAAACTCATGTTCATAAAGAAAAGCAATTTAATAAGTCCAATATAATTTATATTATTATTATTACTATTATTATTATTAAAGTTAATAATATGGTTTAAGTTAAGAGATTTTTTACTGACATTTATTCTATTTTCACAGATATATTTCTATGTAAGTACTTCATACCAGGAGAGAAGTTGGCTCAACTAATAGATTTAAAGAGTAATACCCATGATCATAATATTGGTTCTGACATAAACTAACAATTATCCACCAAACTATTTATGGATTACTTAAACAATATTTAATCTTTAGCTATTAGAAAGCAAGATTGAGGGTGAAATAGAACCAACATAAATGAAGGTAACTATTCATTTTGCCTTTTTCCCTCCCTGTCTTTATAGATTTTCTTCACTGTTCTCTTATATTGCAAGGTACTCTCTCTATTTTTGCAAGGCACACTTTCTTACTGTAGGCCTCTCACTGTTTTGAAACATAAAAGGGGACATCAAAGACTTTTATCATATGAGTTTCGGGTCTAACTTTAAAATATTGACAATATTGAGGGTCTCAAACTCATACCAAGTTGGTGAGTTTAGATCAACAGTGTCCTTCATTTGTACTAATCAAAAAAATTCGTTCCTGCTTGAATATATTAAAAAAAAGTTTTTGTTGATTTTAGAGAGAGGAAGGGAGAGGGAGAGAGAAAGGAGAAACATCAATGATGATAGAGAATCATTGATAAGATTGCCTCCCACACACCCCCTACTGGGAAGGGGGGGGATTGATCCTGCAACCCAGGCATGTATCCTGACTGGGAATCAAACCATTACCTTCTAGTTCATGGGTCAATGCTCAACCACTGAACTACACCAGCCAGACCCTCCTTGAATCTTTGATGATGGTTATAGAGTGACTTTAGATCTATCTTTGGAGTCATAATCCTAGAAAACATCTTTTCTTGGGTTATTTTATTCTATTACTTGAAACATTCTGAAAAAATACATATAATTCCTAGAAATGTATATCAAACTGGGAAAATTGAAATTAATAGTAGAAAGATCCAGTCATGTTATCCTTTTGTACTATAAGATTGTGTCTTTGGGTTATTTGCTTCTTAAGCTTAAAAAGTAAGCTGGTCAAAATACAGCTCTCTGTTTGTCCCAAATGATGGACTTTAAAAGTTGAAATACTCCAGCTTCAGATGATGTTGTTTACATTCTAGTCAATTCATCTCTTATTTATATTGTATGTTCTTAATAATTTTAGAAATAAAAATGAATTATAAGAATTTGTTTTTCACCCTAGATGGTTTGGCTCAGTGGATAGAGCATTGGTCTGCAGACTGAAGGGTCCCAGGTTAGATTCTGGTCAAGGGCACATGGTTGGGTTGCGGGATTGATCCCCAGGAGAGGGTGTGCAGGAGGCAGCTGATCAATGATTCTCTCTCAATATTGATGTTTCTATCTCTCTCCCTCTTCCTTCCTCTTAGAAATAAATAAAAAAAAATTAAAAAAGAATTTAAAAAAAGAATTTGGTTTCCAACATTAATTCAAAACTAGTCAAGGCTTGATATATATATTTACAAGATAAGTTCTAAATTTAAAAAGTAAGAGGTTTATGTTTTTGGACTTCACCCAAGGGAGTATTCTCAGGTAATGGTATTCTTTTACTGTTTCTTATAAAGACTAAAAGCTTTCTATGCAAATAATTTGTAGATTGTGTTTTCATACCTGCAGAATTAGGGAAGTAGTCCACAAAAGTACCCTCACTTTTGAAATCAACTGTAAGTTTGGGGGTCCCCCAGAACCCCTTCAGCTCTGATAATTTGCTAGAAGGACACACAGAATTTACTCAAAAGCTGCTATGTTCATGGTTATAGTTTATTTCAGCAAAAGAAAACACACTAAAGTCATCCAAGGGCATACACAAAGGACAGAACACAGAATACAGAAAAGCTCAAAACATGGAGCTCTCAGTTGTCCTCCCAACAGTCATGGATGGCATTAATTTCACCTGTGATGATGTGAACACTACACGCATAGTATTGCCAACTGTGTGAACAGTGTCACATGTTCCTATGTGACATCAGGCCTTGGTGCCCAGGGTTTTTATTGGGGCTTGGTTATGTGAACATGGTTGGTTAACCTCAGTGTCCAGCTCCCCTGGAAGTTGAGCTGATAACCACCAGTTGAATGACCCAAAGCCTCTACCATAAATCAGGGTGGGGGAATATCTGACATGACCAAAGACACTCTTCTCAGACAGGACATTCCTTAGTGCTTACTTCTCAGGAGCTAAGGGCAAAAGCAAGACCACTCTTTGGGCAAGGTTAAATTCTTTACTATACAATACCAAATTTAGCACCTGCCTTTTGATGCCTGAGGATTATCCTATATAATAAAAGCCTAATATGCAAATCAACTGAAAAGCTGAATGATGGGTGGAACGACAGGTCCCTATGACATGCACTGACAACCAGGGGTCAGACGGTCAACACAGGAGCTGCCCCCAGCCTGAAGGCCCCAGGCCAGCCAAGGCAGATGCCAGTGGGGCCCCCCCTGCCCCCGATCGCCCCGCCAGTCACCCTGCAGAGGGAGGCGACCAGTGGTGGCAGCAGGGGGTGGGGCTGGTGAGAGACCCTGATTGCTGACCAGGCCTAGGGGCCCTACCTGTGCATGAATTTCATGCACCAGGCCTCTAGTTTTCTGTATTTTGGGAAGGAGTAGTGATGCATCATTTCCAGAAGGTCACAGGGGTGTGGAGTTGACTGCAAGTTAGGATGAGGCAGCTGCTGTTTAGACCTGTAGGTAGTTTGGTAGTTCTGCTGAGACCACCAGCAGGAAGCATTTGTCCTTTGGCCAATATCAGGGTGGTTGCCACCACGCATGTACAGCATACAACATGCAAACATTCTCTAAAAGACAAAAAAAGAAAAACTTTTCTGAGAGCATATTAGAGGAAACTAATTCTTTGGGTAGAGAAGTATATTTGCTTAAGGATTAAGAAAATGCAATATCAATTTGACATTCCACTTAAGTATATTTCCATTGGTTTGAGAAAACACATCTATTATTTAGTTAGGAACCAACTTTTTGAGTGAGCAATGGAGGAGCAGATAGATGAGTGCCTTTCTAAAAGCTTATGGGTAGAATTCTACAATAGGCACTTCTTTGTTCCTCATTGTCTCTTCCAGTTTTGTGAGGATTCTGTGTCATCTTTCCTAGAGTTGTCCCCATATCTCCCTATTGGTTGAGAAGATGTGTACCAATCCATCTTCTACATTATTCCCCCATCTTGGTTAATCACAGCTCTATCCTTCCCATTGCTCAGGCCAAAAACCTTATACTAGTAGATGTTCATATTAGTTATCTTTGCTGCATAACAAATTACCATGGGCTTAGTGACTTAAAACAAGACCCGTCTATTTGTTCTATAGATTCGTTTTATAGATCAGAAGTGTGGGCATGGTATATCTGGGTTCTCTGCTCAATTTCGCAAGGCCAAAATCAAAGTGTCACCCAGCTGCATTCTCATCTGGAGCTTGGGGTTTTCTTCCAAGCTTATTCAGATAATTGGCAGAATGTAGTTATTTGTGGTTGTATAACTGAAGTCCCCTTTTCTTGCTGGATGTCTGCCGGAGTTTACTCTTAGCTCCTAGAGGATTTCCCCAGGTCCTAGCTCTTTTACAACATGGCAGTTTATTTCTCTGAGCTGGCTGGATGATTTTTTTTTTTTCAGACCGCTAAGACGGACTCTTATATAATGTCACATAATCACTAGAGTAACTATCCCATTACCTTTGCCATTTAATGCAACCAAATCCAACAAGTTATTATTGAATCATATTCACAGGTTCTGCTCATACTCAGGAGGGCATTATCCAGGGCATATACACCAGGGATTGGGAAACTGGGGGCCATCTTAGAATTCTGATTACTATCACGTGTTTGTGTTGTATCATATATTCAATAATAAAATAGTCATGTATTGCTCTTATAATCTGTAAAATTAATTTAGAAAGAAAAAAATAAACCAGGGACTTTAACATTCAAATAAATGGGGGGAAGGAAATAAAAATTTCAATCTACCCCCAAATTTAGGAAAAGATAAAAAGAAAAACATAAACTACACAGTTAAAAATAAGATGGTAAAATTAATCCAATTTTATTGATAATCTCACAAATGTTCACTATTAAATATGCTATCAATAGGAAGAGATTCTCTGGTTGGATTAAAAAATGCAATCTAACTTCATGCAGTTTATAGAGTGCCCCTGAATATAGAGATACAGAAAGATTTACCCACTCATTCATTCAAGTAATGTTTAACATTTTCCCTCCAATTACAGTTGACATTCAATATTGTATGAGCTTCAGGTATACAGCATAGTGGTTGGACATTTCTATAACTTAAGGAAGTGATGCCCCTGATAAGTCTAATAGTCCCTTGACATCCTACATAGTTATTGCAATCATTCAACTAATGTTTGTGCCAGATATCTAGTTTTCAAAGACTTTCAGTTAGCAAATCCAAGTCTCTGCCCACATGAAACTCACATTATGGTGGGGGTGTTCAATATAAAAAATGAGCCGTATAGTATGGAGAGTGAGAAGTGTGGCTAGGAATAAAGTAGGATAAAGAGATTGAGCAATTGGTGGGTGGGAGGGCATTGATTTCTTAGAGGGGCTGTTGAGGGGTGCCTCTCTGAGAAAAAGACCTCTGAATGGTTGAGAGGAGCCACATGGTTTCTGCAAGCAGAGTAAGTGCAGTGACCCTGAGATGGGAGTGTGCTATGTGCCTGGATATCAGCAGGCTGTGAATGTGGCTGAAGCAGAGAGGGCAGAGGAGATGTTGGGGGATAACGTGGCAGCAGACAGGCCATGTCTTGCTTTAAGTTAAAAATAAATGGATGGGGAGACCTAGTTACTGAGCACCTAATTTGTACCACAGTTGGTACGTAGTTTTGAGAATACAAGATCCACAGGGCAGAGAGCTTGGTTCTTTCTCTCTTGAATCTCTTGCCAACTCTTCCATGAATTTTACCTACAGTCACAAAAACATAAACAACTACAACGTATCCTCTTTGGAAATGATGGATTTGCTCAAGCTCACCAAACCAAGGGTCATGCAAACAATTAATTTTTATTATTTCTTTCCCTCTATCTTTTTTAAAAGCTATGGTCTTTGGTTTGTTCTTTTAGTAGTTAAATTTAGAATGCGATATGGCTGGGCAATTTTTGATCTGTCTTTTGGTGATGAATTACTGATCATTCAACCATACAGCTATTTCTGGCTGTGCTGTGTTACCCAGCAGCAAGTTTGCCAAACAGCATTTTGCATGACGAGCCACATTTTATCTGTATGCATCTGAGCTTTCTAAACAATCTTTGCAAAGTATTTATTTATGCCTCAATTGTTGGGGGTGGGGGTGGGGGATATTGGTTCCGAGGGCGGTAGAATTGGTTGCTTTCCCTATCCATTTTGCATGTGTTTCACCCCATTAAGTCTAAGATTGTGACATTTAGAAAAGGATTTATTTGTCACAGTTCAACTGCAAATGGGACATTCCCTTGTGAGTGTTTTTCAAAATGTGTGACAATCCCTTCAATGCTTCATCTGGCTGTGCAGCGATTGCCCACACCCGAAGCTTTCAGGTTCTTGCTGAATGCAGTCAGGAGAACACCTACTTTTTATTACTGAGCATTAAAAACTCATGAGAAGAAAATGGAAATTCCTGGAGTGGATGTTCTATGCAGGTGTGGGGAGGAGCCCTAGACAGCAGCAAGATTAGACTTCCCAATTTCGGGTCAAAATGAATGACAACTAACAAGACCAAGAGCATGTGGCTTGCTACCCTAATGTTTGGTCTGTCTCAATAGATATAGTGAATCATGTTTGAAAATATGCAGAGGAAATTCAAGCTGAGCATGCATGCGTGTGTTTATTTCTCTTGGAGGTAGCTTTTGTAGTAGGGTTTGTTTTTTCCTCATTCTTCCTATTAGTAATCGGTAGAGGGGAATGTTTCTTCTCTGATTTTGAAATTATTTCCTATAAAGAGAGTTCAGTTAGGTTCACTGTGTCCTGGTGATACATAGAATAGCACCTGATTAGCCAATTAGATTAATTGGTATGAGTAATTAGGTTAATTGTGTAGATTTTGTTTGGCTAGAATCAGTAAGTCAGATAATAAGTGTTGGCAATGATGCCAATAAATTGGAACTCTTATACCTTGCTGGTGGGATTGTAAGATGGTGCAGCCTCTTTGTCAATACGATGTGGCACTTCCTCAAATGATTAAACATAGAGTTACCATATGACCTGCCAATTCCATTCCTAGATATGTACATAAGAGAAATAAAAACATGTTCATACAAGACTTGTATGTGCATGTTTATAGCAGCATTATTCATAATAGCCAGTTTATCATATTAAAGGTGACCCCCCCCAAATATCCATCAATGGATGTATAGGTAAACAAAATGAGGTATATCTATGAAAGGGAATATTATTTGGTCACAAAAAGCAATGACATATTGATACACTTTACCACAATGAAGCCAGTCACAAAATTCCATATATTTGATTCCATCTATAAAATGTCCAGAAAGGGAAATGCACAGGCACAAAGTGGATGAGTAGTTGGGTCAGAAGGGGAGGCTGGAAGGATAGGAGAGTGACAGCTAAAGGTTATGGAGTTGTTTTTTTAAGGTGATGAAAATGTCCAAAAATTGACTGTGGTGATAGTTGCATAATCTGTGAGTATATTGAAAACTCTTCAGTTTTACACTTTAAATGGGTGAATTATAGAATATGTGAATTTTTATCTTAATAAGTTTTTTAAATTTTTAAATCAAAACCAGCAGTGTGTTGCTCTGTACCTTTGCCAACCTTTCTTATTGTCAGATTGAATTTTTTCCCCTCAGTAATGAGTATTAAATGTTATTCTTTTCATACATTCCTCATTAAGGTTGGACATATTTTCATGTTTGTTAGCTATGTGGGTTTTTCTCATCTGTACATTTCCTTTTCATATATTTTAACTGTGTATGACTGTGGGTAGTGTGTCTTTTCCTAATAGTTTTTGGAATATTTGGAGACCCCAGTATGGACACCGGAGGGTCTCAGTTTTCCCTGGTTTTCCTTATTACTAGGTCTTTTCATGAACAAAACTAGAGTTTAAACTAGAGTTTATAGTGGTGCTCCAAATTCAAATTCAGGGCTAGAGTTTTTACACAAATGTGTTAAACGTACATTTCCAACTCCTTTCCCTCATACACATAATAGTTCCAGAATAACAACACTAACAATATGTACAGCCAACAATATAAGTGAAAATGATTTCAAAGCTTTTGTACTATCCATTTAAAACACATTATTTTGGTAATTCTAAAGGAATCATTTAATATGGGAGTGCTCTAAAACAGAAAAATTATAAAGAAATAATTTATTTAATAACTTATATATTACCAATGTGAACATTTTGAAATATTTGCCATTCTTGAAATATTTTTATTCCAGGAGCTTATATCTCATTATTTTAAATGAGGAAGTAATAATGTGTTCCTAGCCCATATAAAAACCCCAACCATTTCTTCAAATATTACTAAAATATTCTTAAATATTTATTGAGAAATGGGACCAGAATTTTTTTAAGGCTTTTAAAGCACCAACTACTTATCTAACATTTGATAATATCATAAGTGGATATATTTGTATGTTTTATGAAACAACACTCTATAGTGTTGGGTAGAAATTAGAGATTTCTCCTTCATTGCAAAGAATATGTACTATAATGTAAATCAAACTGTTCAATATGTTAAGGATATATATGAACGTAAATAATATTTAGCAAAATGAAAACTAAAAAGGGCACTTTTTTGGAGGTTGTTACTCCTTACCCGAGGATATTTTTCCATTGATTTTTTTTTTTTTTTTTTTTTTTTAGAGAGAGTGGAAGGAAGGGGGAGGGACACACAGAGAGAAACATCAGTGGGAGGGAGGCACATCAATTGGTTGCCTACCACACTACTCTGACCAGGGACTGGGGATCGAGCCTGCAACGAGGTACGTGCCTTTGACCAGAATTGAACCCAGGACCCTTCTGTCCAGGGCTGACGCTCTATCCTTTGAACCAAACTGGCTAGAGCAGCACTTTTTTTTTATACAGAATATTTGTCAATTCAATAGCTGTCTGAATGAGGTTCAATAGTAAAGAGAGGTGGAGGCCATAGTCCAGTGATGGCGAACCTTTTGAGCTCAGCGTGTCAGCATTTTGAAAAACCCTAACTTAACTCTGGTGCTGTGTCACATATAGAAATTTTTTGATATTTGCAACCATAGTAAAACAAAGACTTATATTTTTGATATTTATTTTATATATTTAAATGCCATATAACAAAGGAAAATCAACCAAAAATGAGTTCGTGTGTCACCTCTGACACACGTGCCATAGTTTCGCCATCACTGTTTGCTGCTGGGGGTGAATGTCAAGGGTTGGTTGTGGTGGTTTAAAGGACGTGTGCGTAAACTGGAGTTGGGGTGAGGAAAAGAGTAAATAAATGAGTTTTCTTCTTATCTAAATTTAAAAAAAATTGTGTTCCGCCTTCTCTTGTTGCTCCCAAGGCATCAGAAGCTGGTCTTTTTTCCACAAGTCAGTGGAAAAGAATGCTGCAACCTTAGTCTTAGATTTGCAGTACCTTTATTCCAGAGAATTCTATTCCCTTGATTGAAACACACATTTACAATTTGTCCCTTGTTCAGTCTATGAAATTAGGGTCGGCCAGGTGGTCTGCATGATTTATTTCACTCCTTATGCAAGTGGCATTAATGGAAATAAATGGCAAGCCTTTCATTTTATGCAGTGCAGATGTTGGCTAGTTAAGCTTGCCTATAAACCATATTTTATCCATAAACTCCAGTGTATTCTATTTAGAATCACAGAGTCAGGAACTAATAAGTACAATTAAACTCTTAATGTACATTAAGTTCAGGGAGGCCCCAATGTTTGGCCTGATCAAAGTTTTATCTATAATCTTAATGGCTTGGTTGAAGCACATAAAGATACTGAGAAATTATATGTGTTGTATAAAAATGAGCATTCCCAAAGAGTTCTGATTTAATGAACACAAACAACATGAAGACTTGTACATTAGGTACCAGGCTTCTCTTTTGAGCAGTTCATATAGTATAGGGTACAAAATAAATGGTACATATCAGGCTGCCTGGGTTAACATTCTAATTCCTCCTTAACTCTTGGATTGGGGTCTTGTTGAGTTCTGAAGTGTTGGTGGGGAAATGGTATTGGTGTAGCTTGGAATGAATAGGTGCAGAAAAAGTTTTAATAGGATGTAAGTCTTTCCCTATTTCAACAAAAACCTCCTCCCAGGAAAAGGGATCAGGGTCCATGAACCTAATCACCATTTCCACACTATGAGAAGAAAATAGGATATTATTATTATTTTTAATCTTTTTGCGATGAAATGATTAGTTTAAGCTCTCACACTCTAGGTTTCTGAGATGCAATGTCTGTTTCCATGGGAACGGCAGTGGCAGGCAGCCCCTGAATTGTCAGGTGCTTCTAATAATCTGGCAGAGCTCCTGTCTGAGTCCAGGCTAAGTTCTTCCTCCAGCATCTCTGGTCATTTAGCCTCCCTTGCTTCTGAGTCCATCGAGATACCTTGAGGTATAGGTAGTTGAAATAAGTTATATTGAAATGATACACATATAATAGATATAACATATATAATTATATACATATGCTTTTTATGGGAGTAAACAATGATTAAAAAAAGTGATTTAAGGAAGGCTCTATAGCAGCGATGGCGAGCCTTTTGAGCTCGGCGTGTCAGCATTTTGAAAAACCCTAACTTAGCTCTGGTGCCGTGTCACATATAGAAATTTTTTGATATTTGCAATCATAGTAAAACAAAGACTTATATTTTTGATATTTATTTTATTTATTTAAATGCCATATAACAAAGAAAAATCAACCAAAAAAATGAGTTTGCGTGTCACCTCTGACACGCGTGTCATAGGTTCGCCATCACTGCCCTATAGTGTAAAACAGAGTTACTGCCCTCAAGAAACTTATTTTATTTGGATGATAAATAAATAAATAAATAAATAAATAAATAAACTGAGTTGGATAAGTCAAATCTCCTATATCCCATGCTCAAAATGTAGGATCTTAACATACTCAGGGGATGTTCCAACCAAGTGCAATTTCTTTATTCCTTACTTGAGCTTCTGCCCTGAATCCTCGCCTCTTTCCCTGTATTGTGGCCTGGGATATACAAACTAAAAAGAAACTTAGCTATCTCTGCTTTTAAGTCCTTATGCGTCACAAGTCTGGGAAAATCCTTGGGTAGTTAGATCTCTAATTTATCTCCTCTGGTCCTAAACCTGGACACTCTTGTCGCTAGAAAGGAAAGCTGTCTCCCTGAAAGGGCTCCTCAACCACATCTGTACCTCAGATAGCCTCTCGGAACTTCCCTTCACAGGCCCCTCTAAGGCTGTGCTGCAAGGATCCCTTAGAACCTCACACAGCCATCCATTTACTCAGCAAATCCTGAGGGCCTACTATGTGCCAGGCCCTGTGCTGAAAGTACAGTACAGACAAACAAACTGCCTTCATGAAGCTTAGAGATTAGAGAGGAAAAGCTATTACAGAAGTAAACACTCAACGCATTATGCAGCAGCAGGCTACAATACTAGTAAGTGTTATATCTCTGTGGGGAAAAAAATAAGGGTGAGGCCTAATTTATATTGGGGATAGCATTTATAGGAGTTATTTTCGACACCCAAGATACAAATACTGCATCTGAACCGTGTGGGGAGGGGTCTGATAGAGAGGATGCCTTCTGAGTTGGGGCCTGTGCCCAGCTTCTCTCATCTCTTTCTGCCTTGGCCATCATCTCGGTTGAGCATCTTGATGGTGGCCCTTTAGTGTGCTTTCATTATTTGTCCTTAATTGCTTAGTAGATTCCTCTTTGGAGAAGGCGAGGTGAGGGGAGAGGGTTTGGGAGCCATGATCTAAGCACTCAGCAGGAAAATAACAACCCAAACATCCACATGTCAAGGGAGCCATACAGGCAGCAAGGGTGATGAGGTCACTGGGTAGACCTGGCTAAGGGGGTCCTCATGCAGAGGGAAGGACTTGGGCTGCGCTAATACATTTCTTCTGCAACTAGCATCATGCTCTGAGCCAGCAGCTGCCAAGCCCAGAGCCTTTCTAGCTGGACTCCCTTCTCTCCCATGTGGCAGGGCAAGCGTGGTGGTGAGCAGGGCCTTGCTGCAGGTCAGTAACTGACAACTCGTCTGATGCCTGTGCAGCCTGGGAAATAGCCAGTGCCTTCCCACTTGTCGAGATTGATGAACAATTTATGCTCAGTGAGTAGAAATTAATTTTGACCTCATTCATTTTATTGTAATTATGGCAGTGACTGTGGGCTTTTTGTTTGAACATTTATATTGGTAGGTAGTTTTATGTTGCACAAAGCTGCATTAAATGAACAGGCATATTTCAAATGCTAACATAAAACTGTTAATAAATTAGTTATTCTATGTCTCTAAAAGCCAGATTTCTGAATTAGCTATATAAGGTGAAAGCCTAATGAATCCAGGCATTTAATATTGTAGCATTTCCACTGGCCTGAGGTATAAAGTTGGAAGCAAGTCTTTCCTTACTCCTTCTACACATTCAACATCATGTGCTCTATCATATGCCAGGATATGTGAAGGACTTTGAGATCTCCTGACATATATTATATATAGGGTGTCCCAAAAACATATATACTGGTACACACTTTAACAGCTGATAGCTCAATTGATGTTTCTTTCTTTTTTTTTTTTTCAGCCAGACTAAGCTTTGAACAAAGGAAATTCATTCTAAAATGCTACTGAAAGTTTGGAAATGCAGTTAAAGTATAAGCACTGTCTTTATAATTATTCAAAGTGTATACAGATTTTTGGTGGGACACAGAGTATCCCAAAAATGTATACACACTTTAACAGCTGATTACTCACCTAATTTTCACTCTTTCTCAGATTTAACTGATTTGAAATAATGGGTGAAGGCAGACTAAACTTTGAACAAAGACAATTTATCCACTAGACTTTTTCATGGGGATACATAAAGTTTACAGTACAAAACCGGCAACAGTTTATGAATTGAGGGCGCCGGGTACCAAACGAAATGATTCTTGATGTTTGTGATTCCATCGCTTTGCGTTATCAGCAGTTTAAAAATAGGCATTGACAAAAAATTATTCATTTCCGTAGATTCTTTTACTAGTAAATTTTGAAAATGAGCTGTATGTTAGTAAACACTGACTTTATAATCATCCAAAGAGTGTATACATTTTTTGTGACTCCCTATACATATAATCTATAATAATAAAAGCGTAATATGCAAATCGACCAAAACCACTGAACAGCAGAATGACTTTCCAGACGACCTTCCAGACGACCATGCTATGACACGCACTGGCGCCAGGCCAGCCAAGGCGGGTGCCATGCCATTGGTGGTGGTGGGGGGGGGGGCGGGGGAGGGGCTGCCTTGCCTGGTGATGGTCCCAAAGAGGGAGGCCCAGGCCGCCTGCCACAGCCTGCAGGAAGCGCTGGACTGCCACTCCTCCTGCTATGATGCCTGGGCAGATCCCAGGCCCTTCGTGATTGCAGTCTCTCTGCCAGGGCTCGGCCCTCTGACTGGACTCCCCAGCTCGGCCCTGACAGCAGAGGAGCTGAAATACTCTGACATTGGCAACAGTGGGGCCATGATCACCCCCTGGCACTTCCTGGAGGTGAAACTGGGCAAGAGGCCTCAACCTGTGAAAAGTGAGCTAGACGAGGAAGAGGAGCGGAGGAAAAGGCGCCAGGAAAAGAACAAAGTGAAAGTGGCGGCAGCCCGAGGCTGGAACAAGAAGAGGGAGCGGACGGAGTTTCTGCAGCGGGAAGCGGCTGGAGCTCATGAATGTGGAGCTGAAAACCCAGATGGAGGAGCTGAAGCCGGAGCGGCAGCAGCGCATCCTGATGCTCAGCTGGCATCGCCCCACCTGCATCGTCAGGACCGACAGCGTTAAGACCACGACTCAGAAGGCAGCCCACTGCTGGAGCAGCTGGAGGAGAAGTGACCTTGGGCTGGGAGGAGGAAGAGGAGGAGAGGGGAGAGGGAGGAGGAGGAGGGTCCCAGAGCGCTCCTCCTTGCTGCATGAAAAACTTGTCAATGAGGCTCAGCACAGTCAGCATCGGCCGGGCTTTTTGTGTGAAACTCAGATCAGCCACACCAGGGGAAGAAACACAGGCTGATAAAACCCAGGACCAAGTGCTGAGACCAAAGTAGTCCCGAGGGGGGCCTGTTCTGCCTGGGGCCAGGCTTGCAGGAGGCAGGACAGAGGCTCTGGGCCAGAGAGACACCCAACCCGGCAGCTGTGGGCACTTCTCCGGACTCTCCGCCAGGGCACCCACCAAAGGATCTCTGAGCAGCCAGGAAAAGCCATGAGTTGCAACCGAAATTAGGCTGAGGATGGAACTCAGAGTGAAACTGCAATCTGCCTGCCCCAGCCCTGACCATGACCCTGACCCTGATGCAAGGCTGGGGAAGGGCACAGTGCCAGGCCCTGCTGTGCCCACCCACCATCGTCCAGCTCAGTCCTGCCTACAGTGGCAGCCGGGGTGCACCCTCGCCGGCCCTGCTGGAGTTGCTGTGGGCACGAGGTGCGAGCACCCTTCCAAAGCACATACTCACTGAATGTTTACAGACTGGCTGTCCTGGCAGGGCTTTCAACTGCACATGTTTTTTATACTTTCTTTTTTTAAAAAAATATTTTTTACAAAAACATTTTTTATACAAGCAATATATAAATGGATTTCTATAATCACTTGATGTGATACAGTATAAATATGCTATGGTTTGTTTGTTATGAACAGATATTCAGCGGTTATGGCTGTTGCGTGTAACTTCTAAGTACTGTAGTCTCTGGGTGTTGGGGGTGGCAGGGGTGGTGTGCGGTGCATTTCCATCCTGGTAAACCCTTCATGGTACTCAGTTCTGTACCACTCAGTAAACATTACTCTTACTTAAAAAAAAAAAAAGAGAGGGAGGCCCAGGCTACCCCACTGCTGTGCTGTGGCGGGTGGGTGGGGTGGCCAGCCATCGCCCCACAGAGGGAGGCCCAGGCCAGCCAAGCGATCACACCCCTGCCTGCAGAGGGAGGTGACTGGTGGCAGAGCAGGAGGGGGGCAGCGCTGCACAGATGGCAAGCAGTGGCAGCGGTGGGGCGGGGAGGAAAGCCCCAATAGGCCCTGATTGCCCACCAGGCCTAGGGACCCTGCCCAAGGGGTCCCTGATTGCGAAAGGGTGAAGGCTGGGCTGAGGGACCCCCCAGTGCATGAATATTCATGTACTGGGCCTCTAGTTATTTTATATAATATATATAAAATAGAGAAATATGCTAATTAACTGGGATGCCATAATGGGTCAAGTGGGCAGCAGGAGATTGTGCGCGCAGCATGGGTGGTGGGGTGGCAGGGGCCTCTGTGCACCTGCGCTGGGGGAGGACCTGATCAGCAGTGGCCGTGGCTGCTTCAAGGGCCAGAGAGGGAGTGCGGCACCGTGCGATTTCAAATCGCGCACTGGGCTCCTAGTATCTATATATTCTAGAATGTATTTCTATATCTACATAGATGATCTATATTTGTTACATAGATATATAGAAATATATATATGTATATATATATATGTATGTATATATATCTGTCATCTATTTATCTATCTCTATACTAACAAGTCAATAGGCAATTCAGTGTGGTAAGTGTTATGATGAGAGCACACACAGGGTGCTATGGAATATTAGGAAGGAAGGACTTCCTGAGAACGTGCCCTTGAAGCTGAATTCAAAGGTAGATGTAGGTATTAGCTGGTGAGCTCTGTGTAAGAGGAGGTTGGGGAATAGAGGCAGGTACGGTATTTGGGGTAGAGGGAGAATTATATGCTAAATATCAAAGACAAAGGAAAGTATACCTTCTTATATAACTGCTTATCAGTTAGGGTTTAATGAGGAAACAGGCCATACTGTATATTTTAAGTGGAGGATACAGTGTCACCAAAAAGATCACCTTGAGGTAGCCCCAAATTAGAAATTGCAACCTCCACGGTTGGCATTAAAGACTGAAGGAAGCTACAGTCTAGAACATGCAGAGAGAGAGAGAGGACTGCAACTGTGGAGTGCCCACTTGGTCCTGATGTATTACCATTTATCCATTGCTGGGTTCACTTTGATAATAATTTATATAAGATTTTTCATTGATGTTCATGAGGGATATCAGCTTGTAATTTTTTTGTCTTGTCATATTTTTGTATCAGGTTAAGCTGGTTGCATAAGATGAGTTGGGAAGTATTTCCTCCTCTGATTCTGGAAAGTGTGTGTAGGAATGGTAATATTTCTTCTTTCAATTTATGATAGAATTTATCAGGGATCACATCTGGGCCTGAAATTTCCTCTGAGGGAATGCTTTTGGTTATTAACTCAATTATGTTAATAGATATTAAACTAATAGATTTCCTATTACCTCTTAGATAAGTTTTGGTAAATACTATTTTTTCAAAAAAATTCCTCATGTAATCTATGTTATCAAATTCATTAGCATGAGGTTGCTTCCAATATTCCATTATTGTACTTTTAATGTGTAAGATTTGTTACAAAGTCAGTCTTTTATTCCTAATATTGGTAATTTGTATTCAATCTCTCTCTTTTTCTCTATCTCTCTTTTTCCTAAATTGATCTTACTAGATATTGATGACTTCCATTAATCTTTTCAAAGAAAGAGCTTTGGCTTTGTTAATTTTCTATCTTATGTCTCATTTCTGATTATTGATTTTTGCTCTTGTTTTTACTATAGGCTTCCCTCTACTTCCTTTAGGTTTAATATTGTTATTTTTTTTAGATGGATTCTTGAGTTAGAAGCTTCGATCACTCATTCTCAACTTTCCCCCTAATATATCCATGTAAAGATAAAAAAATTTCCCTAAGCACTGTTTTAGCTGCATGGCACATGCTATTTATTATTGCTCTTACTTCATTGTGATTCATTGTCATTCCAATGTGATCAGAGGATATATTTTATTTGATTTCAGTCCTTTGAAATTACTTGAGACTACTTTATGATTCTGTATCTATTTTGGTAGATGTTCATGTGCATTTGAAAAGTGTTCATTCATTTCTTCCAGATTTATGGAGATATAATTGACAAATAACATTGTGTGAGTTTAAGGTATATAACTTATTGATTTGATACCCTTATGTATTGCCACAAAATGATTACCACTATAGTGTTATCTTACACCTCCCTCATGTTACATAAGTATTTTCTTTTTGTTTTGAGAACATTTAAGATCTAGTCTCTTAGCAACTTTTCAGTCTATAATTCAGTGTTATTTGTTATAATCACTCTGCTGTACATTAGATCCCCAGAAAGTATACATTTTATAGCTGGAAGTTTATACCCTTTACCCCCTTTGCTCTCCCATGTCCAACCAACCGCCAGTTCCTGGTAAGCACAATTCTACTATCTGTGTTTTTAGATTTCACATACAGGATGGGGCAAAAGTAGGTTTATAGTGGTGAGTACGCAAAATAGAGTTTAATCTTGTCTGATATTTATTAATTATTGTATTATTTTCTATTCAAACAACTGTCAACCTACTTTTGCCCAACCCCGTATAAGTTATATCATAGAGTATTTGTCTTTATTTGTCTAACTTATTTCACTTAACAATGCCCTCAAGATCCACCCATGTTGTCAAAAACAGCAGGATTTAGTGATGCTGAGTATCTTTTTATGTACCTGGTGGCCATGTGTATGTCTTCTTTAGAACTATATCTGTTCAATTCTTCTGCCTATTTTTAAATTGAATTCTTTTTTGTTATTGATTTACATGAATTCTTCATGTGCTTTGTATATTAATCTCTTAAGAGATATACATGGTTTGCAATATTTTCTCCCATTCCATAGGTTACTTTTCTATTTTGTTGATTATTTCATAAAAGTATTTTTAAGTGTTTATTTTGGTTAATCTCTGAATTATTTTCTTTTTTTCCCCCTTTTGATTATTCGTTAAATTTTTCTAACTCTTCATGTATCTAGTTACTTTCTATTTTATGACAGGTAATGTGCATAAAAGAACCATGGAGATTGTAGATGATGATATTTTCATTAAAGGAGGTTCTCACTGTATTCTGTTAAGGAAAAAGTTTGAAGGGCATCCCACTTCAATCTAGTCATGAATTGGTCTGTGTTCAGACTGCGTTAGAGTATTTTTAAATTACTTGTGGATCTCTGTCTCCTTAGCATTGACATACTAAGGGGGTTCAATTTGGACCATTGCAGGTTTTGAATATAAATCTGCTTTTCCAGCTTGGTCTCCCCAGCTTCCCGCGCTGCCTCAGATCACAACGGACCCATAGCAAAAACTGACCTCGTATCTGGGACTTCCCTAGTTCCTAATACATGTCAGCAGCTATGAAGCCTCTGGCTTCACAACTTCCTTCTCTTTTCCCATTATAGTCCGTCTTTGAGAGCCAATCTCAATCCTTGTGCCGATTTCAATGTTGTTAAATGACCCCAGGAAAGACATTGGCTGGTGACTGTCTACTCTTCCAGCAAAGACTTGTTAGAATAGGAAATTGTAGTTCTAGTCCTCATTGACTCCACAGATTTCTAATATATTTAAACATATGAATTCTGTAATTTATATGTGTTTTTTCCTAGTTGCCAGGAGGAACATTGACCTGCCACATCTTTTCTACAAGTGAAGTTCATTTCCTGTTAAAGAGAAAAGGAAGTGAATCCCTTGATCTGTAAACCAGTCTGTCAATTTTAGATACTAAGCAAAATTCTAAAACTTATTATTTAAAAGGTAGATGGAGAGTCATTGTAAAGGGGCACAGCAAAATAAACCCAATATAGGATCTTTGGGAATATACTATCAGTAAATAGCTCCATTTTTTATTTGTTAAGGTTATAGAAAAAAATATATAGTCTCTCTGAAATTTAGAAAGATATTTGATAAAGTTTTCCATGATATCCTTGTTGTCAAGATGAAGAAATGTGATGTTGTACTATCACATTTAGATGGATTTATAGAGTCAGAGGATCTGACCTTATGACTCGAATGACTTTTTGAAAATGTAAGTATGAGTTTGAAAAAAAAAAGTGTCTCTGAGTATAGCACAAAGCTCCTTCTCCAGACCACAGGGTAGATTTTAATCAATGAATTTGATGAAGACAAATATAGTGCACAGATTATGTAATGTCAGAGTGAATTCCAGTACATTGAAAGAATCAAGAACCAAAATATTTTCAGCAGGCTGCAACAAATACAACTTAATGGGTACAAATGTAATGTCCTATAGTTGAATAAAATAAAAACTGTTAAAATGAAGGCTGAGAATGCCAGGGCTTAACAGGGATACAGGTAAAAGACACTTGAGAATTATTGTTGGCATGAGCCCAGAATGAGTCACCAGTGTGGAATGGCGGCCAAAAAAACCCAATATGATTTAGGGCAGCACTCGGTAGAGTATAAGGAACAGAATGAGGTAGCTGATGAGTCCATTGCAATGAGTGCTCCTTGGACATACGCTGTTGCAGAATGTTGTGAGCATCATACTGTCAGAGGGGGACCATATCTGAAGCTCACCCAGGGGAGATGAATAAATAGAGTTATACCTACTGCTTAGTATATGGATGTTTAAAAAATGTGATATTGAGTGAAAATACTATTTGTAGAATGACATATACTATATATATTCCATCTCTGTAAATGTTTAACTGCAAAACAATATTAAATAATGTCTATATCTATAAATATGGAACAATATATAGAATCATTCATGATTGAGATTTATTTGGAGGAAAGTAAAGAGAAGAATGGGGAAGGGTAAATGAGAAGGCTTAATTCTATCTGTAATATTTTTTTTTGAAAAAGTAGATCTGAAGCAAAATTGGAATGTAAATATTTGATAAAACAGGGTAATAGGTACATAGGAATTCATTATATTGCTCTTTCTACCTGCATGTTTAATATATTTTGTAAAACTTTTTAAAAGAGGACTCTCTTTTCCATGTCCTTGCTCACTTTTTCTTGAAATGAAATGAGTATAAGACATTGGGGACTAAGATCATGGGTTGGCCTAAGAAAAGGAAAGTTTGTTTCTAGTTTAAGCCTCATAATTTAAGAAGCAAATGACATTCTCAAGTTTTCTATTTGGTTCAGCCCTTCACCAGGTTTGGTGATCATACAGAAAACTGAAATTAAAGTGTTAGCTAGCAATGGAAAGTATTCAAAAATCTCTTATAGGTTGAGTGTGTTTTGAAGTAGTACAATGAGATCATGTGTCCAAATGTTCAGAAACCCCGATACTGTTCACATAGAGAGATTGAACTAAAAGCAAGTTTCTGTCGGAAAGGGAAACAATAGGAAAACTCTGACCAGTTGGGGTCAATGTGGAGCCCCTGTGCACCAAAGGATAAAGGTAGCATTAAAGAACGAGTTGTTGATAGCAGGCATGAAAGCCCAATTTAGCAACTTAATATTTTTGCTTGGGATAGTCTGGTAATAATCATCCCAGAAAATTCAATATCCAAACAAGAATGCTTGGAAGTGTGGCTTAATGATTAGCAAAGCTCATGCTACTTTGTTCAGTGGAAGAATTGTATTTGCATAGATGTCCAGAGAGCAACTTGGTCCTTTCTCTCCAGGATCCTGTGGACAGAACACAGAGGGATGCTGCTCTGCCTGCTCGCGCAGTGGAGCGAATGGATTCCCAGCATGCCACAGGCTGAGGTTGTACTTCAAATCCTCCTTCTGACTTTTATTGAGCAGCCTTTATTCACCTCCTAGTGTCCTTAGAGAAGAATGTTCTGTATTCAGCAAGAAATTGACGTCTTTTAGATGTACTCAGTGTTTTTGTATTTGGGCAATGAAGGAAGTGGCCTTGAGGACTCATGACAAGTATGTCTTGCCATTCAAGAGCGTCAAGGACTCTTAAAAATGCTCTCTAAAGAGGAAACTTTGCCTTAAGTAATAATGGCAGAGAAAGAAGTTCAGGAATTTAATTAAGGCAGGACTGGGAAACTTTAAAATTTAGATGTTTTTCCAGTGTATATATATTATGTGTATTTTAATGTATAAGGAGGACTGGACAAGTTGGTAGGAGAAAGTGAAGAGTTACAGATGTGAGAGAGAGCTAAGATGTGTAGCAGATAATGATAGTATGGAGAAGGTTTTTTGTTCCCAACATGGAAGGAGGTTTATGCTATAAAGACTCTGCATCAGGTTATTCCTTTTTCACTTTAAAGACAATTTAGATTTCCGTTGTTTAGCCTGTACTGCCTTCTCCTGGTTGGTTTTGGATTAGCAACCAAGACAGAACATAAGTAAACCCTGTGTCAATGTACCCAAGTATAAGACAGATGATATGTGCAGATGTTTTTGCCTGCCCATTGTCCTTCAATAGAATGCTGGTTATATCCATATCTATCTATCTATCTATCTATCTATCTATCTATCTATCTATCTATCTATCTATCATCTATCTATCTATCTATCTATCTATCTATCTATCTATCTATCTATCATCTATCTAGGTTCTGAGGGTCCTGAGGGCTGGCTTAGAGCTGCAATGGTCTCATTTCAAGACCCTTGCTGTTGTGATCATACACATATATTAATAAAATGTCCAAGTAGAACAGTTAAGCTATTCCAAAACGGAGGCAGGCACATATGTGCAGACTGAAGTGTATGTGAGTTGCTTCCTTCTAAATGAGGGAGGTGTGTTAAGCTCTAGGAATATATTTAAGCTTGTGAGTTCTATGGTGAAGGGACATTTCTTGCAGGCCTCCAGAATTGACTTTAATCTTTCTTCTGTGACCTGGCAGGAGTGAAGTAGGGAGATTAAAACTACAGCGTAGTCTTCAGAACCATAGACAAAACTCTGTTCAAAGAAAAGGTAATTGATCTTTTCTCAGTGAGAAGAATTCTCATGTATAATAGTCAGGAAGATTTTGACATTCTGAGAATTATACCTATAAAGTGAAAGAAATGGAAGAAACTATGATAAAAAGGAAGCAGAAATATAAAATCACTGATTTTAAACAGCAGGGAAAGCCAAAGCTTTATAAACACACATACACACAGTGCATGCATTTGTAAGTGCATGCAAAACCACATATATGTGCACATATATGTATGCATGTATATGAATCACATCATACCTGGAAATTGTAGACTATAGGGCATCTACCAGCAAGAAACTAAAGAAGATAGTAAAGGACCAGGAAATGTTGATATAAAAGAAAAATGAGAAACAGGACTGGGGGAGGGGGTCTGTCTCCAGCCTTCTATTAGAGCATCCATGTGTTTGCAAGTGCTGGAGAGAGAAGAGGTTCATGGATGTAGCTGAATCATAAATTAAAGTCTATGTCCAAATGGTGGAACTTTGGGAGACTAGACCAAGCCAAGGACTAAAAGCAGGCTGTGGTCAGCTACCCGCACTGAGTAAGAATAAGAACTAAGTGAAAACCTGAAAACCAGAAGTGGGAGCCAGAAAGCCAAGACTGTCATATAGAGGAGAAGGCAGTGGAGCAGCAGGGAGGTCAGTCTGGATTGCACCCCAAAGAACGCGTAAAGTCACAATGGGAGCACATAGTGCATACACAGGCCGAGTCAGAATTTAGCTCCGTAGTTCCCTGTATTCTCAAATGTCTTTCAATTCCTGGCCCCTCCATGCACAGAGGTTCTATCTGTGGAGAACCTAAGGTAGCAAGTGGTTTCTGAGGAATGTTGCTGGAAAGATACCAGCTATCCTACTGAAAAGATTAGTGACAAATACGTGTGTATTATAGTGTGTGTGTGTGTGTGTGTGTGTGTGTGTGTGTAAAATCAGTATGTGCAAGTGAAAGGTTGGATCACTGTTGTTTGTTTTGTTTCTTCTTAATGAGTTATTTTGTCCTTAAAGTCCTAGAAAAACCCCATTCATGGACTTTTAAAGCAGAAATAAATGTTGACTGAGGTAAACTTGGAGTAAACAATACAGGCATAATCAGATAGTCTCCTGGATCCAAACTCCAATCTGCTGGTTCACCAATTTCTAATATCTTTGCTAACAAATTGATTTAGAATGAAGGACTATGTTCACCTAGAAAATGATAAGGACAAAAAAAATCACAAAGACACTACAAAGTGTCTTTTTTCTTTAAATTATGAAGCTGTGTGGGAGCCACCCTGTCTGTTGTTTGTTAGAACCTAGAATTCAATAAATATTAGCTGACAATGATAACATGAAAACCTTCTTGGCTGCTCCAGAGATAAGCCAAACCTCATAGCTTTTCCCAGAGATCCAATAAAAGCTAAAATAGCTAATTAAGTAAATGAATGAAAGCCAAGCCAAACCAAACTACAAGAAGATGATCCAAGTTAAATAAAGTACATGACCAGGCAGGTGGCTTTAGTTCTAGGAGGAATATTTTGATAACTAGGAGCAAGATGAAAATGTCACATTTGTAATCGTCATGTTCCTTCATAGTTAAGATATCAGAAACCATAGCCTGTGAAAGCACAGCCTCTGATTCTAAGAGGCAATTTATTTTACTCTAATTGGAGAGGCTGGAAAGACTTTTGAGATTGTTATTTTAAATGCCTTTGCTATTAAACTGTGGTTAGGAAATCGGCTCAGTCAAAACGATGCTGAAAGAACATTAAGTTTATGAGTCAGGAAAGCTAGAATGATGCCAATTAGTTTACTGCATGTTAGCACAATCGAAGTCTTTAATATACAATGGACACTGCTTTAAAATTGATATAAAGCAGGGGATCAGAATCTTGGCTTTCCCCCACTCCTTCCTTGATTACTTGCCGGGAGCCGGTCCATGCTTGCTGTTTCAAGGGACCTGGCATATATGGCATACTGTTCTTAATATGTTTGCTCACCTTCTTGGCACTATGTGTTTTAACCAAGGTCTCTGAGAAAGATTGTTTCCCCAGGTAGGGATTTCCCCCTGAAGTTAGGGAGGGAATAAAACCTCTTAACTAAGTGCCAGGTGGGTAATTAATCCCTTTAACTATGAACAATCATGCGTAAGCTACATAATCTTTACTCCTGGAATGGAGATAAGAAACACCCTAACCTTTGGAATAGAGATTGATAGGATTGGAATCAACCGGTATAAATACAGATGTAACAAGACAGAACTGAGAAGACAGAACCAAGAGAGACAGAACCTAGGCACAGAACCTACACAGAACGTTCTCTAGAGACAGAAGAACTTCGCTGGAGAGAACATGGCAAAAGATCCTGGACAGAAACTGGCCTCAGAACCTAGAGACAGAACCTAGCGAGAGAACATGGCAAAAGATCCTGGACTGAACCTGACTACAGAAATTGGCAAGAGAACCTGACTAGAACCTGGTGACTGAACCTGGCTGGAGAACCTGGACAGAACCTGGCTGGAGAACCTAGCGAGGGAACATGGCTACAGAACCTGGCTGGAGAACCTGGAGAACCTAGCAAGACAACATGGACACAGAACCTGGCTGGAGATCCTAAGCAGAACCTCTCTGGAGATCCAGACCAGAACTTGGCTGGAGATCCTGGCTGTAGATCCTGGCTAGGCTGCTGATCAACTGAACACTGTCTCCGTGTCCTTCCTTCTTCGCTGACTCCGTCTACACCTTTGGGAACCCCTGGACCTGCTGGGGTTGGACCCCGGCAATTACTGACCAATTTAAGGTTAGGAAAGCTATTGTGTGGATGCATACAAAAGACTCCTGTTCTGTAGAATGGAATTAAAGATGGGCCCTTGGTTCTTGTGGGGCACAGAGCAGGTTATTGCTGTGTCTTTTCAGAGTGAAATCTTTTATACACACACAGCAGGAGTGGAAAGCACTTCAGGTCTGACTTCCTCTCAGGTCATTAGATGTAACTTTCTTCACACCCTTCCTTCCTCCTTCCCTCCCTTTCTTTCTTCCTCCCCTCTCTCCCTCCCCTCCCCCCAATTTATTTTTCTTTTCTTTCTTTCTTCCTTTCCTTTTTTTTCATTTTTACCTTTCAAAAATCATCTGTAATTTCAATTTAACCTAATTCCATCTGGTCTCAATATTCTGAGCAGGAAATGGCAAGGGAGGTGATGGAAGGCACATGCTGTACAGGGATTAATGGGCACCAATATACTACCAGGAGGCATGGGTTTCTGGGAACCCTGGGGTTCTTGACAGTCTGTATTCTCAAGGGTTGTCTCTCCACATACTATCCCACAGGGCTCAGAAATGCTTAATGAGATGTATCACTCAGATGTGGAGGCAGAGATCTGAATAAGAGGACGAGTTTTACATGATTTTACTTTTAACAGAAAAATTTCAAGGGAAAGGCAAAAGACTTTCTCAGATCTTGGTCTTCAGAGTGGAGGAAAGAGATACCAATGCAATTTTTGATGTGCTTTTTGCCCCAACTATAAAAGCAATATATGCTCATTTTAGGAAACTTGTAAAAATGCAAAGCAGTAACAAAAAAGCAAAAAAGAAAACTTTAATCTCACAACCAAGGGAAAACAGGGCTTGGTTTTATGCTCTTTTCTTCTAGTCATTTTTAAATGCATTTTTCTCTTTTAGATGGAACAGTATAGTACAAACTGTTTCATGTCTTGTTTTTGTCACTTAATATTATAACAAACATTTTCCGAGTTATTAGATTGATTACTTTTATTTCTTGTTTAGTTTTCTTGAGTTCCTTCTTTTTAATTTATTTCTATCTCTTTTAATCTTTTTGATTGCTTATTGAAAAACAGAATCCCGCCCTGGCCGGCTTGGCTCAGTGGATAGAGCATCAGCCTGCAGAATGAAGGGTCCCGGGTTTGATTCTGGTCAAGGGCACATACTTGGGTTGTGGGCTTGATCCCCAGTAGGGGATGTGCAGAAGGCAGCTGATCAATAATTCTCTCTCATCGTTGATGTTTCTATCTCTCTCCCTCTCCCTTCCTTTCTGAAATCAATAAAAATAGATTTAAAATAAATAAATAAATAAAACTCATAAGGTTCCATTATAAACTTAAATATTTAAACAAACAAACAAACAAACAAACAAACAAACAAAAAACCTAATCCCAGCATAACCTCATGTGCGAAATCCGCACAATTCTGTTCTCTTTAAAGAATTGTGTATAGTTTCCTGCAATTATCTTCTGAAAACTTCTGGAGATTTACTTTTGATTACTGGTTTGGAAGCATTTCTATTTAACTTACCCCTTTATAGTTCCTATTTGTTATCATTTTATATACTTTTCTCTCTATTTTTGGCAAGCAAGAGTTTTCTATACTTGTTTATTGTTCACATGGGTGAGTTTATGGACTTTGAAGCAAATGTTTCCCCTTTAATTTGCTGTGTTTCTTTCACATAAGCTTTTTACCTTTCTGGAGCCCGAGGGATAAGGTAGAGAATTCAGCTCAGGGTTGGGCCACGGGAAGAAACTAAATTAGCAGGACAGAAAAAGGTCTCATGAGATGTCCTTGGAAGAACCAGTCTCTCCAGAGAGATTAAGACTATTAAGACTATTGGATACCACATGAATGAATACAGGTTTGAATAAAAACATATGCCTAGTATTTATTTCTTGTACTTCAAGATTCCAGGGCTTTGTGGTAAAAATAACACAGATGTACACACAGCAGGGGCAGGTTGGCGGGAGACTTCAAATGGCAAAAGTGGTAGATGGGAAATCAAGGATACCTCTGGACTCTGTGTGCTCTGTTGTGTTGTCCGCACGCGTGTGTGCGTGTGCGTGTGCATGTGTGTATGCGTGTGCGCGCATGTGTGTGTTATTGTCAAGCAGTGTTGGGAACCTAAGAAGAGAGCTCTATGTTTGTGGAGAGTGTTTATTTCATTCTACTCTATGTAGAAAGAAATATGGAGAAGACTAAAGGCCTGTTTTATCCTGTAGGTAATAACAATGTAATGCCCTGAGAATGATGTTGGGCCCAATGAGCACTTTTCTTAAAAACAGAAATCTTTAGTCTATTTGAACCCATAATCTAATGAGGACTAATTATCTATCATTGTACATATGAACAATCATGTCATTAGAAGCTGTAATTGCCTAATTATGACTTGTACTGATGTGGTGATTCTTGTTAGATCTGAATTCCAGCTATGGGACTATTCTGCCAAATCTGCAGATAGAAATCAGGTCAATTTGAGTGAGGTTGGTGGTCCTTATTTTTTGGTAGCCTTGGGTAAATTCACTGGTACAATTTCTCCCTCCATTGTGAATCCTGAACCCTTGACCTTCCTCTGCTATACTCTGAGTGGCCAGATTATTATGACCGGCCAGATTGTTATGACCACCCCATCAGTACTTCATTGACACTTCCAAAAATACTGAATATTGAAAACTTCCTAAGCAAATACTCTCAAGGTTTTATTATTATTATTATTTGCATAACTAACTCACTTCATTGTACTGATGGGGTGGTCATCAGTGTATATTTTACACCATCCATTCAAAATTTGCACAATTACTCTTTAAGTCATTCACATATGACTACTACTTGGAAATGGCAATAAAGGTATTGATTTAGCGTGTGTGTTATTTTTTTAAATTAGCATGGAAATCACATTATTCTTCAAAATTCCTCGCAGACTGAAACCATTCCCTTCACCACTTCACTAAGATAAAAACAGGGTCAGGATATTCCTTAGGAGTCACATGCAAAACTAACAGGCGCCAAGCGTCCTGACAACTTTCCAGCAAGTTCTTCATTACTGGGCTGTTCTCCTCCAGACCTCCTTTATCCCACTGGTCTTTATTTTTATTTGTTTCCTGGAGGAAAGTCTTGCAAAACAGACTCCCCAGATCTTATTTGGAAGACCCATGTATGGGAACATTTACTCCTCAGCAAGTGAGCTGTCCAATGCTGCAAGCAGAGGGAATAGTTCATTTTTCTCTCTTTGGAAAACTTGATGGCTAGCAGTCGAAGTTTGCAGAGAGAAAACAAATGATGTGTAGAAAGTGCTGGTTGCAAGGCTATGTTTCACCCATTTGGTGGTCTCTTCATAGTATTTTCGTGCTTCCACAATGGCCAAAATGAGGCTGGTTCTACAGGAGCCTTTCTGCTTGGAGGCATTCTCTCTTTCCGGTTTTAGGTGCATGAGTGTTAAAAAGAAGTCAACAGGGCATCTTCGATAATAAGTCCAATTTGGATGAGAATGAGGATGAACCTGTACACCAAATTCTGAATTATAATGAATAGCATTATAGCAGAACCCCAGAGTATTTCTCTTCATGTCCTTGAACGTTAGATATTTTTGTCTGGCCGGCACATAGGCAAGACCCAATCTTGCTCTAGTCTGATAAAGCCATTCTTGCTGTTGATCACCATGCCAAATGTTTCCATTACTTTGCTATCAGTTTCCCTTCTTTTCCTCTGTTTGTAAACTGCTGGGGAGGTGTGTTAACATTTGATTTCAGTGTCACAGGGAGTACAATTTGTGATGGTGGGAGGAAGAGGTGTGGGGGTGCTTTATGAATACACTTTTTTTTTTTAACTCCACTGTTTCCTTTTTAAAAATTCTTTTTAAAGAGGTGGATGAGCCATAATTGGTTTGGCTCAGTGGATAGAGTGTTGGATTCCTGACAAGGGCACATGCCCGGATTGTGGGCTCAATCCCCAGTAGAGGGCCTACAGGAGGCAGCTGATCAATGATTCTCTCTCATCATTGATGTTTCTATCTCTCTCTCCCTCTCCCTTCCTCTCTGAAATCAATAATCTACACTAATAAAAGAGAAACATGGTAATTGGTGTACGACCACTACCCTTTTCATTGGCTAATCAGCGAGATATGCAAATTAACTGTCAGCCAAGATGGCGGCTGGCAGTCAGGTAGCTTGAAACTAACATGAGGCTTGCTTGCCTCAGTGACGGAGGAAACCAACGTTCCCCGCCTGCCGCTGCAGGCCTCTGAGCCTGCAGTTTCAAACATTGTAACAAATACCGCTGGACTTCAGCCAGCAGATTCGCAACATTGTATGAAAAGGACAGAAACCTACTTTCAGGAGCGGCGGCCTAAGAGCTGGAGCCAAGCCTCAAGGTAAAGCTGGCCCAGAATAAAAAAGAAAAAAGAAAAAAGGAGCGGTTGGGAACTTCAGTCACTCCCAGCCTGAAAACAGCCCTCAGCCCCTCACCCAGACTGGCCAGGCACCCGAGTGGGGACCCCCACCCTCATCCAGGACACCCTTCAGGGCAAACCAGCCGGCCCCCACCCATGCACCAGGCCTCTACCCTATATAGTAAAAGGGTAATATGCCTGCCGGCACCGGGATCAGCATGACAGGGGGCAGCGCCCAAACCTCCTGATCGCCCTGCGGCTCTGGGCTCTGTGTGTGACAGGGGGCGGGGCCCCAACCCCCTGAGCAGCCCTGCTCTGTGCCTGATAGGGGGGAGCTCCCCCCCCCCCCACGGGCCCTGCTCTGTGTGTGACGGGGTAGAGCCATAACCTCCCCATCAGCCCTGCCCTGAGTGTGAGAGTGGCGGCACCCCAACCCCCTGATCAGCCCTGCTCTGTGGGTGATAGAGGGCGATGCCCCAACCCCCTAATGGGCCCTGCTCTGTGAGTGACAGGGGGCAGTGCCCCAACCCCCGGATTGGCCCTGCTCTGTGCATGACAGGGGGTGGCGCCGCAACCTCCCCATCGACCCTGCCTTGAGTGTGACAGGGGGCGGTGCCCCAACCCCCCAATCGGCCCTACCCTGAGCGTGACTGAGGGTGGCATCGCAACCTCCCAATCTACCCTGCTCTGTGCATGACGGGGCGGCACCCCAACTCCCCAATCGGCCCTGCTCTGAGCCCGACCAGGGGCTGCACCTAGGGATTGGGCCTGCCCTCTGCCACCCAGGAGCAGGCCTAAGCCAGCAGGTCATTATCTCCCGAGGGGTCCCAGACTGTGAGAGGGCACAGGCCGTGCTGAGGGCCCCCCCACCCCCCCAAGTGCACAAATTTTTGTGCACCGGGCCTCTGGTATATATATAAAATAAAGAGGTGAATGAGTGGATGAGTTTTTGTTCTAAGTTAAATGTAGTTCTTATCATCACAATTCTATGCTTATGTTTTCTTGCTAATTAGTTTCCTAAGGCTGTTGCAATGAGGTACAACAAATTGGGTAGCTTAAAACAACAAAAATTTATTCTCTCACAATCTGGAGGCCAGACATCTAAAATCAAGGTCAGCAGGGTCATGTTCTCCTCTAGAAGACAATCATTTCTTGCTTCTCTCCTTGCCTCTGGAGTTTGCTAGAAATCCTTGGTGTTTCTTGGCTTATAGATGTATTACTGAATCTCTGCCTCTGTTGTCTTCACATGGCCACCTCCCCAGTGTTGCTGGTCAAAATTTCAATTTTCTTATAAGGAAAGCAGTCATTGGATTGAGGCCCAGATGGGGGCCTAATCCAGTATGACCCAATCTTAACTTGATTACATCTGCAAGGATTCTATTTCCAAATAAAGTCTCATTCTGAGATAGTGGGGGTTAGACTTTAATATATTTTGTGTGTGTGTGTGTGTGTGTGTGTGTGTGTGTGTGTGTGTGTGTCTATGGTGAGAAGATACCATTCAAACTGTAACAAATGGCAAAAGGGGATGTTCTATTTTTGCATTTACTCACAGAAGGGTCCCTCTGGATAGTTACCCATCATATTTAGCAATTTTCCCTAGAAGCATAATAAGAGATATCAGGATGAATGGGCCTATTTTACATATAAAGTAAGCAGCCACCCTTCAAGATCACCAAATGTAACACTTCATTGATGAAGAAATGTGTTAGCTCAGTCTCAAATAGGTTGCAAAGTTCACACAGCTGGGGATAAAGGGCTGAGAGTGTAATCCGTTATGGCTTAGGGCTCTTCCTGCTAACACGCCAGGCAGGTGGGCATTGGGCGAACAATGCGTCTAAGGCAGTGGTTCTCAACCTTCCTAATGCCGCGACCCTTTAATACAATTCCTCATGTTGTGGTGACCCCCAATTTCATTGTTACAAATTGAACATAATTAAAGCATCGTGATTAATCACAAAAACAATATGTAATTATATATGTGTTTTCGATGGTCTTAGGTGACCCCTGTGAAAGGGTCGATCGACCCCCAAAGGGGTCGCGACCCATAGGTTGAGAACCGTTGGTCTAAGGTTACCCAGCAGAGCAGTGACAGACAGCTGGGATGCTTCTCATCACACTGTGAATCCATGAAGTTTCTCAGTCCACCTTGTAGCACCTCAAACGATTCTCTGTAAGAGTCGAGGTATAAACCAATCAAATGAATAAAACAAAATCTTAAACTGTTACCTCTCCTTTGGAACATTTGCATTTTCATGGAACAGCCCGGGCCCCATCCCAGACTTATTGAATCATAATCTCTAAGGCAAGTCCTGGGAAAATTCTCATTTTACAGAGCACACCAGGTGACTCACATGATAGGGCATGTTTAGGAAACACTGGAATTGAGGAATCTTGACTTCTGAAATAGTAAGGAGTAAATTTTTTTGAAGGGAATTTTAGGTCAGAATTAGGTAGAGGTGGGGGAGAGTGGGGAGGGCCAGGAAAGTGAAAATTAATTACTCAATGTCTTCCAAGAAACACCAGAATCAGATGCATAATTTTCTACTCTCTGTGCCAAGTTTAAGGTCTGGTGTCTGCCTCGGGGGAGATCCAAAGGAAGCAGGTTTTCTGGGCTCAGAGTTCAATACCCCTCTTAGGAGAAGCTGAATAGATTTAGAATTGCTTATTAAATGCAGAGCCGGGGGCCCTTTGGAGATTGGAGGGCCAATTTTGTATTAAGGGAGTATATCGGAGAGAACTGTAGCTCAATTTTATTGCCTCCTTTGTTATATTGCATACAGACAGTGGTTACACACTCTCTTTTTCTAAAGAGTTGCTCATTGTTTGTTTTGCATCTGAAGTTATAATCTAGTGTCAGTGACAGCATATTTGATTGCTTTTAAATGAAAGTGATAGGAGAGGCAAAGAAATGGCTAGGGGAAAAATCTGGGGAACAGATGACAAGATAACAGTGTTTTCAATTTGCTCAAAATAAACATGGTATTGAAAAATTGTTTGCTTGAAAACCATACTACTTCTGAGTAATATTTCTGTGATATATTTTTAAGTTTATTTTTCTTTGAAGGCTGGTGCTCTGAAATTGAATTTGAAGGCCGTCTAGTACCAAAGTGTGACAACTTGTTGTTTCACTTATTTATACATTCATCGGTTGTTTCTTGTATGTGCCCTGACCTGGAATGGAACCCGCAACCATGGTGTATTAGGACGATGCGTTAGCCAACTGAGCCACCCAGCTAGGGCCAAACCTCTTTGTTTTTTAATCCCAAACCTTTTCCTTTCCTGGTTTCCTCTCTTAGTGTGGTGCCTACATTCTCCCAGTTGCACAAATCAAAAAACATAGTATTCCTCGATATTTCTTTCTCACTTGCACCTCTTAACCAACTTGAGGTAATCCTCATTAGTACTGCTTTCAAAGTGTATCCCAAATATGACTTTTCATCATATCCAAAGCAAGTTCAAGTCACCCTCATCTCCCCAGAGTGCTAATATAGTCTTCTGAGTGCCATACTTCAGCTCTTCTCCTACAATCTAACCACTCTACAGGGGCAGCATATAAATTTGATCATGTCATTCCACTGATGAAAACTATCAAATGGCTCCCACCTACCAATGTTTGCATTATACGGTAGGCAGATGGCTCATGAGAGAAAAGATGGGACAGGAGATCTTAAGGCAGGATAGGAAGCCCACCTTTAGGTTGATAAATGAGTATTCTTTTGATTTTTTCTTTACAATATTAGGTTTTCTGCTTCACATACTTACATGCTACTCTTTATTCTAAACTTTATATTTCTTTGTATACATGTTCAGGAAATGACAGAATTCATTTGCTTTGTAGTTTTACTCAGAAGTTGAAAATCGGGTTTTGAGGTCACATTTATTTCAGCTAATAGTTCAGACTTTTGAACTCTGTCTCTTTCATATTTTTAAATATATTTTTTATTAAGGACTTTAATTGGTCATAGTTATTTTTTTACTTTTATTAGCTTTGATTTTAATTTCTACAGAAATACATTATTGTGCAATATTTTCAAATGCTATTATCTATCTATTTGGTACAAGAGTCAAAACATTACTCCAGCAAAACCTGGCAGTAGATTCTTCACTCATTAGCAAACTGAAAATGTAAATTTATTGGGCAAAAGTAATAATTTCTTATCTGATCTTGAAGTTTTGGCCCTGTTTACAAGATCCTTGTAGTCCAAACAGCTGGGATCTGAACAAGTACAGGAAAGAGGCCAATTTACTAATGGAGATTGCAATAATAAACAAGAAAGAAAAAAGCAGGATGCAAAGCAGAACACCCTAAGAGAACAGTGTCTGATAGATTCATGATAGTGGAGGGAGGATAGGAATAGTAGCTTTTGAACATACCACAGAACGTTAACTGCATGCAAAACAATACATTGTTAAAAGCAGAGAAGTGTGAATGCTATAAATAACACGTTACTAGCTTTACTAATTTAATGGAGAAAAGAATTTAACTGGATAATTAATATATATCAAGTGCAATTTACGTATTACACATCATGCTATTTATGTATGTCACATAATCATTATCAAAATGTAATACATTGCCAAGGACTGGAAATAATCACGGAAGAAGAATAGTTTAATGAAAAGACTAGGATTGAGTCAGATTGGGTATTCAGAAAAGAAAATCTTCCTGGGGAATTTTAAGCAGAAATTTGATGGAAGAAAATAAAATAGTTTTCCAAAGAGAAAATGCCAGGAAATACAGAATAAAGTAATTTAAAATGTGAGAAGCAGAGATTTTGCTTCAGTAGGAGAGAGTGAATGGATATGCATCTATAGATTATAGCTGGTGGGATGTAGACTGTGACCAGAGGAGTGATTCTCATGTCCTGTAAGAGCACAGTGCAGGTACTTTTCAAGGGCCTTGAAGGGATGCAGAAATACAAGTTATTTGTCAACTTTTTCTGGTCAAACAATACTTTTTTACATTATTTTTGTAAAATAACAAAAACTTCTTATGATTTACTCTTAAGCAAATTATGAAGGGTTAGTAAAAGTTGCTGTTCATTTAAAATTAGCCTATTGTGTAGTATAGTTTATTGAGGGTTTTGATTCCGTTTTCTACTGAGTTGCATGAGACTGCTACTGATGTTGAAAAACTACAGTGCACATAGGCACATGCTTAGTGTTTGGATTCCCATAAAAATGTAAAGTCATGATGAAAATTGAAAGATTGATTTAACATTAAATGTATTATATCACTTAAAAATTAAAGAAGAAATGAAAGAAGAAAAGTAATACTATAATCTTAGTAGATAGAGAAAAACTTATGTATCAATGATAAAAATTCTTAGAAAGTTCAAAGCAGAAGGAAACTTAACCTGAAAAAGAGTTTTTACTAAAATCATACTGCAAATAGTACACTTACAAGATTAAGTGGTAAAAAAGTCCTTTTAAAATCATATCAAGACACAGATGCCCAACACATGTGTTTTTTTCCTTTTATTTTCTCCTCACTCTCCTAGTCTCTCTCTTTCTTTTCCCCAGTATTATATTAGTGGCCTGAGACTGCCCAGGAAGATAAGGAAACAAGAAAAGATTTGGAATATGAAAGAAAAATATATTTAAACTAGAGGCCTGGTGCACGAAATTCATGCATGGGGGGTGTCCCTCAGCCCAGCCTGCACCCTCTCTAATCTGGAACATCCCTCTCACAATCCAGGACCACTGGCTCCTAACCACTTGCCTGCCTGCCTGATTGCCCCTAACTGCCTCTGCCTGCCGGCCTGATCGCCCCCTAACTGCTTGCTCCCCTGCTAGCCTGATAGCCTCTAACTGCCTCTGCCTCCGGCCCTGCCACCGTGACTTTGTCTGGAAGGAAGTCAGACATCCGGAAAATGTCCGGTTGACCCAGTCTAATTAGCATAGTACCCTTTTATTAGTATAGGTAATTAGTTAATTATTTAAATGTGTGTGGAAGAACAAAGGCCAAGAATAGTCAGGCTCTACCTAAAGAAAGAAAACATAAGGGTTTATTATAACCCTATAGTAAGAAGGATGGATGGATATAGGTCCATGGAACAGAACAGCAAGTTTAGAACCTGACCCATTCCTTCAGAGGAATGTAGCATTTGGGGAGGGGGCAGTGCAGATTAGTAAGAAAATAACTATTTTATTAAGTTACCTTGTCTGGCTGAGTAAAGGTTGGTAGTAGGTCCTTGTAGGTACAGAAGGAAAGCAGAGAGGCATTAGATAATTCCCCTGGGAATTAATGACTCCAGTCACTCTTTGCTTCCCTCTCTACCCAGGGACCCTGCTGCTTCACATTCCAAGAAACTAGATAAAAAGAAAAAAAAAAAAGGAAAAGCATCTCAACTCATTTAAAAAAATTAAATAACTCACACACAAAAAGCACACTTCAAGAGTATGTTAATAAGTACAGTTTGTATTAAACTAGTTGGCATATTTAGACACACAAAAAGACCTTATTAGAAATGAGTTTACTTTAAGAAAACCATGAGTGATTTATTTAAATAACTAACTCAGTGAAGGGTGAAATTAAAATAAATGTTTTCAAACAAAGATATACAGTATAAGTGAAGAGAAATATGCTTCAAATTCTGAGTTTTATAAAAATTACATTTATCTATAATGCAACTATCAACATAATCTCAATCGGGCTATTATTTTTGTTGCCTAAGGTGTTATTGTCTCAGGACAAAGAGCAACAAAACAAATGAAGACTCTTTGATTTAGATGTGCAGAGGAAATCCAAGCTATGGGAAGTAGAGTGCAACCTTCACTGTACATCCGTACCTGGGCTGGAATTCAGCTATTGCCTAAATTTCAGTCCCACCATCATATCCTTTGTCTGTGTGCACGGCCTGGGACACTGTAAATCACATTTCTCTTTTGCCAGCTGGCTCCCTATCAGGTTCTGCTAATTAGAGGATCTGGAGGCTGCCTGGAAGGCTGAAGGAGGAGGAAGGGACACATTTCTTCCTGTTTGCTTCCTGCTCCTTCCCAGCAATTGTTAACCTTCCCAGCAGGGATGGTTTGTTCCAATAGCAAGAGTTGGTTCCAGTTTGTAGGTTTTTAAAAGTATATGTATTTTTATTGATTTCAGAGAGGCAGGGAGAGGGAGAGAGAGATAGAAACATCAATGATGGGAAAGAATCATTGACCAAGCCCGCAGCCCCAGCACGTGTCCTTGACCAGAATTGAACCCAGGCCCCTGCAGTCTGCAGGCTGACACTTTATCCACTGAGCTAAACCAGTCAAGGCCAGTTTGTAGTTTTGACAACAATCCTAGACCTAGGATCACTATGTTCCTTGTAGAGACACCAGTTCCAGCCAATAAGCGCCCCATCCTGAGCTGTGTGGCCCCAGCTCTGAGAAGTCACTCAAGCTTCTAACTTGTATTAATTCAAACCTCTTTCCTTTGTTCTCAGCCCTTGGGGTGATACCTGCTTCCTACAGTTACCTGTTCCATGATATTTTAGTATTCCCTTTTGCCTTTTTGACTTTTCAATATCTGGCTGATTAACAATACTTTGTATTAAATTATCTCTGGAAAAAATAACTGCTGTGGTTTCTATTCTGTATCTCAGTGGGCCCTTTCTGAATGACTCATTCAGTTTCTCAGAGCATAGAGCAGTATTATTATTTTAATACACTTTGGTATTGAGTTAGCTAAGGTAGAAATTATGTTTATATGCTTCTCAGTGCAAATGACCCATCATTGCCTTTCCTGCTACTGTCTTTTCCTGGTTTTTTTGATCAGTGCTATGTTATAGCACTAATAACACAGGAGTGGGCTAGGAAGCTTATTATGTTTTTCAATTAATTAATTAATTTTTATTAAGACATTATTTTTTTAGACAGTATTTCAGGTTTATAGCAAAGTTGAGGGGATGGTGCAGAGATTTCCCATATACTCATAGCCTCCTCTATTACCAACATCTCCTACATGAACACACGGTGATCCCTCAAAGCCCATAGTTTACATTAGGGTTCCCTTTTGGTGCTGTACATTCTATGGGTTTAGACACGTGTATAATAACATGTATCCACATTATGATATCATACCAAGTATGTTCACTGTCCTAAAAATTCCCTGTGCTCCCCCTGTTCAGCCCTCTTCTTCCCTTAGTTCAACTGCTGGCACTTACTGATCTTTTCATAGTCTCCATAGTTTTGCCTTTTCCACAACGTCATATAGTTGGAATAGTACAGACAGCATTTGGAAGTGGTAAATAATGTCAATATTTCTCTCTCTGTAACTTCCGTAAGTTGGAAATTCTGTATTTATTCATCTGGTTAGTTTTTATTTCCATAGCCAAAACTACAATCTCCTTAACGTTTTATTGATTGTATTTAAGGATAATATATGCTTGTCAATTTCGGGAAACAGTGTTAGAGTAGGCAATTAGAAAGATATAAACTGGGAAAGGCAGTTGGGGGCTTGGGGGGAATACATGTGAGATGTGACAAATAAAACATAGACAATGGAGGCAATGGAACCCTATGTGAGGAGGAAAGATTTAGAGCCCCCTCCCCCGTCCCCCACTCCCGCAGGATGTGGTCTAACCAGAGGCATAACACCTGGGTGAAGGAACCTTTTAGCTTAAGAGTATATATATATATTTTTTTGAGAAATAAGGGAGGAGAAGACTTACTGAGGGGACTCCAGCCTGAGGGTATAAGTATCTCAAATCCCACCAAACAAGGCACTTGGTTTGATTTTGGCTGGCCAAGTTGCCCAGTCAGGTTCTATCTGAGTGTATTTCTTTCCCATAAATAAATCCTTGCCTGCTTTTGCTGCTATTTGTTGTGTCTTATTTGAATTCATTCCTACAAGAAGACACGAGCTGGTGATGAAGAGTACTGTCTCTGGCCAGAGACCACCCCAACCACCACTGACAATAGTATCTGTAATGATCAAAAAAGTCCTGTCCTACTCACTTTAAATTTCCTTTCTTTGCATGTAAACATCGTTTCTTGCTGAATTTCTTATTGCTTTTTCATGGCTTTGGCTTTCTTTAAATATTTGATGAATCTTGCACATCTTTGAAACAGAAATTCTCTTTTAAACTCAGAAAGGACTGCATCTGTTTTCCTTGATGCATCGGTTTTTGAGTGGGATAAGAGGTTAGATAGAACTCTGTGTCCAGAGCTCACCATTGTCCTGGGGGTTGCCAGTTGCCAGAAACACCACCGTGTCTGTCCACCCAGTCTTGTGCCGCTCTTACTCACCTAGAAGAAGATGTTCTTGTTTCTTTTGCCTGGGCCTTGGGCAGACAGAAGAGGGCAGGGTGGGGTAGGAACACTGTGTGCTGGACTCTCTCCTGCTTCTAGTATCTGCCACCTTCAGACGGGGGACACCAGTGCTTTTCCTGTCTCTTGTAGCGTCCCTCTCTTAGTAGCATCTCGGGCTGCAGTTTCTTCCTTCAATCCAATCCTGTTTTCTGCCTTTTATGGAGTCCTCATAGTGTCTCCCTTCTTTGTTTTCCACAGTTGAAATGAATTCATTTATTTCATTTTCTGTATTTTCTGGCCTATAATGGAATTTATGCTAAAAGGGGAGGTAGTACTATATCCTCGGCCCACCTTCCTGAACAGGGACCATCCTCGCTTCTTAAGATAATATTCCTTATGCAAAAACAGCAAAATTCAGTAGTCTGTTCATCCTATGTGTGTTGTTTGGTTTTGATTTTTAACTGCAACTCACAAAGCATAAGGTTGGTAGCTAGAATGACAATCAGTTAAGAGCTACTTAGGGCTATAGGTTTTAGTTATGTGTACACATTCTGTATTTTCATCCTATGTCCCCACATTCTAGAAAATATAAGATAAATCTAGAGCTATACACTGAGTGGCCAGATTATTATGACCACCTGACGTTTGTAGGCAAATTAGCTATAATTTCGCGCTGAAGTTGCTAGAGGGCCACACCATTATAAATAGGGAAGCAGGTTGTTTACCACGACAGTAGAAGTGATGTTTTTCTGAAGATATGGGTAAACAACACAATTTAACAGCCTTTGAACATGGGATATATTTGAACGTGAGTGGCCAGATTATTATGACCACCCCATCAGTACTTTGTTGGGCCACCTTTTGCCTTCAATACTGCGGTGATTCTTCTTGGCATTGACTCCACGAGATGTTGAAAGGTGATGAGAGGAATCTGACACCATGCCTGATGAATAGCACTGTCCAGTTCTGTGAGATTTGATGGTTGTGGAACCAGCTGCCTAATGGCTCTTTTAACTTTGTCCCACAAATGCTCAGTTGGATTGAGATCTGGTGATTGTGGGGGCCACCTAAGCAAGGTAAAATCTCCTTCATGTTCTTGAAGCCACTCCTGCACAATACAAGCACCGTGGCATGGTGCATTGTCTTGTTGGAAGAAGCCATCTCCATTGGGATACACCATCGACATGATAGGATGAACTTGATCAGCAACAATATGTAGGTATGTTGTGCTATTCAGATGTTGTTCCACACGTATTAAAGGGCCCAAATCATGCCAGGAAAACATGCCCCAAACCATAACACTGCCCCCACCAGCTTGAAGGGTTGTACTCATGCATGTGGGGTGCATGCTTTCATGCTGTTTCTGCCAAATCCTCACTCTGCCATCTGCATGATGCAACTGGAAAGTGATTCATCGGACCACATGACTTTTTTCCAATGCTCAACTGTCCAATCCTTGTGTTCCTGTGTGAATTGGATACGTTTTATCTTGGTAACTGCAGACAGCAAAGGTGTTCGAACAGGCCTTCAGCTTCCATATCCCATACGATGCAGTGTATGACTAATTTGTCTGCAAATGTCATGTGGTCATAATAATCTGGCCACTCACGTTCAAATATATCCCACGTTCAAAGGCTGTTAAATTGCGTTGTTTACCCATATCTTCAGAAAAACATCACTTCTACTGTCATGGTAAACAACCTGCTTCCCTATTTATAATGGTGTGGCCCTCTAGCAACTTCAGCGCGAAATTATAGCTAATTTGCCTACAAACGTCAGGTGGTCATAATAATCTGGCCACTCAGTGTATATGTGTATTTTCAGTCTCAGAGAATATTAACATTCTTTCATTTGTTTATTGGAATGTTTTCTTTCTGTCATTCAACCAAATGAAGATGCAAAACAACAAAAATATTTTTGCAGAGAAGGTAGACTTATCAAAACAGTGTTTTTAAAGTATGAGATGTAATTTGTTTGTGTTCTATTGTATTCTGACTATCCCCGTAAATGACACTGAAATTGATGAGAGAATTCACTAACCATTCCAAAGGAACTTTGCGGATGAGGCTCAACTACAAAGCCTCTGTGTGAGCATTGCTAATTAAAAAAAGCGGCAATATTGACTACTTTGTTGGTGTGGACTTTACAGAGAGCATTCCTGGAATTTAATGGGGGAATTTTTATTGTATTCAATGGTCTAGTAAGAAAAATTAACAAAACTTTTCCTGGCCTGATCCTCTGACGTATCAACATTAAAATGATCTGTGAAGTGTCTGTGGGTGTGTGCTTTTATTCTAGGAACCTTAATAGATTGTTAAGTGGGTGTTTGCCTCCACACACACCCACCTCAGATCCTCATTGTCACACGTGACTCTTTTCTTTCCCAATTTTGAAAATGCTTCAGAGAAAGATGTTAGATAATATTCATTTCAAAGCCTAATATTCCATGTGGCTGGCATTATGTCTAGTGCCTCATCTCAATATTTTGTGCTGCAGGATAAACTTAGTTCTTCTCTTCTTTCCTTACTGGCTGTAATAATAATCACTACTACTTTTGGGCATTGGTTCTTCAAAATATAATAATGCCTTTAAAAGTTATTTGTAAACCATGAAGAGCTATATAAAAATATTACCTAATGCTAATATCATTAGTATAATATATTATCAGCATCATTGATGTTAAATGAAGACCTTTTAAAATTAAGTTTTAAATTAAAGAATTTACATTAGACCCTAGGTTTCTGTCACAGGATTCCCCAGAATGCAGAATCTCAGGCAGAAATTAGCACGTGGGAGGTCTATTAAGGAAAGTTTTAGGGGTCAACACTATGGAAAGGAAGAAACAGGATTTGTCAGAGAGAAGTGATTTACAATGCAATTTCACTGGAGTTCTTCAACTGATGATGCAAAGAAGATGGAATGACCTTCACCTTGTCATGAGTTGGAATGAGAGAAACAGGCCTTTAAACTTCCATGCCTGTGGGTTATTGACTAATGCAGGGGTCTGGGGAAGGGGACATGGCATTGGGTGAAGCAGCTCTCTTTGGCTGAGGCAATTCCCAAGTGGGAGTGACATCTGTTTGCAGGTGGCACTGCCAGTGGCCAAAGGGTAGAATTCCTTTATTTCTGAGAGAGGGTCTGGGTGGATAATAATAGCATCCTCTGCAAATGATATGTTTTAGAATTTGCTTTTCAATTTGGGCGAGAAAACTTTCTGCTGCCTTTGATATTAGGATTGTGTTGTTGTTATTGATACATTTAGGGAGAAAAGATATATTAATAACCATGAATCCTCTTTTTCATTAATAGGTTATTTAGCTCTTTATTTTTCATTAGTAACATTTTGTAGTTTTCAGTGTGCAAACCTTAAATACATCTCAACACATTTGTCCTTAAGTAGTTCTTGTGTTTTTGATGCTATTTTAAATAGGGTACTTAACTTTTCATTGAAAAATATTTATTGCTAGTATATAGAAGTACAATTATTGATTTCTGTATGTTGGTCTTATATTCTGATACTCTGTTAAAGTCACTTATTAGTCACAGTGGTTTTTTTCAGTAAGTTCTACAGAATTTCTATGTTTATGATCACATTATCTATGAATAAAAATAGTTTTACTTCTTTATTTCCTTTGTTGCCATATTGCAATGGCCGGGAGCTGCAGTACCATGTTGCACAGAGTGCTGAGAGAGGGCATCCTTCCCCTGTTCCCAATCTGGTGGGACAGCACTGTCTTTCCTTAAGGAAGATGTTAACAAATTATAGCAGGTGAATTAAATTTCTAGAGCGGCAACATGGAAAATATCCATTAAGAGTCCATTGCTTAAAGTCTTATGTTCACTTTAACTGCATCAATACTAGATTTGACAAGTTGAAACAAGCTTAAATGATTGCCTACATCCTAACTTTGAAAGAGAGCATGTTTCCCATCCTGATGGAAACCTTTTCTCTACAGTGATGATGGACTAACTAATTTTTTAGTATTTAGAAGAAGCATAATGTCCTGCGAAAATAATTGGGGAGAGGAACATTGAGTAACTCTATCAGATAAACACCATCACTAATGTTCACCAGAGGGTTCATGCTTCAGACAAGCTTGTCTGGGATAAATCTCTTTGCCTCGCTCACTTTGGAGGGCTGTTGACATTTTAACATTAAATTTATGGACATATTTCATATGTATATACTATCCAAAAGCCAGCCACTGGTGCAAGAAGAGGCATGAGCATACTGATGGGCTGAATTTTTCACCACCTCCTCCCAACCCAGCCCAACCCTGCTTTTAGAGGAAATCAGCTTTCTCTTACAATCCCCCTCAGTAAATTCTCACATTTTTCAGGACCGTTTCTCAACTGTGCCCAGAAACAAAGCTGCTCACATTATACTACTTCTTCCTTCTTTCTTGTATACATCTCGCTTGCTTTGGCTGGTGCTGCCCTCCGTGGAAATGTCAATGTTTCTGCAGTGGATGCAGCACACTGAGGTTCCCGAAGAGCTGTCCACTAGGTGCCCAATCCGTGAAGGGCTTTGACGTTTATGCCCTGAAGCATCAGTGGTCATGATCATAACCTTACATTAAGTCAGCTCCGTCAGCCTTGTCACCATCACCTTTCCCTCCACAGGGGTCCCGTGAGGAGGCTGGGGGTGTTTCTTGTCCTCTCTGTGATCTTCGCCATTTCTCTGATCTTCTCCAACCAGTCATACCACAAACAAGCAAGCAAAAGCAAACATTTTCTTCCTTTAGTCAAAACAGTAAAACCACTATGTATACTAATCCACCTTCTAACCAGTGACAAAGAAACAAGTTTGACCTCAGTTGGAAACCTGGCTCCTCAACAACGCCTCCATTGACTAGAGCAGTGGTCGGCAAACTCATTAGTCAACAGACCCAAATATCAGCAGTACAACGATTGAAATTTCTTTTGAGACCCAAATTTTTTAAACTTAACCCTACCAGACCGCTGTACTGATTTTTCGGTCATTTCCACACAAAGGTGGACTATTGGCGCTAGATGAAAGGTAGATAGATGAAAGGTAGACCTATTTTCTACAATGTCTCCAAGTTCCATCTTATTCTAACCACTTTTTTGCATGTAATGAACATTTTTCTATATCATGTTGGTTTTTTCTCTTTAATGCTCAGGAGCCCAGGTATAGGGGACAGTTAGGTTCAGGGCCTCAGGTCTGGTAGGATTAAACTATATAGGTAGGTACATTGTTATTAACTTAATTAATAATTTTGGATCGAGTACTTAGTATTAACAACATGAGTTCAAACACTATTTATGGAATGCCTATTATGTGTCTAAGGCTGGAGATAATATGACATCCTTCTGGAACTTACATTCTAGTGAAGAAGAGCAACTTTAAATAAATAAATAGTCACATCAAATAATTGCAGTTGTCATGAGTGCTAAGGAAGGAAGTAAACAGTAAGCGAGAGAAGTTATTTAGCAAGGTCAGGCATTTGAACCCCTCTAAGCAGATAAGTTTCATTTTATAATAATAAAGCCACCAACACAAAATAATTACAATTCTTAAATTGATGACAAAAATACCTGTAGGATTTGCAGCTGGTTGGAAAAATACAGGTAACTTTATGCTTCGAGTAGGTACCTTTGTCACCCACGTGCGATTTGCGGACGTGACTAGCACTAACCACTGCACAATGAGACTGCTGACTGACTGGCTCACTCAACTCGTGCATGAATCGCCCGCGCCTCCCCTGCGCTGCGTATCCGGTGGCCCAGTCTGCATCTCCCTTTGCCCGACCAACACCCCCCAATTCTTCTAACGCCACTTCTTCAAAATAGACTCGCCCAGGCTGAAAACCGACTTCTGCCCATGGGTCACGAAGTTTCAATCGCACTGTCGTGTGCCCGCACATGGTATTTTGTGGAAGAGCCACACTCAAGGGGCCAAAGAGCTGCATGTGGCTCGCGAGCCGCAGTTTGCCGACCACTGGACTAGGGTCAGCCAGTTCAGTGTTTCAGTTTGCAAAATCACCCCAGCAACCAATTACTGAAGACTCATAGAGCATTAATGGTGGTGGGGAGTGGGGGGAAGATATTGAAATGAATATAGATGGGGAAAAAGTAATCTTCTCAATGCCTTGTATTTAGAACAGCTTCTACTTCACATGGCCTTTTGTCTTGTCATTATTTTTTCAAATTAACAACAATCCAGCTCATTATTTTCCAGGCACAAATATTTGTTCACTATATTTAAATGCATAAATATCCGATGGCTGGCAATTAGCAGTGGACATTTGACTGCAAATAGAGTAGAGCTGATTGTGACATTCTATGCAAATGAGGGGTGCTGAGTCTAGTCATGTATTGAGATTCCTAGTCAGCTAAAAATGACATCTTCTAAAAACCCAAAGCTGTACATACAAAGGTACAAAGCTGTCACTGGATGTTACCACTTGTACTCATTTAATGATGAGCATCCTACAAATATTAACATGTTTCTGAATCCTTTACTTTCAAGCATAGTCAAACATTTTCTTTTTTTTAAAAATATATTTTATTGATTTTTTAACAGAGAGAAAGGGAGACGGATAGAGAGTTAGAAACATCAATGAGAGAGAAACATCAATCAGCTGCCTCCTGCATACTCCCTACTGGGTATGTGCCTGCAACCAAGGTACATGCCCTTGACCGGAATCGAACCTTGGACCCTTGAGTCTGCAGGCCAGTGCTCTATCCACTGAGCCAAAACGGTTAGGGCAGTCAAACATTTTCTTGAGTCTCATTTTTACTAAATTGGAAAAGCAAAAGCTGGACTAAACAAAGACACCATCTCATTATTTTATCATCACTTCTTAAATAAATATAATAGTTATTACTCTTATTTATAGTAGCCAGGAGTATAATAAAGCCTCCTAAAGAGACAGAGTTTCATGCGTAAGACAATTTTCTGAAGTCCTCTGCTCAGTGATCTAACTGGAAGTTCTGATATAAGCAACAGTTAAAATTTTTTAAAAAAATTTAGTTTGTTTCAACTCTCTGAAAATTTAATGAGCTGATCTGGATCATAACATATAACAAGACTGTATATATTCCATTCTTCCATAAAACTTTGGCAGGCATACAGATATAAATGGTTTAATTCACTATTTCTTTGTTCCCTCAATTAGAGGTTTTAAGCCTATTTCTTCAAGCTACCACTTCATGAGTCATATCCAAAAATATGAGGAATCAACATCCTGAAATAACTGGCATTGGGGTTTGGTTAATGGTAGGATGGAGCGGTAGCTCACAAAATGAAAGCTTTTTATTAGTTCTGAAAAAATAAAACCATCATCGGGCTAGACGCCTTTAATGGAGCTTGAGAAGGATAACTTCCCCAGTTTGGTTGTAGATGTTTTTATGCTGAGAAAAACAGGCTTTGCCCAAATCAGATGGCAGTGACCTGCTCATTTCCTGCGTTGGCTATCATCAACATTTCAGCCCCTGTTTCATATCTGCTCATTGGTTTCATATCCTCCTCCCTCTTCTCTTCCTGTTAAAATTGGAGCCGTTTTTCAAGGACTAGCTCAGGTCCTTCCTCTGAAGCCTTTTGTGGTCCTTCAAGAGCAATTACATCTCTTCTTCCTCTTACCTGCCACCAGCATTTCTAATCTGTCCTAGTCATTTGACCCTTAAGCATATGCTACTTTATGTAGTTCATTGCATTTTCAAGACTATTTGTCTGATCTCCTTAGCCAGATTAAAAAGCCTTTCAGGGCAGGGCTGTTTGTTTTAGGCTTACATGGCTCAGTAGCTTTTACAGGGGAAACTATTATGTGTTGATGATCTGAAACCACAGGCCATAATCCCTTTGCTCCAGGAGCCCTGGTTTCATTGGGATGTAAAGGCACGCATGCGGTCTATTCTAATTTGTGTTACCATAGATATGGTCCTGGAGTCAGATAAGCCCACGTTCAAATCCTAGATTCACTACTTTATTATATACTAGAGGCCCAGTGGGGTCCCTCGGCCTGGCTGGTGATTGAGGCTGATAGGGAGAGCGGGGGTGGGGATGGGGGTAGGGGGTGGCGGCGGGAGGGACCGCAGGAGGTTGGCCAACCATGGGAGGTTGGCTGTGGAAGCATACTGACCACCAGAGGGCAGCTCCTGCATTGAGTGTCTGCCCCCTGGTGGTCAGTGTGTGTCATAGTGACTGGTCGATTGGTTGTTCAGTCACTTAGGCTTTTATATATATACTAGAGGCCCGGTGCACAAAAATTTGTGCACTCAGGGGGGGGGGAAGGGGGGTCCCTCAGCCCGGCCTGTGCCCTCTCGCAGTCTGGGACCCCTTGGGAGATAAAGCCCTGCTGGCTTAGGCCTGCTCCCGGGTGGCAGAGGGCAGGCACAATCCCTAGGTGCAGTCCCTGGTTGGGCTCAGAGCACGGCCGATTGGAGAGTTGGGGCGCCGCCCCCTGTCATGCACAGAGCTGGGCGGATTGGGAGGTTGCGATGCCACCCTCAGTCAAGCTCAGGGTAGGGCCGATTGGGGGCTTGGGGCACCGCTCCCTGTCACACTCAAGGCAGAGTCGATGGGGAGGTTGTGGCGCCACCCCCTGTCACGCACAGAGCAGGGCCAATCAGGGGGTTGGGGTGCTGCCCCCTGTCACGCACAGAGCAGGGCCCATCAAGGGGGGGTTGGGGCTCCTTACCCTGTCACGCACAGAGCAGGGTTGATCAGGGGGTTGGGGAGCTCCCCCCTGTCACGCACAGAGCAGGGCCCATCAGGGGGTTGGGGAGCTCCCCCCTGTCACTCACAGAGTAGGGCAGATCAGGGGGTTGGGGTGCCACCACTCTCACCCTCAGGGCAGGGCCGATGGAGAGGTTATGGCTCTACCTTGCCACACACAGAGCAGGGCCCGTGGGGGGGGGGCGGGTTGGGGCGCCGCACCCTGTCACACACTAAGCAGGGCCGATCAGAGTTTTGGGGCGCCACACCCTGTCACACACAGAGCCGCAGGGCGATCATGGTGTTGGGGAGCTCCCCCATATCAGGCACAGAGCAGGGCTGATCAGGAGGTTGGGGTGCCTTCCCCTGTCATGAACAGAGCAGGGCGGATACGGAGGTTGTGGCCCCGCCCCCTGTCACACACAGAGCTGCAGGGCGATCAGGGGGTTTGGGCGCTGCCCTCTGTCATGCTGATCCCAGTGCTGGGAGGCCTCTAGGCTCCACTGATCCCGGTGCTGGGAGGCCTTGCGGCTCCACTGATCCCGGTGCTGGGAGGCATATTACCCTTTTACTATATAGGATAGAGGCCTGGTGCATGGGTGGGGCTGGCTGGTTTGCCCTGAAGGGTGTCCTGGATCAGGGTGGGGGTCCCCACTGGGGTGCCTGGCCAGCCTGGGTGAGGGGATGATGGCTGTTTGTAGCTGGTCACACACCCTTCAGGGTGGGGGTCCCCACTGGGGTGCCTGGCCAGTCTGGGTGAGGGGCTGAGGGCTGTTTTCAGCTGGTGGGTGACTGAAGCTCCCAATGCTCCTTTTTTCTTTCTTTTTTTTTTTTTTATTCTGGTCCAGCTTTAGCTCTGGCTCCAGCTCTGAGGCCTCTGCTGCTGAAAGCAGGTATCTGGTTTGTTTGGGTTCTATAATTGAAACAATGTATAACTCCAGCTCTGAGATCCCGGCTCACTGAAAGCAGGTTTCTGGGGTTTTGTTTAGCTTCTATATTTGTAACAATGTTTCAAACTGGAGGCTCAGAGGCTGGCAAGGCAGGCGGGGAACGTTGGTTTCCTCCATCACTGAAGCAAGCAAGCCTCATGTTAGTTTCAAGCTGCCTGGCTGCCAGCCGCCATCTTGGCTGGCAGTTAATTTGCATATCGCCCTGATTAGCCAATGGGAAGGGTAGCGGTTGTACGCTAATTACCATGTTTCTCTTTTATTAGATAGGATGATGATAGTAAATGAACTGGGCATCATTTGCATTATGGAAACTAATAGGCATATTGATGATAATCCCAACATCAGTGGAGCTTATACCAGTACTATTTATAGTACTCCTACTTGAAATACTACAATAAACTTTATATTTTTTAAAATAGCAGTTGCATATAATTTAGAGAGTCCAAGAATGCTACAAAGCTTATAATAAAAATGCCAGGCAGAGTACCATGTACTGATTATCAATCTCAAGGGCATAGAGTACCGTGAACCAGTTACTGATCTCAAGGGAGGTCTCTAGATACTTCTTCCCACTGCATGTGGTATTGGACTTGCCAAGGTAAACACAAGGTAAACACTAGATGGAACAATGCTTTACTCACATACAAAGTCAGATCAGCTTCAATAGTGGGCTGTGTGGACTCTATCTCCTGGTGATAAGCTCAACCCTCCCAAATCCATCTATCCATCTTTTCACTTCCCAGAGGCAACCACTTTCAACTGTTTTAGTTATTTCTTCAACTGTTGCCTCTACATCTATATTATAAAAAGCCAGTGACCATAATGCCATAACGACCAAAAAACTGGTCACCAGGAGGTGCACTGATGGGTCTTGTGGTGCGGCAGGTATCAGTCTCATGGCGCTGTGGGTCTCTGAGTCCTGCTGGGATGGTGGGTCTGGGTCTTGCATGATTTTGCGCGCTGAGCCTCTAGTATTTGAATAAAATGCTTATACTGTGAATTCTTGATTTTAACTGTCGGTATTATTTTTTGACTTCTTGTTTGAAGGGGTTTGCTTTCTTATATCACTTTTGCTTGCTCCCTGCCCTCCCATTAGCACCCTCTCCACCCTCCTAATACATCTCTATTTAAAATTATGTTGGTGGCTCTAGTTTCAAAATGGACCCAGTGTTCTGAACCATGTGAAACTTAATTTTCAAATTTTATTTTAGTGGGGTATAGGGAGGGAGAAGAGATAAATCTGCCCTGTAAACAGGACCATTTCCAGTTTAACTAGAAATGTATAATAAATTATTTAATCCAAAGTACTTGTACATATTCTTGAATATGTTAAATGGATTTTTCTCTTTGGGAATGAGTGGCCTTGTTCATTTTCTATGGGTCCTTCAAAATAATTTAGTGACTAAGAAAGTAGACACATTTCCTTAATATTTCATAGGCCTCTTAGTTAAATGCTAAAGTTATATACAGGGTGTCCCCAAAAAATGCATGTACACTTTAACAGTTGCTAGCTCAATTTTGAAAATGAAATATATTTTAATAAACACTGTCATTATAATTAGTTAAAGTGTGTATATACGTTTTTGAGGATACCCTATATTAATACTTATTTTTTTATAATCCTATTTAATTGATTCATTAAGTTTTATTTTAGTATTCTAAGTAATTTGTTTTTATCTTATTAGAAAGTGTTTTGAATTTTAAAACATAAGGTATTTTTAAGATGTGACTTCTAGGTCTAACATTAAAAAATAACCACACTGTCTTAGCCAATGTCATCAGAATTAGTCAAAGATCAAAACTTTATAAGCATCTACTCTGAGCCTATTTGATTTCTTGGTCCATAACATATTGGAAAGATCACTTCATATGAAGTCAGTAAACTTGGAATTTAATGCTAATTTTACTACTGGCTTTATGACCTTGAAAAAACCAAACATTTTTGACCCTCCATTTCTTACTTTATAAAAATAGAGCTTAAACTAGTCGACCTAACACTAATAGTGAGTGACTCTTTGATAATTAAAAATATATAAAAATGAGAGGTCTGGTGCACAAAATTCATGCTCTCAGGTAGGGGTCCCTCAGCCCAGCCTGCGCCCTCTCACAGTCCAGGTGCTCTCAGGGGATGTCCAAAGGATGGCTTAGGCCCACTCCCCACCGGGAGTCAGAAATCTCTAGTGCTGCCCCAGAGGTGGAAGAGGCTCCTGCCACCGCTGCTGTGCTCACCAGCTGTGAGCCTGGCATCAGCTGAGTGGTGCTCCTGCTGTGGGAGCATACTGACCACCAGGGGGTAGCTCCTGCATTGAGCATCTGCCCCCTGGTGGTCAGGGTGTGTCATAGCAACTGGTCATTCTGCCATCCGGCTGAAACCAGCTCTCTGACATCCCCCAAGGGGTCCTGGATTGCAAGAGGACACAGGCCAGGCCGAGGGACCCCACCAGTGCATGATCAGGGCTGGGGAGGGACACGGGAGTTTGGTCAGCCAGGGAGGGACTGCAGGCGGGCTCCAGGGCATGTCCAGCCTTTCTCTCTCAGTCCAGATCGGCTGGACCCCAGCAGCAAGCCAACCTACCGGTCGGAGCATCTGCCCCCTGGTGGTCAGTGCACATCATAGTGAGTGGTTGAGTGGCCTTGGCATATCATTAGCATATTATGCTTTGATTGGTTGAATGGCGACCGAACACTTAGCATATTCGGCTTTTATTAAACAGGATAGACTAGGTATATGTGCAGAGATATTATGAATGTCATGGTCCTTGTTCATAAAAACCTGGAAAACTGCAAAGGCAGCATTAATATCAAACAAAAGAAAAGAACTCTTAATTTGTCTCCTGTTCTTTATATCTTTTTCAAATTTATCATTTTTAATAATCTTACTAAAATGAGGCTGGACTCATGTCATTTTGTACTTGAAGAATCCCTCCATGGTCCACAGGATGAGTGTCATCACCCCTTTTCCTCTTACTCTGTGATCCATGCCCCATGTAACAGCCATTGCCAATTGGTTTCATTTCAAAAACCTTATGCCTAACAAGTGCTCAATAAATAGTCACTGATGTGAATAGAAATGTGGACAGACTAAGATGGTATGAATACCTGCTCATGTGTATAGTGATGTTAGTCCTGAAACCTTATTTTCCTGGTCTATTTATATATTCTGTGCTGGCAGTAATATGGCTTAGATTTCTAAGAAAACATTTCTTTTTTTTCCTGTTAAAAAATACAGGTATTTGTGTGTGTGTGTGTGTGTGTGTGTGTGTGTGTGTGTGTGAGAGAGAGAGAGAGAGAGAGAGAGAGAGAGAGAGAGAGAGAGATATTATGGAAATCAGTGGGAAGAAAGATTTTACTAGTAAAATGACTCTTGAATAGTTGAAATCTGAGCTGCTCTACTGCTGTCACAAGTGTTTTCCCAATGCTTAGAGGAAAAAAGTTCACAAATAGATTTTGCTGAATGTTGAATGTTTTTCTCAGATAGTCTTTCATATCCTTTCGATGCTTACTTGTCTATACTGAGATTAAACTAAATGATGATTCCTAATTTATTACAAAATCAAGTTTTTGTTTTTTTATGGTTTTAAATCTGTCATTATTTCATGCTGCTTTCTGTGTGATTACTCTAGGAGCTGGCTATGCGTAGAAGCAAGGAAGGCATGGAAGGAAAGTATCATGGCACCTACATTAGGAAGAGTCTAAGCAGAGGAAAGAGGAAAGAAAATTGAGAACTGGTGGGAAATCCAAAGAGGAAAGGGATAGAGTGGGAAAAGGAGACTCCTAACCTGGAAAAGGCAAGTTACCACACAACAAAATCTGGCTCCTGAGAACAATTTATATGCTTCCTATTGCTGCTTTGTTAACACAGGAATACTTGGCTTTTCACTGTTACTATGGAGGCATAATAGAAAATATAAACTTACTGCTACAAAACAAGAAATAACCTATATAAATGGTGCAAAGACTAAAAAAATCACATTTATTTTGTTCTTTTTACTACAAGCTCCAATTCTTCATGATACTTCTCTATTCACAGAATGTTTATTAAAAAAATATTTGGTGGTAATATTATAGTGACACATCAGCATTTGAAATTAAATGATCAATAGGTAATATAAAAAAGGCCAGCAGAGAGTCAATTTTGCAATATTTTAAGTTACACTGATGAAACACTTGATAAGATTGGGATTTGCTTTTGTGCTGGCATCCTCGTTCGTTTTGAGGAAAGCTAGAAAACAAATAACATAATTTGCATAATGAAACCACTGAGAATAAATCGCTGCCATTCATCAGAGGTATCTGTACCATTTTGACTTACAGGTTAAATTCATTTAAGTTTATTTCTCCCCTTACCCTAACTAAACAGTGCTTTTGATTTATTCTTGCCATTTAGTGTCATATAAAATAAAGTGTTCCACTAGGAAGAGAAACAATTTGTCGAGTAGAAACTATATTAAGTGAAACATTCCCCTTGATATGTTTTTAATTTGTTTTATTCTCATTTTGCTATTGTAATCTTCCCACCTGCCAGTAGAGATAAGGGGCCGTTTCATTCTTAGCCCTTTGGCTCACTAGAGCTCCAGGCTCATTATATCAAGGAGCGTCCACTGTCCACTGATCTCCAGCTGGAGGAATGGAAGTCCCCTCAGGAAGGGGCCCTGCAGGGGACTCAGTCAAGAGGTCTGACCATCCTCGAGTCAGTTAACAAGCGCCCCTAAGCACCTGTCTCCTATTTATCAAACATTGTTCTAGGCATCTCAGGGCTGTGGGGAACTGTAAGAGAGACAAGACCCTGTTCGTATGCAGGTTGATGAAAGCTAGAACTAATTCAAGCTACTCTGAATACTTCATGTGCTTTCTGAACATCCCTACCATTTCCTTCCTTCTATGGCAGGAGTTTTTTTTTTTAATATTTTTTTATTGATTTCAGAGAGAGAAAGGAAGAGAGAGAGATAGAAACATCAATGATGAGAATCATTGATTGGCTGCCTCCTGCATGCGCCCTACTGGGGATCAAGCTGGCAACCGGGGCCTGTACCCTGACTGGGAATTGAACTGTGACCTCCTGGTTCATGGGTTGACACTCAGCCACTGAGCTATACAGGCCAGGCTGTAGGAATTTTTAATACAGAGCCCACAAGAATCCCTTGGAGAAAACTCAAGTGGTCTGTAAAAATTCCACCTTTTAAATTATTAATCGCTAACAGAAATTTAACAGTTCCTTCAGTTATATAGGTAGGCACAACCCACAGTAGTATTAAGAGTACCTGTGATCTTGTCACCAATGGAAAGTACAGGTATTTACATATCACATTACAGTTGTTGCAGATATCTGGAAATGCCATTTATACTTTTTCACTATTTTAACATTAAAGTAGTTACTAGACCTGAAACTAGAGTTTTTAATTTAGTTAATGCAGAAACACATATACCAGCAAATCACAATTTTTTCTTTTGATATTTTTATAATTGTATTTCAGTTTAATTGTTGTCTTTTGTAATCCTGCATATTTTCTTCTGTACAGGGAGGGGCAAAAGTAGGCCTATAGTTGTGAACACAGAAAACACAGAGTTTATTTCTGTATTGTATTTTATTAATGACTGCATGATTCTCCATAGGGACAACTGTAAACCTACTTTACCCTACTCTGTATATTAAAAACATTAGTCTAAGTGGTCCATAGACTGCACCAAATAGTCAAAGGGTCAGTGACATAAAAAAGGTAAGAAACCTTGTTGATGGTGATCAGACTTGGTGATTTCTTTATTCACACTTCCAATGAAAAAAGAAGAGAAAATGGGAAGAAGTTAAATTTGAAGGTTTTAAGCAGTCATCTGTATTGAGCCTCTGAGTTATCAAGGCTTTACATTTTTCATTTATATTTTCATTATTGATCACTGAGAGTTATCCATGAACTATCTTGGCAAATCTTTCTGCCTATAGCTTACTAAACTTTTTCTCTAATCTGTTGTGACCTTGGGATATTCACATCCCAACCTTACGTATCATCATTTGCTGGATAGAGATAATTGGACCTAGTTTGTTCATGTTTTATGTTCATGTGTGAAGGTTATGTTTCTGGTTCATTATAAGATCTTAAGAATATTGAATAAATTTGATCAAATAAGAATATTATTTACAGGGAATTAGAAAACTCTAAAGCATAATAAAAGTTTACAAATGCCATGAATTACTATTATGGATGATATGTCATCGAATGCTGGGTAGTAAACAAATTCTTAAAAGAAAATTCTTGTCATGCCCTGGCCAGTGTCGTTCAATGGTTAGAGAGTTGGCCCATGCACTGATGGGTTGCAGGTTCGATACGATCTGTGGCCCTGATCAGGGGTCATGAGGAGGCAGCTGATTGATGTGTCTCTTTCACATTGATGTTTCTTGCTCACTCTCTCTAAAAAAAGCAATGGGAAAAAATATCCTCTGGTGAAGATTAACCAAAAAAAGAAAGAAAAAAATTTGTCTATGAACTAAAAAGTGCTATATCATGGTTGATTAAGGCAGGAAGCCTAAATAATATCAGAAGTGGTACCCTGTGGTCATGGGATATGGTGCTCAGGAATGTTATAGTTCTCCATATTCTGGGTTATGATGTACTGATGTCAGTTTCCTGTTAAACACAGCTCTCACGTGGTGAATAGCATTGTGCATTTCCACAGTTAGAGTGGATGGTGGAGTGAAGGGGGCTTTGGCATCGATTGGTGCATCCCTGATGGTGCTCCTGTGACCATACTTCCTTCTCAGTCGTTGAAGGAATTGCTGTCATTTACCCTCGCAGAGCTGAGAACATGTTACACGGGCAGAGTGAAATAACATGCTGGTCCATCTGTTATGGGTGGGGTGCCCTCTGTGTCCCCACCTGTTACTGGTGGAAATGGAGCCCTTGGGGTGCCACAAGGAAAATAATTTTTTGAGGTCCCTGTGGGAGAATGAAGTATTGTGGAAAGCTTGATTGACGATGGAACAACAAAGGATTTCCCCTCCAAGGTCCCCTCTCCTCCCTCCGTTTCACCAGCCTTGTCTTCAGCAGAGTTAGAATGAAGGCAACTGCCTGTCTTCTCCACTCTACATGAAAGCACAGTCCAGTCTGGCATCCGGCTAGCTTAGCTTGTGTTCCCAGCAGCAGCCCATGGGCCATGTGGAGGGAGGACTGGCGAGTGCAGGTCACAGAGTAAGCGAGAAACAGGAGTGCAACAGCAATCAAGCAGCCAAGCAAAAGAGCAAGGGAGAGCAAGCTACAGAGTGAGAATTCTTCGGAGATTTTAAGCTAGAAGCTCAACCAATTACGCCTTCAGAATCTCGCAGGCTTGCAGTGGCTCCACCCCTCTAGCCCGGTACCTTTTTCCGGGTTAGACTAACAGGCAAGCACTTTCCCTCCGTCACTGTGACTTCACTGCCCATGTGTCCATCTTCCTCTTTGTAGGACCCCTCCTCTCAGTGATCTGCAGAGAATGGATCGGTGGTTCCCTGAGTAGTGTGGAGTTGCTGCTTCCTGGTGAAGCTGCCCAGATGACCATGCTTAATAATGTTTGGTCTCCCCTTTGTTCTATTTCTATTATTAATATTAACTAGCTAGTTATGACAGTAACACATCCATCATCTTCATTCTTGCAGACATTATATTTTTCAATATGGCTGAGAGACCAAATATTTCAATAAATAACAAATGCAAACTTTTCTAGCACCTAATAGTGTGTCCTGTGACTGAAATACATGGAAGAAATTGAGTTTGAATTTCAAATAGATGGTGGTAATGCAACACCTCTCTTGTCACTTAAATCAACATTGCAGCCAATATATTTTAAACTTTAGGCTGATGGTGATTAACCTTACATCCCCATGTGCAAGGCATTTTATACTCTTTTTGTTAGTTAGTGTCCCTTGGTGGCACTGCTGTCCCCATTTTGAGCTGCTCTGAGAACCACGACTATTTGACACAGATCTCCAAGCCTATTGCTCTCACTGTGCAAGGTTAACAGACAAGGGGAGTAGTATTTTAGAGAAAAAAGGCTTTGAGGCAGACAGATAGATATTTCCTTCTCTTCAGGAGGCTTCATACCCAGCGTTCTTATTTCTCCTAGCACCTACTGTGGCATTAATGTTGCCTCCCAGCTTCACGTTAGTGAGATCTGCCAAGCAACAGGATGTGAATAGGTTGTGAACTTGTGTCAATAAGCTCCTGAGCCCCATTGTTGCTTAATCAAAAGCATTTGATCAATGTCAATCTTTGGTGACATCATTATAGCCTTTGCAATTATAAGCTACTCTTTAAAGCAGAAAAAGAAAAATAAGTCTGCAATAAACAATGAATTAGTTCATTGACCCTATGAGATAATAAGAGGTAAATTCTTTCATCTTAAAACAAAGGCATTGAGCCTTAGCTGGTTTGGCTCAGTGGATAGAGCATCAGCCTGCGGAGTGAAGAGAATGTGCCTGGGTTGCAGGCTCGATCGCTAGTGGTTTACAGGAGGCAGCCAATCAATGATTCTCTCTTACCATTGATGTTTCTCTCTTTCTCTCACTGAAATAAAATTTTTAAAAAACCTAAAAAACCCCTACGGCATTGAGAATAGGGTAACTAGGACAACTTTGGCATTTAGAGAGGTTCAGAGCAAGAATACGCAAAATTATGATATTTTAGTTTAAAGGAAGTGGGTTATTACTCTCTTACTAATTCAATGCCATTGAATATTTGAAAAGATAAAAACTACCCTTGACATTCATTGAACAATAAGGAATGAACAAATTTCCAGGAAAGAAACAAGCTACAGGAGCATCTGGGAGACATTAACATAAATGGTGGTAGCCCCCCATTTCTTATTCCCCTTCCCTCCCCTCTACCGTGAAGTCACTGTTTCACATAGCTTAGAGTTTGTGAACCATGCCAATATATATTTATTTTAATCATGGTTCATTTTAAAGTACAGTATTGGTTTGGGGAGATGAGATTAAGAGGAGGAGGCATACTTTTATTGTATGATTTAGAAGATTTTCACTGTAACTTTGCTACAGGTGAGCACCGTGCCCTTCATTTCATGGACTCTGTTGGCTGTCAGTCAGGACATGAGTAAAGATCTTCCTTTAGAGAGTAACCACTTTCTGACATTAACTGTGTCTTGATGGAGAGCCCAGCGTGTGAGTTATACATTTTGGCCTATGAGCTGTGAAAGATGACTCAGAAAATACAGCCTTGGAGAGCTGACTGAGGAAATGCCGCTGGCAGCCGTAAGCCCGGAACAGACTCAGCTCACTTCTATTTTTGGCTCCTCTTCAGATGTCCAGACTGGCACAAGCCAGACACCAACCTCATTTCTTATTGCTCCTATTGCAATGGGCTTGACATCTCTTTTCTTCATGAGAATGTGTGGGGCCAGTTAGATGGGAGCAGAGATAGAAAAGGGAAAGGAGCTGTTTTAGGCAATCTCTACAGTAGTGCCCAGAAAGAGGTAAAAATGAAATAAAATGGAACAGGAAGGTAGTAGAGAAAGGGGGTTAGGGGACATAAAAAGCATGTGGCGAAACTTGACAATACTTCTGAAGAACTTTAGTAGTAAACGCTTTATGGATATTGAATAAGAGGAGCAAGGTAAAAAAAAATCCATACGATACAATAGATGCTACAAAGAAAGGGGAAAGAACATGAAGTATCTTCAACTAAGCTTTATATTAGTTGTATGCCAACACTGAATACTTATTTTGCTCCTCTATCATTTGTCCAAAGTCTCCTAGGGATGGGAGAGAAAAGTGCATGCCAAAAATGGATTTAAAGCAGGTCAATAAGGAAGACACAAAGGGATGAGAAAGAATGAAGTAATGGGACTTAAAAAAGATTCTTGGCAAGGACCTTATTTTTTTTTTTTTCATAAGAACTTAAATTTTTTTTCTTCTTGGCAATGAAGTTATTGATAAAATTGAAAATGCCATCTTAAATGCTATGTTACCGAGGTAATGATTGTGGGATTTATATATTTAGATGATAGGCTATTGGAGCTCTAAAGGACACTAAAGATCATTTGGTCTACCGTTCATTTTAGAGATGGGACCAGAAGCTTGGAGTGATTTCCCCAAGGTCACAAAACCAATTAACAGCCACCCAGGAACTGAAATTCTGGTTCTTAGTCTAGGACTAAAGACCACGGTAATTTCTTTCCCTTCTTATACTAAAGTGATGAGGAAAATAAAGGTTATATGGTTTATTGATTTGCTTGAGGTCAATTAACACATTAGAAGCAAACATGTGCCTAGAACCAGTCTCTTGATTTCTCACCCAGAGCATGAGGTTACCTGCTGTGACACCATCCTTGTTTCAGAGGTTGGGTTCTCTGAGATAACCTGGAGATGAGTGGGCAGGAAGCTTATTAGGGGATTGTCTTGGAAACAACAACTATGGAATGGAAAGGAAGGAAACAGAATTGGGCACTGGGGAAAATTGAACTGTGACACGTCTAATGAATGTCATAGGTGACCCAGGGAAAGTCTGAGGCTGAGATGGCCCATGAGTTGAGACAAAGGGACTAGGCCTTTATAACCCCAATGATCACATTTTATTTGCGGCACGCAGGGAGGATCCATGACCTGGAGCAAGGACACTCTCCTCGGCCAAGGACCTTCACAAAAAGGGCTGAAAGCTAAGGACTGGCATCTGGCAGCAGTTCCAAGAGCTGGTAGAATATAGAATAAGATCTTCATTCCTAAAGGGGCATCTTGGCAGCATGTAAGTGAACTGCTTGTACTTCTTGGATTCACTTCTTCATATAAATACTAGGAACCAATCTTCCAGAATTCCAGTGGGTTTCTTTTCCTGGAGGAATGGTATAAGAATAAGACTGATACAATAAATGGGCACCCCTGCTGATACAGCTAGTTTAAGATCTCAAGTGATATTTACCATCTGCTTCCTCTACTATCCACTCTTAAATTTCCCTCACACTCACTGGTCTTGGTGGCTTTCCTAGTGACATGACCCTGACCATCCTGAGCTTGTGCTCACCATGCCCTATTCCAGCCTTAGTTATACTTGTGCATTTATCATCAAACTTAGGCAAGTAGATTACATGGGTGCCAACCATATTTCTTCCTGTCCCCATTGTATATAAGCCCTACTTTCTCTCAATGATCAGCGTTAATTAACACTGCTAAGATGGTGGCTTTTTTATTATAAGATTATCACCTGGCCTGAGGAGCCTGAAATGACCAGGTGCCAGCCAAAACTATAGTGCAATTAGAACATTAGAAAACATTTCCCCTTTGGGAAATGGGACCTCAAGTTATGTAGTTCCCAGAGTTGTAGGAATGGGAAACACAAATTATCCAAGTGGATTACTGGGAGTGGTGATAAATGGGGCCACGCTTGCTTGCATATCTCTTCATGGACCCAGGTATTCAACCAACTGGCACCATATAAAGATCACAGCATTAGAGTATACTATGCATTTTGGAGGATAAAATTTGATATTGACAGTGTTACTTCAGCTATACCTTCAAAAGGCCACTCCATTGGGCCAGCAGCTTTTGTTTGGTGTGGCAGGTGATATGACCAATGAACTTATGGTCAGGTATCAGGTACCCATTCCTTCATCTCCTTTCTTTAAAGTAGATCCCTTTGGTCTGATGCTATATTATATAGAATGATACTGGTAAATCAAACATGGTAAGTCTTAAGTAGTGTTGCTAACTGACCTGCTGTGGGCAGTAAAACCAAATCCAAATCCAGAATATGTATCTGTTCCTGTCAAAAAGCATTCAAGCCTCTTCCAAATTGAAAGATCCAATGTATTCAACTAGCCACCAAATGGCTCTTTGTTCTATTATAGGGATAGTGCCATTCTGAGGAACTAATCTTGTTTCTTTTTTCTAGCAGATCAAGCATTCAATCAGATCAATAGCTTGGTCAGCCTTGGTAAGTGGAGGCCATGCGGTAGAGCCCATGCATAGCGTCTATCCTTCACACTATAGCTAATTTATTCATATGTCCATTGTGGTATCACTGGAGAGTTTGACGACAGACACTGGCGGATGCCAATTGACTAAGTCATATTGTTTACTGAGTATTTAGTACCTCTTCCATGACGGACACTTCCTCATTAGTGTTAACATTTGGTACAAAGATCTTCATTCTTCATGCCCATTCCCATAGGTCTGTCCAAATCCCTCTACCCCAGACCTTCTTTTCTTGTCCTTGCAGTTTTTGTTCTTCTTAACCACTGATATCCAAGTTAAGCCACATACCTCTACTTATGAGTCCATGCACCTTATAAGCTCAGGAATTTCCCTTTCTACACAAAGAACATGACCACATGCACTCTCTGAAGGTTTGCCTATTGGGAGGATTTCTTCTTCCTCTACTGTTAAGAGCCACCTCTAAGTCAGACTGTACTATAGCCCCAATCATTTTCAGTTTTCACCCACATACCAAGCCAACCTATTTGCATACCAAACTTGCATATTTTTTATTCCCTAAATTGGCCAAATGATTCCCTTCATGGTGATAGGTATGAGTTACCAGTCAAGTGCTATGTATGTGACTTCAGGATCTAAGCTATCTGCTCATGTAGCTTTCATGTGCCTCTTGGTCCTGTTTATGTTTGACCTTGGGCGTACCACGTTCACTTCATGATGTATTGATCTTGGGCCCACTGAACCTGATGACGCTGCCATGGTCTGATGATACCTAGCTCCTAATAAGCAGTTAAGGCCTCATGGTGATTTGTTGTCCACAGTAAGGCATTGTATTTCTACCTGGATTCATCAGTATCATGCCAACACCTACTTTTCAGAAGATGTATAAATATCTATTGTAGATGGCATGGCCTTACTCCAAAACCTAGACATCTGTGTTGTGATTCTTCCATTTGGACTTGATATAAACACCACATGGCACCTTTTCCTACACACAGATATCACTAATGCTGTACCATACTGGTGAGTTATATTACTCAAGTGACAGGGATACTTGCACCACAGTCTGGATTGCTATATATTCTTTTTCTGCTTTGGTCTTTACTCGAAGCTAGAAGCTTTTTATGCCTCCTGGCTTATGATTCGTTGCTTTATTACCACCAGCTATGGAATATGCTGCCTCCAGAATATGGAAGCACTTACCCAATGAGGTACTTCCTTCCTTGGGCAGAAAGTGCAAACTGCAATAATCGGTCTTTTCTTTGGAGGAGATGTCCTCAAATGCCCAAGCTCAATAGACTTCTAAACATTCTACTGATATGACAGAATCTGAATCTTCACAGGGTTTATCTCCTAATTGGGAGGGGTGTGTTTTACCTCTGCTTACAATGTACTTGCTACTTCTTTTTTATCTTGTCCAATTTGCATTGTATCTTAGATATAGTGGACCAATGAGATTTTCTGTGGTATGTCAAGTGAATCAAGATCTTTAAAAACTATATTATGACAGAGAAGATGAGGTAACATAGTCTTGGGCAATATTGCAGATGCATACTTTTACCCAACCTAAGTAAATGTGAGCTCTTTCTGGCCTTTTCTATTATGGTTAGAAAATAATTCCTTTTGGTCACATACCATGTGTCATAGTAATATGGACAGCAGAAATGCCACATTTGGCTGTAGCTGCAGTTGGGCTATTACTACTTAGTTGAGATTTCAGTAGCCCATTGTTATCCCACAGAATTCACCTGGTTTTTAAGGTGGGTGACTAATAAATTAAATGGAGATATGATGGGAGCTCATCACCTTTGTATTCCTTAAGTCTTAATGGAAACCATTAAATTTATGCCAATTCCCCTGGTATGTGACACCTTATTAGAGAGTGCTCTGGAAAAAATACCTATAGAAGGAAAGAAGTAAGATTGGGCCAAAGAAAAATTGGGGCTGAGATACAATCTCAATGAGTGCCACTGCTGATCCATGAGGAGCTTTTGGTGTGGACTGGCCTTGCAGCGTTGTCCTGAGTTACGGCAAGGAGACTGGGCCTTTATACTCCTGTGTTGAGAAATCACTGAATGCATGATGTCTGGGGAAGGGGCATAACTTTGGAAAAGGCAGCTCTCTTCAACCAAGGCACTTCTCAAAAGAGGGCTGATAGCTGAGGACTGTCTGCTGGTAGCACTTCCAGCAGCTGAGAGAATAGGTCCTTCATTCTTGAATGTGAACTGGGGCAGCACAGCATGAATCATCTACCAAACGAAATATTGGAATCCTTCTATAATGTAGTATGACCCTGAAAAGTATAATAATATCCTTTATAATAAAAGGGTAATATGCAAATAGACTGAACTGCAGAACAACCAATCAAAGTGTAATATGCTAATTATATGCTAAGGCAGCTCAACCACTTGCTAAGATGTGCACTGACCACCAGGGGGAAGACAATCAACTGGTTGACCAGTCACTATGACCAGTGCACTGACCACAAGGGGGCAGATGCTCTGATCAGAAGGATAGCTTGCTGCTGGGGTCCAGCAGATCGGGACTGAGCGAGATGGGCTGGACACCCCTGGAGCCCTCCCACGATCCCTTCCCAGCCTGATTGTGCACCAGTGGGGTCCCTCAGCCTGGCCTGCACCCTCTCACAATCCGGGACCCCTCAGGGGATGTCGGAGAGCCAGTTTCAACTGATTCTGCAGGCCACTCCCCTTGGGAGAGCACCAGAATCCGGGCTCATGGCTGGTGAGCACAGCTGTGGCAGTGCGAGTCTCTCCTGATCCTTGGGGACTGATTGGGCGCAAGCTCACAGCAGGCACAGTGGGGCTGGGATGAGTGGGAGTGGTAGGTAGGAGCTGCAAGCAACGTTAGACTGCGGGTTTCGGCCTGATCCCTGCAGGCCACCCAGAGGGACCCCACCCATGCACAAATTTGTGCACTGGGCCTCTAGTATTTTATATATTTTTGAAAAGAAAGGTAGAGGTTTTAGGGATTTATAGCATATTTGAAGTGAAGGATAACAAAAAATGTTGGAGTGGGGGAGAAAAGGAAATGTGGACAGTATACCTGAGCATGTACTGGAATATACTGCAACTGCTTTTAGTTCCATGATGTGAAGTGCCACTTGTTTTTCAGTAAAATGAAAGCCAGCCCGGAGCAACAAGTTTCTGCTAGCCTGAGCCACATTTAGGCAATTTATGGGAAGTAGTTTATTCCAGACTCATTTATCAGTCTACAAATACCATTCTCTTCTGAGTTCTGAGTCTGTTCAGTATGCTCATGATTAGTGGTACTCTTCAGTAGAGTTTGGCAGTGGACTTGGGGTGGTGAACACACAATAAAATGTACAAATGATGTATTTTAGAACTCTATACCTGAAACCTGTATCATTTATTAGCTAATGTCACCCCAATATATTCAATAAAATTAAAAATTAAAAAGAATATGAATTTGGTTTGTTGTTAGGCCTTATTCTTATGTAATTTAAAATACAAAAGGATGAATTTAATTAGGAATTTAAAAAGTGATAACTTATTTGAGAGGCCTTCTCTGACTTCCCAATTTAAGCAACATCTTTCTCATTATTCCTTGTCTCATTACCTTTTTTGTTTTTGTATTCATCACTATCTGATATATAATATTTTGGGGAGGAATGACTGTATCTTCCACCTCCTTTTGAAATGTGAGTTTCATGGAAGCAGAGAACTTATCCACTTTGTTTATTGCAACGTCACTAACATCTAGAAAAGTACTTTATACATGGTGGATGCTCAGTAAATCTTGGCTAAAAGATAAACCAATGAATATGAGTCATACTCTATTTGGTTAATAGACTTCTCTGCTTTTGGGACACATTGTTAAAGTTAAGGTCATAAATTTGATTAAGAATTAATGATTGCTTTTGAAGAATTTGGACTAAAATTGCTGTAACTTTTCATCTATGAGAGTTTCTGGAGTTGCAGTCGGAAGAATTAACTATGGTTAATACCTCATTAAACAATTTAATGTCAGTAACCAGAGATATTCATATTTCATCAATTGTTCTGATTTTGTGACTCTTAACAGCTACTGTAGCATTGATGATGATGATGGTGATGATGATGAAGCAGGTAATATTCATTGAACATGATTTTTGCTAGTCATAGTATTGAGTTTGGCATTCTTCAACTTATATGAGGTTTACTACAACCATATGAAGAATAGTTGATGATTTTACTAATGTGAAAGCTGAGGTGTACAGAAGTAAATGTCTAAAGCCATACACCTGACTGATGGTGGAACCAGCTTTTGAACTGGGATGGGACTTCCACCAAAGTCTGTGATCTTACCTACTATGATATTCTGAGGCAGTGGTGAGGCAAGAGAAGGGAGAAGGAGGAGATATAATTTGAAGGAATAAATCCCATACTTCCTTTTCAAAATAGGGAGGTAGGGAGGGGATATTTGAAGGTATTTAAGAAACATCATGTGCAAATGGCAATTTCAGAACACTATTTGGAGGCTGGATATCCAGAATTTTGGGTAGAATCAGAGAGAAGATTCTATTTCAATTGAGATTGGGAAGTAGACAAAGGATATATCAGAAAGAAGGGACAACAATGCTCACATATTATCAGAAGTAAGGTCTGTAAATAATGTGTCCAATCAATGTAATAAAAAAGCCTAGTGGTTACTCAAACTTCACTCTCTAAGTAGTATATTGCAAAAAATTGGAAAATTAATAAAACTTACGTACCTAAAAAGAAACAATTTATTTCAAGAGTTTTGTTAAACTAAATGTGGTGGAACTTTTTTCCCCAACAATTCACATTCCTCATTCCTATATACTCTTTACCCACATTCCCTAATTGTTTACACTTTCCACATTTGTTTTATCTCTTACATATACATATACATTATACATATACATATACATATACATATACATAGTCATTATTATTGTTATAGCTAAAGAACTAAATAATTTGAGAGTGCATTTCAGGCTTAATAATGCTACCACAAAATATTTCAACATGTATTTTCTAAGAACAAGGAGATTATTTTACCTACCCACAATATAATGATCAAATTAATAAAAGTTAGCATTGATGAAATTTTACCATCTAATATATGATCCATATTTAAATTTTACCAATTATCCCATTGGAGAAATGGCTGATTTATAACATTCCCCCCCCCCCCATTCTAGTATCCAATTCCAGTATCACACATTGCATTTAATTGTCATACTGTTTTGCCTTCTTTAATTTGGGTTTCCTTAGTCATTTTTGCTTTTATAACACTAACATTTTTTTGATAAGTTGTTGTTGACATACAATATTATATTAGTTTCAGATGTGCAAGGTAGTGATTCAACATTTATATAGCTTATGAAGTAACCAACATGATAAGTCTAGTAACCATCTGTCACTGCACTACTATAATGATATTATTGACTATATTCCCTGTGGTGTACATTATATCCATGTGATTTATTTATTTTATAATTGGAAGTTTGTACCTATAGATGAATGGCTATATATAATGGAATATTACTCAGCCATAAGAAAGAATAAAATCTTGCCATTTGCAAAAACATGAATAGACCTAGAGGGTATTATGCTAAGTGAAATAAATCAGACAGAAAAAGACAAATACCATATGATTTTACTTATATGTGAAATCTAAACAAAACAAAATAGCAAACAAACAAATAAACAAAAAACACAGAAACAGACTCATGGAATCAGAGAACCAACTGAGTTTCCAGAGAGATGGGTGAAAACTTTAACATTTTTAAAGTAGGCAGGCCAGTTGTTTTGTAGAATGAGTCTCAGTTTGGGTTTATCTCTTTCCTCATGTAGATTCTTGTGTTGTACATTTTTGACATAAACTGTATTATGTGATGCTGTGCCCTTCTGTGTGTATCACCTTAGGGCTGTCAACTTGTACCAATATTGGTGAAGTTGACTTTAATTACTTGATTAAGGTGTTATCTGTCAAGATTATCCATTGTAAACATACAATTTTTCCTCTGAAACTAAATAAACTGTGGAGAAAAACAGTGTTTAAATATCCCAACAAATTTTTACACAATGATTTAGGTATCCAGTAATGATTCAATTATTATTATATATTTGTAAAATTTTCTAACTCCTCTTTTATTCCTTCTAGATCTATTAGTTGGTATTTTCTCCATCACTTTTTTAAGCAACTTTCTACTTTCTGGCACAATCAAGTATTTCAGGCTCATCTTGTACTTTTTGTCTTCTAACTTTGGAATCAGCCATTTCTCCAAGTATTCCTAGTTATTTTTATTTTTTTGGGGGAGGGGTAATGGTATTTTGAAACCAAGATTTGGGTGCTAGGTGAGCTCATTGCTAATGAGGTTGATTGCACATAAATACAGTTTAATGTTACTATAATGGGACATTTGTTATGAATACTAACCAAGTGAACATTAAGGTTACATAATTTGGGAGTAACCATCAGTTACAAGGAGTTAAAATCTAGTTGAAATCATAATCATAAAAATTCTTATTAGTTTAACAAGCAATTATAATGATAAAAGATTGCATAAGTCACCTGGAGAGAAACAACCAAGTCTCATTTACCAACTAAAGATCAATTGGATGGTTACTCAGATTCTATAATGTTAGATTTATGAGATTGTGTTCTTTATCCTGTTGTATTGGTAAGAATCTATAACTCTGGGATAGCATCAAAGGTAGCATTTCCATGACACTAACAATATGTAAGGAAATAAAGAAATAAAGAAAGCATAGGTTGTTAATGTTCTAGAACAAATTTTAGTGTAAGTATAATAATACATTTGAAAGCATTGCATTTCTCTACATTTTTCTTTACTGATTAAGGTGTTTGAGGTTCTAAAGAATCAGCCAGGCTAAATTTGTCTGTTCCAAATTGTTTAAAGACACTTAAGTTTATAATAAAAATGAACATATTTTTAAAAAATCAACTTATAAAAATTATTGTAAATGCTTTCATAAATTGAACATTCAAGAAATGTAACTAGGAGTGAGTGTTATACATGCACAGAAGCCCCTTGATACAGAAAAATATTGAGAAATGAATCAGTGTACCCTGAGCTGTGATCTGGGCCGAGCATTGCAGTATCCACCACTATTGATATTTTTGTTTTCCTTTATAAGATTGAGTAAGATGTCAGAATACACACAGATTCATAGATTATCAACCCTGAGAAAGACCTTAAATGTCACACATTTAATTATTTGGACCCTTAGCACAAATGAAAAAATTGAAACACTAGCTAAGTATTCATCAAGGTACCAAAACATAGGTGAAGATACTTCCCTATGTTTCAGCTCCTCATACTCTCTATCTCCTCATAGTTTGATAATAAAGATTAAGGGACTATCTCACAGCAACTGTGTACTAAATTCTCAGACACAGCCTTTGAGAAGCCTTAGGAGAAGCAATGAATTACATATAGATGCTTGTTCTGCTGTTTCTTTCTGCCAAGGTGAAAAAAAGAGAGAGAATTAGTTGAATTGTTGAAACTAAAACTATAATAAAGCTATTGCACAGAAACTAGGGTATACAATGGGAACATCACAGTTATTACTCAGGATAGTTGAAATTAAGTACAGCCTGGAGGCAGGGAATTAAACCAACTGATCCAGCAAGGTCCCATCAGCCCTTTGGCTGTGAAACTAAATTGAGAAAGTATTATTGTTTTTAATTGGTTCCCATTTGACCTTATTAAAAGTTAAACGTGCTTTTACTCTAACTTTTTATCCTCTTGACATTTCTCTCCTTGTATTTTATAGGTCCTTTTGTCTTCCTTCATCATAATTTTCTCCTTTTATCGTACTGTTTCCTTCTGGAAAAATATGGTGTGTCTTCTTGCCACTTATTATAGGAAACAACAGCAAAATATTCTTGAGTATCTAAATTGACTTTATTAGCTGTGTTCCTGAAAGAATTATATGAGGTAATTATTTCCCACTTCTAGAGACCTTGGCCATGTATTTTAATAATTGCTTGCAAGTATGTTTGCCTTTATAATGTAATGTAACATTTCTTTTCATCCTTGGTTCTCCAATAGCCTGACACAGAACAAGCTTTTAATAAATGCTTGTTGAATGAATTGATCATTGGTAATATATTATAGTTGTTTATTCAAGTACTCATCTCTTTTGCTAGATTGAATTAAAAATAGGGATAAAATCTTATTCATCTTTATTCTACTAGTTTTCCCACATATGGTTATGTAGTAGATAAAATTTTGCCGTGAATAAAGGAATTAAAAAGGAATGAGAGTAGAAGGGACTCTCCTTATTACTTAAGGGGTGTGGGAAACCTCCCTCCAAAATTACCTTTCTTCCTCACTGTCAATGATGTGGGCAATTCCACTGTAGGTTTATTCACTGTCTGCTCCTAAGGGGGGTCCTTCATAAAGTAAGTCCAGAATTTGGTAAGAACTCAAGGTCATTTTTAGAAATGCAATTACTTCTTCATAGAATGTGATCACTGGTGATCCAAAGGGAAAGAAAATCATTAATATGGGCAAAAGACACCGAAAGAGGAAGCTTTGCTACTTTGTAATGTTGCTGTAGGTCAATGTGGAAGTAAGATGAAAAGACTTTGAGATAGTCTAGTCTAGTGTGTAAATATTAAAACCAGAAAGGAAATTCATATGTAGCAGTATTTCTATGGGACTAGTGAGGAGAGTAATTTTAATTACAAGGCAAACATATAAATGATAAGCTTCATTTGTTCATAAACAAAAATAACAATAATTTTTGAGTGCCTGCTGTGTCCTAAGAAACTGTGATAGGTACTGTGAATATAGAAGTAAACAGCAAAAATATTTATTATGCTAAGAGTTTACCAGCTTGTAGGCAAGATTTATATTGAATATATATCACCAAAAACACCTATATATTTACAGTTGAAAAAGCAAATGTGGGGAAAATGGCTGGTATTGTGATACATATAACAATGAAACCAAGAGTTGATTCTTCGTGCACTCAGGGGGTGGGTCTCTCAGTCCGGCCTGCTCCCTCTCCCAGTCTGGGAGCCCTTGGGGGATGTCTGGCTGATGGCTTAGGCCCAATCCATCAGTTGGACATCCTTAGCGCTGCTGTGGAGGTGGGAGAGAGTCCTGCCACCACTGCTGTGCTCGCCAGCTGTGAGCCCGGCTTCTGGCTGAGCAGTGCTCCCCTGTGGGAATGCAGTGACCACCAGGGGGCAGCTCCTGCATTAAGCAGGATTGGGCTGAAACCTCCTCTCCTACATCCCTTGAGGGGTCCCAGATTGCGAGAGGGTGCAGGCCAGGCCAAGGGACCCCACATGTGCACGATCAGGACCAAGGAGGGGCTGTGGGAGGTTGGTCTACCGGGGAGGGACCACAGGAGGGCTCCAGTGTGTGTCCAGCCCATTTCGCTCAGTCCCAATCAGCCGGACCCCAGCAACAAGCTAACCTACCTGTTGGAGTATCTGCCCCCTGGTGGTCAGTACACGTCATAGTGACTGGTCAACTGCCCCCTGGTGGTCAGTGAATGTCATAGCAAGTGGTTGAGCAGTCTTAGCATATCATTAGCATATTATGCTTTGATTGGTTGAATGGACTACTGGACGACCAGACACTTAGCATATTAGGCTTTTATTATATAGAATACTATTTGCTCCACAATATTCTATGTATTATTCATCGGCAATTGAATCAGTGGATTGCCCACATCATTTTGTGTCTTCTACTTTCCTAGGAAATGGACTTTATTTCCTCATTTTTTTCAAATGATGTAATTAGAGCACAGAGACTTACAAGTCACCGAGGTCACACAAATAATGGTGGTATTGAGGCTTACAGCCAGGTCTTTCTTCCTGAGAGCCCGTGTTCTCTATATTATCTGCTGATGTAGGTAAACCTTGGAAAAAATTAAATGTCTGGGGGAAAATGTAGCTCATTTCCTGTTTCTCCATCTATTTTCATGGAATTTGTTGTTGCTTGTAAGTAGACTTCCACATATTTTTATTGGCCCTTGCTCTGTGACTCTTCAAAACTTAAAAAATAGAATGTTGGTTTTTTTCAAACTAATTTCGGTAACTTAGAACTGAGATTATCAGCTTTGCCAGATTGTTATATACATGCATGTTTATTTCATTTCTGCAGCTTTTTCCTCTCTTCTTCCCCCTTCCCTGGTTCTCCTGCGCCCAGATTCAAATATAGCTCAAGGCATTAATATCTACTCTGCCTTCTTATGACTGGTTATTTGTACCAAACTGAGAAAACAAGGGTAAAAAGGGTTTTGCAAACTATTATGAGTTATATATGTCAAAGAGATCTAGAAATATATATTTCAATCTGAAGAGTTAAGGTCACTCTTACTTATGTGTAGATTACCAGTGATGTCAATGAACAAGAAAAGAGATACATTTTCCCCACGTTTCATTAATTCCTTGAAAACTTATGGTCATTATGTTGTTCTCTGTAAATAAAGGGGAAAGAATGAGAGTATATACAATGGTTTCATTTACATGTAGAACTGAAGAATCCAAGGAAATGCTACAACCATGCACTTGTATTTCGGTAGGCTGTTTTAGTCACCTGCAATTTAAAATTGGTGATTTTTATTGTATGTAAATTTATTTTAATAAAGTTGACTTTAGAAAGTTTTGAATGTAAAGTAAAACAAAGGATACTGCCATTGTACAACTCTTTAAGATGTAGGTATTGGGCATTGATGGCTGTTAACATTTCCAAAAGAGAGACAACTAGACATTATGTGCCTTCTGCTGCAAGAATGCACCACTACCTAGAGCAGTGATGGCGAACCTTTTGAGCTCGGTGTGTCAGCATTTTGAAAAACCCTAACTTAACTCTGGTGCCGTGTCACATATAGAAATTTTTTGATATTTGTAACCATAGTAAAACAAAGATGTATATTTTTGATATTTATTTTATATATTTAAATGCCATTTAACAAAGAAAAATCAACCAAAAAAATGAGTTCACGTGTCACCTCTGACACGCATGTCATAGGTTCGCCATCACTGACCTAGAGTAATATCAAATGCCAGGATCTGGTAAAGTACCTGGATCCCACATCCAATTTACAAATAATCTAGCAGCCAGAAGATATGTTGAACTACTGTGTGAGGATCCAATCACCAATATCCAAACTGTGAGAATCTTTATAGAGAAAAAACCTTTTAAGGACAAAATAAAAAAACAGGCTAGGCAGGAGCCTGTGACCAAGGTACATGCCCTTCATCAGAATCAAACATAGGACCTTTCGGTCTGCAGGCCGACACTCTATCCACTGAGCCAAACTGGCTAAGGCTTCAGTTATTCTTAAACCTATTTTTATTTCAGCTTCTTATTTAATATTTATAGTGATGGTGTAGAATACATGCAAAGGATCAAAACTTTTTAAAATCCTATTTTTATTCAGTTTGCATTCAAGTACTTTAAAAATGGACATTTCATCAGAGATAATGTTATGTCTCTTTACCTTTTTATAACCATGACTGTGTGAGTCTTTACACTGTTATCCACTTTTTCCTAGTAATACAGAATTAGACTATGGCTCTTAAGTTGGCAGTTTTGAGAAAGAAAATTCTAAATTCTAGCTGCTGCTCTTTAGGGATAAATTGATAATCACACCACAGTGTTAGACCCAAACAAACCTACATATACATCTGGTTTAAATCAACATCTTTCTCTGATCTGTGGATAGCAATGCAATGTGTATTCTCTGCAAGGCTCACTAAAGAACGACTCCTCCCATTTCAAGGATCTAATGGTTTTAGGGCCCTTGAGGAACCTGGATTAATAGAGGCTACTCAGAGAATTGCAGAACATAGAAAAGCCAGCTAGTGAATGTATAACACTTGGATCCAAAAGCTAAAATGCAATCTCATGAGGCAAAGCAAACAAATATACACAGATTTAGTAAAATACTGATGATGTAAGATTTTCCTATTGTGTTTTTAGCTTTGCAGATGCAGCGTGAGTTTATATATAACTACATCAATTATATCAGCTTAAAGTATAGATTATGGAGAAGCCTATGTTAATTGTCATCATTCAATGGTTTCCGTGTTTCCTCATGAGCCTGCTACCTATAATCATCAAAATACTAAGCTGGGGCTTCCATCTGTGGAAAGTCATTCCTGAAAGTAGTTATTTTCCTTTTTAGCATTTAAATCACACGCATTGACCTGAAACCTAGAATTAAAATTCTATCAAAACAATTGCTGCAATTTTATAAGGTAGACCTCAGTTCACATCCTCTTGGGAGGGTCAGGCTTCGTTGTGTGGCCTCCATTGAAAGGCAGAGGAATCTGAGGTGTAGGAAAGTGATGAGATGCCCGATGTCACCAGTAATAAGTGGAAGGATTGTTATGGGGACCAGTGATTCTCCTAGGAAATTGAGGTCTTTGTGCCTGAATCAAGTTCTGCCAACCCAACTGAATATATTTCTTTTAACTCTACTGATAGATACTGGTTTGGGAGTTCCCAAGATGAAATTTATCTTTCTAATGCCTGTTGTCCTATGTAATAAAAGGCTAATATGCAAATCGACCAAACAGCGGAACAACCAGTCACTATGACGTGTACTGACCACCAGGGGGCAGATGCTCAATGCAGGAGCTACCTCCTGTGGTCAGTGCGCTCCCACAGGGGGAGCGCCGTTTAGCCAGAAGCCTGCCTCACAACTGGCGAGCACAGCAGCAGTGGCAGGAGCCTCTCCTGCCTCCGCGGCAGGACTAAGGATGTCCTACTGCTCGCTTAGACCCACAGGGAGTGGGCCTCAGCCATTAGTTGGACATCCCTCGAGGGCTCCCACACTGCGAGAGGGCGCAGGCCAGGCTGAGGAACCTCCATGCCTCTCCCCACCCCCCCACCTCTGAGTTCATGAATTTCATGCACCAGGTCTCTAGTTTATTATATTTTTATTTTTATTTATTTATTTATTTAAAAAAATATTTTATTGATTTTTTACAGAGAGGAAGGGAGAGGGATAGAGAGTTAGAAACATCGATGAGAGAGAAACATCGACCAGCTGCCTCCTGCACACTCCCTACTGGGGATGTGCCCGCAACCAAGGTACATGCCCTTACCGGAATCGAACCTGGGACCCCTGAGTCCGCAGGCCGACGCTCTATCCACTGAGCCAAACCGGTTAGGGCCTCTAGTCTACACCAATAAAAGACAAAGATGTTAATTGACCATACCTTCGCCATGCCCATCAGCCAATCAGAAGAGGATGCAAATTAACCCAACAAAGATGGCTGTTAAATTTACATACTGCAGGCGGGGTGGCATAGTGCGATCTGCCCGCCCTGCCACCAGCCGCCACCCACCCTGCCACCCACCGGGCCTGCTGTCCGTGTGTGCGGCCCGGAGACCGGCAGGGCGGGGCGTGGTGGATTGCGATCTGCCAGCCCCACCCCACCACCCGCCGGGCCAGCTGTGTGTGGTGGGCAGTGGGTCGGGGTGGCGCGGCAGAGGGCCTGCCATCTACAACCCAGCACGTGATCCGGGCCTTCCATCTGCCACCCGGGCCTAAGCCAGCAGGTGGTTATCTCCCGAGGGGTCCCAGACTGTGAGAGGGCACAGGTTGGGCTGAGGGACACCCCCCTCCCCCGACCGGTGCACAAATTTTTGTGCACCGGGCCTCTAGTTTATTATAAAAGTTTGATGAGCAAACTAATAGAAAACACAAGATTTTAGAAACAAAAATAAAGGGTGATTATTTTGAGTAACTTGAACAAAGTTTTAAAATAGGAAAATGAATAATCATATAATATTTGGTTGAGTATTGTAAATTTAAGCAATTCCTATCTGAACGTTAATGCAAAACTTTCCTTACTGGAGCATGGAAGACATCTGGCACCACTTATTCATTGTTTCTTTGGTTGTGACATCCTAGAGAGTCAAGGGACTGCTTGTTTTAGATTAGATCAGATTTTTAAACTTTCATATACCAGCAGAAGTTCACAGAATTCTGGAATTTATACAGAATTTTTATTGTACCAAATAGGACCCTTAAAAACAATTACCATTTAAACTCACTTTCATTTCAATAAAGAAAGCATTTTAACCACACACACACAAAAATGGTAAGATAGATAATTGCATGGTGATTACCAGAGGGAACGTGGCTTAGGGGGAGGTAGGAGAGGTTAAAGGGGAAATAAATGGTGATGGAAGGAGACTTGACTTGGGATGGTGAACACACAATAGAATATACAGATGATGTATTATAGAATTTTACCCCTGAAACTTACATAATTTTATTAACAAATGTCATCCCAATAAATTAATTTAAGAAATTGAAAGACGTATTGTCAGAATCAAGCTCAGTTCCCCAAATTGAATAAATTCAGCAGTATAAAAATTTGTGTTTTCCTTCCTTGGTTATTTTTGCTGTTATTTTGTTTTGGTTTATTATTTTGTAAAAGGGCAGTGTTAATTTTGTCAGGGGCTGTCATTGGCTTGAAGACCAGTGTCTAAGGCTCTTTGTGACCAAAACTTTTCAGTGATCTGACCAGGATATTTTTACATGGCTTCAGTGAAGTGTGATGATATATAGCACCTCTTCAAGATAACCTACAAGGAACCAAAAGAGCCTCTCTAGTTGGCCAACATGAGAACAGATGGAGAAATAAACACATTTATTCCCTCTGATCTGTGGTTCTATTTACCCTCCAAAAATACTAAATGGAAAATCTCTGAAATAAGCAACGTTCTGAGTAGCATGATGAAATCTCGCTCAGTCATGCGCTGGATGTGACTCATCCCTTTGTCCATGGCCTCCATGCTGTAGTCCCTCCCCACCTGTTAGTCACTTAGTAGCTGTCTTGGTTATCAGATCAACTGTTGTGGTATCGCATTGCTTGTGTTCAAGTAACCCTTATTTTATTCAATAAGGCCAAGGAGAAGCTATACAGTGTGCTGCCTATAAGTAAAAAGGTGAGTAAAGTACAATAAAATACTTTGACAGAGAGAACCATTCAAATAACTTTTATTACAATTATTGTTATAGTTCTATTTAATTATGTTATTGTTGTTAATCTCTTATTGTGGCACATTTATAAATTTTACTTTATCACAGGTATATCACAGGTATAAGAAAAAAATCATAGTACATATAGCATTTCATTCCAACAAAGAAAGAATTTTAATATTGTTTCGGGGGGGGCCCACTTGATGTCCACACATATCCTCTGTGAGTAAGGGGGGACTACTGTATATTTATGAGGAGAAACTGGCTGAAAAGTAAAACACCAGAGCTTTATGAAAGCAGTGATTGAGACAAGTACATTTCAATCTTAACTAAGACATAAAAGAAGAATAGCAGATCAGTTCAATGTTTAATGAGAAATAACAATTCTCAATGAGACAGGGGCTAATTTTAAAAAATAAATAGTTCTATTTTTGATAGGCTCTACAAGGTTTACACTAAAAACAAATTATTTTTGAAAAGTCGTGTGTTGGGAAGGTCAGTTGATCCCCACAGTCATCTCTGCATGAATTCACTTATATGCGAAATTTCAAAAACAAAGCACACAACAAAACAAAACAAAAACTAGACTCATAAATGCAGAGAACAGAATGGTGGTTGCCAGACGGTGGGGGTGAAGTGGGGAGAGAAGAAATGGGCTAAGGGCGTCAAGAGGCACAAGCTTCCAATTATAAGATAAGTAAGTCATGGAGATGTACTATATAGCCTGGGGAGTACAGCCAATAATATTGTACTTTGGTGATCATTTTTCAATGCATCCAAATGTCGAATCACTAATGCTATATAATAAAGAGCTGATATGCTAATTAGACCGGATGGCAGAACGACCTTCCAGAATGACCTTCCAGACAGACCTTCCAAAATGACCAGTAGGCGGGGTGGGTGGGTGGGGGGGTTATGGGGCCAGGAAGCAGCCAGGGCTGTGAAGGCCTTCTCTTGCATGAATTCATGCACTAGGCCTCTAGTATACATATGAAACTAATATATCAGTGTATGCCAGTTATACGTCAATAAAAAAGTAGATAAATAAGATTAAAAAATTTTGAAGAATGTGTCAGGTGTTTGCATCATGAGAGCTCTACTTTCTGCCTTGTTGTAGCTGCTTGAAACAGCACTTTGTTGTCAGCTGCAGGAACACTAATATAAAAAGCAGAGTTTGTTGGTCCACATAGATCATCACTGAGGGCCATGAGCAATGTGCAGCTGTTCTTTCATTGCACCAGGAAAGCAAATGTGTTGCTGTGTTACATGTGTGTGTGCTTAGACCTCCCAAACTTGCTTCTTTCAGAATAATTTCCCCAGAGTCAAATCCTAGCCAAGAGCAGCCTTTACATATCGAGGCGGGCATGCATGCTAGCTGGAGGCTTTTTCTGAAGTTGTAAAGGTTCCTGGGTACTTCACTGGCTGGCTCAAGTATGAAATTGTGCAGGTTTTCATATTAAAAAAGTGGTCCTTAAATTTTTCGTCCAAAACACCTCCCCTTTTATTCAAAATCAGGGATAATTAGAAAAGTAACTTCATAAGAGTCCAGCGTTTTAAGAGAAAATAAAGTTGTTTAAAGGCATGCAAATTATGGTGTTTATTTTTACTTTTCTTTCATAGCAGTAGTTGTGCATTCTTTCACGCTCTGCTTGGCTGTTTATGTTTGGTATCTACATCTGTTTCTTTTCAGCTCTAAGATGCTCTTTTACTTCAGTAAGAACAAATTCTTCCCTTATTTACTCTACCAGAGATGACACGGGGAACCCTCATTATCTATGCACTTGGGTGAAACTACAGCAAAATAAAATGGATTTTCATGGATAAAACTTACATCATTGAAAACAGAACATTTTATCTCTAAGGTAAGTAGTACCACCTTTTTTTTTTTTTTTTTGACTGCAGCTTTGCAATTCTTATGGAAAACAAAATAGAAATGAATCAAAAAGAAAAATCAACTCTGTCCCTTTACGAAGTGGTAAATATATATGTCAAATTTCCTAAGAACTGTAAATGGCTTTTATTAGCAAATTGTTTTATCCTGATATCATTACATTAAGTAATTTGGTTTCCAGAGGAGTTTGAATAATTAAAAAGCACCTGCTGATGTTCTCCAGTAGAGTAAAAGAGTATTTCAATGATATACTAACAGCAGAAACTGAAAAAGAAAAGACTCATGCTAGCCATTAGTTACAGATAGATGACATTAGTGAGAAATCAGATATATTGTTGTTTTTTAATATAACAATGATAGATGCTTCTCCTCCCCTCTTGATCTGGCTGTTCAATATCCATATGGGAGACATGAATTCCAATTGACTTTCTGGGTCACCTATGGAATTGGATGAAGGCTAGCATGGATCAATGATATCCACAGATAAGCTCAGAACATTTTAACTTTTATCTCTCCAACCCCCGCCCCCCCCTCCAAATTATTTCAGAGTCATTAAGATTCAGCAAAACGTGCTGCGTGTGTTTTTTTCCATTTCCAACTGTGCCTGGTTACCTTACAGCGGTTCTCAACCTGTGGGTCGCCACCCCTTCGGGGGTCAAATGACCCTTTCACAGGGGTCGCCTAAGACCATCGGAAAACACATATATAATTACATATTGTTTTTGTGATTAATCACTATGCTTTAATTATGTTCAATTTGTAACAATGAAATTGGGGTCACCACAGCATGAGGAACTGTATGAAAGGGTCGCGGCGTTAGGAAGGTTGAGAACCACTGCCCTAACAGAAGTCTAGGGAAAATAGTCATGAGGAAAGAGACATTGAATTTAGCACCTCATCATTACCGGTGAGTAAGCAGGGCTGAATTTGCCATGCTCTTTCCCTTGCAAACCATGCCTTTCAGCCTTGACAAATAGCTGCCTACCTTCTGCTGAACCTGGGCTTAACCCTTCTCCATGCTGAATAACTGCTCAGAACTTGCCTGAGATGAAGGGTCCAGCTGCTGCCGAAGCCAGCTTGCATGGCACAAGCAGGGTTAGCATCTATCCTCAAAGGCTGATTACCTAAGCATGGGACAGCTGTCCTGCCCATCATCATAACCACTTTGGACCCGCGGATTACTCTCACCTCTTTCTGTGGTAGAGCTGAGGCTGGAGGAGGCTGTGCTGAGAATGACAGCATGACAGAACACCTGAAAATGTGGCATCTGGCCACACGGTGACTTTAATGAGACAGGCCCTCATTTCTCTTTGGGGTCTGTCGTTGATGACAAGACCATATTTGTTAGTTTTTTATGCACTGCTCAGTTCTTTCAATAAAAAGCACTCTATGTGGGGTTAGGGGTGGCTGGATGGCTAAAAAGAAACTCTCTGTTAACAAAATTCCAGTGTCACAGGAATGTGAAGTACAGCGTAGGGATATGGTCAATAGTATTGTAATAACTATGTATGGTGTCAGGTGTGTACACCTGAAACTAACCCGAAGTAACATTGAATGCAAACTGTGACTGAAGGATAAAAAAGAGCCTAAAATATTAGGAAGTATAACTAAGGCATCTTTTAAGAAATGGAAAAAAACAAAATCTCAATGTACTCTGGCTATGTTTTCTAAAGTTTGGACTATCCTGAAAGTAGATATTTTTTTCTATTTATTTTGGAAATCAAGTAGCAGATTCACACCAAGACCCCCCTCAGTTTACTTCTTTGTAAATAATTTGTGAATCCACTTATTGTATTGTCTTACTTTTCACAAAAAAAGAATCATTCTGATTTCTCTGATTTTGGGGAAAAATAAAGACTTGGCCATCTTTAAACCTTTAATATCTAAACACTAGGAGGTGCTGTAAGATAACATTAAAGAACTCATTCCCCCATGTCCCCCTCCCTCCCACAGATCTACAGGTTTGTAATTCTAGTTACACAAAATTTATTAACAAAACTGTTTCCTCTGAAAGGTCCTCAAAGTCCAGATTCTAAGATATCCAGAATCGCTGACCATCCCTAGGTCGATCAAGGGCGGACGATAGCCTTGTCAAGACTTCAGGGCGATTAGTCAAGATTTGTGGAGAGACAGTTTCTACATGGCTATAACCAGAAACTATTTGTGGAAGGGTAGTAACTAAAGAATATCAATACCGTTTTTTTGTCTTGTGCAACACTGTTTAAAATGCAATCAGAAAGCCAGATGAGACTGTCAAGTGAATTCTAGAGTCTGTCTATTACCTCTTTCTTGCATGGATATTCGCTCTTCCATCCACATATCAGGTAAGATTATGAAGACCATCAGGTACATAGTTAAAGAGAAATTTGTTTGTATTTTTATAGTGAACTAACAGGGAAAGCATACCAATAAACAATAAAATGGATTTTCATGGATAAAATTTACATCATTGAAAACAGAACATTTTATCTCTAAGGTAAGTAGTACCACCTTTTTTTTTTTTTTGACTACAGCTTTGCTATTCTTATGGAAAACAAAATATAAATGAATTTCTATTTTCATTCCTATTTTTTTAAAATTGTCAGCTTCAATGAGAAGTAATTTACTTAAAATGAAACTAGGATTTGAAATGTGCAATTTGATGAATTTTGACAAATATGTATAGTCATGTAACCACCACTAAAATCATGATATAGAACATTTGTATCACCCCCAAAAAGTTTCTTCATGCCCCCTTTAATTTAATATTATCACACCACATCCTGGGCCCTGGCAACCACTGATCTGCCTTTTCTATAACTGTACTTTTAATCGTCTAGAATTTTATATTGTATTTCATGCCCAATTTTTTTAAACTTCTCATAATGCTTTTAAGATTCATCTTTGTTGCATCTATTAGTAGTTTATTCATTTTCGTTACAGAGTGATGTTTTATTACATGGACTTATCTCAATTTGACTTATATTCACCACTTGAACATTTGTGTTCTTTCCAGTGTGGAGATGTGATGAATAAAGGGCAATGAAGCTTCTTGTTCCAGGCTTTATATGGACATATGCTTTTCCTTTTCACCTGAGCATCTGGAATTGGAATGGATAGAGCATATAGTCGTATATGCTAACCTATTAAAGCAAAGGCTGCACTATTTTCCAAAATGATTGTATCACCTTACATTACCACCAATAGGGTATGAAAGTTCCAAGCCCCCTATACTTCACCAACACTTGATATAGTCAGTCTTTTTAATTTCAGCCATTAATATGATTTTAATTTGCAACTCTCTAATAGTAAGGATACTGAGTATCTCTTCATGTGCTTACTTGACATATTTATCTTCTTTGGAATTTTTCATTCAGATATTTTGCCAATTTATATTTGGGTTGTGTTTTTCTATTACTGAGTTGTGAGAGTTTTTTTTTATACATAAAAATAAACATCCTTGATCAGATTTATGCTTTACAAATATTTTCTTCCAGTTGCTGGCTTGTGTTATCATTCATTTGTTTCAAAGAGAAGATTTTAGTTTTCATGAAGTCTTCTTTATATATATATTTTTAATGGATAATGCTTTTTGTAATGTTGCTAAGAAATCTTTGTCTGACTCAAGGATAAAGTATTTCTCTGAAGTTTTCTCCTAAAAGTTTTATAGTTTTCAGGTTTACTTTACACCTGGGGTTATTTGTGCTAATGTTGTATATCTGTGAAGTTGGATCAAAGTTCATTTCTTTTTGCGTATATTTTTGCACTTTTCTAACATTCTTGATTTAAAAAGACTACCCTTTTTCCACTGAATTGCTTTCACACCTTTATCAAAAATCAGTTGTGTGTGTGGGTTTATTTCTGGGATCTATATTTATCTAATGACCCAATTTTCTATCTTTGCACCAATACGACAGTGTCTTGATTCCTGTATCAGGGTCAGCTACATAATTTGTGGGGTCCAGTATTAAAAGAAAATATGGGTTCTTTTGTTCAAAAATTATTGAGAATTTCAATGCAGTGACAGCAAAGTATTGTTCCAAGCGTAGGGCCCTTCTAGAAAGCTGGCCCTGAATGTAGAGTTATAATATTAATTGTGTGTGTGTGTGTGTGTGTGTGTGTGTGTGTGTGAATCCTCACCCAAGGATATTTTTATCCATTAACCTGTTGAGAGAATGGAAGGGAAGAACTGTTCAGCATTTTCTTCTCCAGTAATTTCCTGAAAATTCCAAACCACCTTAATATCCCCAGATTCTCAGTTCCATCTATACCTAGCTGGTCCACCAGGCTCTACTTGGGTTCCTTGCATTAGTTCTGTGGACTAGAAATTCCTTCAAGGCAGTATACTTAGGACAATTGTATGGATGACATAGTTTGTTTCTTTTCTCTCTGGGATCACTCTCCTTCATTGAATAATGTCAAGTATTTTTAAAGCTATTGTTACATATATTTTGTCGGTTTTGTATTGCTTTTGTTATTTCAAGTTGGAGGTGGGATAGTAAATCTAGTCTCTTACGCTTTAATTTTTTTATATCTCCCCAGCCTCTGGCTTAAGTTTCTATATATATTTATTTTTCTCTCTCACTAAAGGTCATGTAGTCTATATTGTCCACTTTTTGGTAAACACAGTGAATGAAAAACTATATGAAAGGTATGATCTAAAGGAGATGTTGACAATGAACATGGAAATCTTAAAGCTTTCTATATGAACTATCAAGTTCTCTCGACTTAGGATTGTTCCATATTAATATTGTGTAGCTCTTTTTTAAAGATCTTGAAGCTTTTTTACTAATAACTTTCCACTGTTTTGGTAGTACTTGAAGGGTCTCTTCTCCTTAGATTGTAGAAGAGAAAGTAGAACATTTAAAAAAAAATTTTTGGAATGCCAAGAAAAGTTTGTTTGCATTATCAGATCAATGAAAATATTGAAGCTCTTCAATTCTGGAAAATACCCAATATGCATATTGGAGTGCAAATTTTAATTTGTTCTGGGTAGGTTAGTCATAATTATAATTTAAATATAAGCTCTTGACATTTCTTTCTTTTAAAATAAGTTCTAAAAGGGCTCTACTTTAGTGTTAATTATTCAAATTCTCTTTGAGAATAACTGAACCAATAGTATTAAAAGAATATCCAACTGTGCATTACGCTTAGTTTCTAGTATGAAAAGTCTCTTTTGATTTATGGTGTAACAATATCTATAGCCATTATAGTTCAGTTCTGATAGGTGTTTATTTTACTTAAAAATATTGGTTCAAGCTTCCGCGCTACCCAGGGAGGGCTCCATACGGCGTTGTTCTGGGCTCCCACGTAACTTAAAGGGAAACTTGTCACAATGTCTGGAGCCCTTGATGTCCTGCAAATGGAGGAAGAGGATGTCCTCCGAATCCTTGCAGCAGGAACCCACTTAGGTGGCACCACCTTGACTTCCAAATGGAACAGTACCTCTACAAAAGGAACAGTGATGGCATCTTCTACATCGCCAATCTGAGGAGAACCTGGGAGAAGCGTCTGCTGGCAGCTCGTGCCATTGTTGCCATCGGAAACCCAGCTGACGTCGGTGTCCCATCGTCCAGGAATCCTGGCCAGCGAGCTGTGCTGAAGTTCGCTGCTGCCGCTGGAGCCACTCCCATTGCCGGCCGCTTCACTCCTGGAACCTTCACCAACCAGATGCAGGCAGCCTTCCGGGAGCCAAGACTTCTGGTGGCTACTGGCCCCAGGGCTGACCACCAGCCTCTCACAGAGGCGTCTGACATCACCCTGCCCACCATCGCTCTGTGCAACACAGACTGTCCTCTGCGCTCTGTGGACATCGCCATCCCTTGCAACAACAAGGGGACTCACTCAGTGGGTCTGATGTGGTGGATGCTGGCCCGGGAAGTGCTATGCATGCGTGGCACCATCTCCCGTGCACACCTGTGGGAAGTCATGGCCGATCTTTACTTCTACAGAGAACCTGAAGAGACCGAAAAGGAAGAGCAGGCCGCTGCTGAAAAGGCTGTGACCCAGGAGGAATTTCAGGGTGAATGAACTGCTCCTGCTCCCGAGTTCACTGCTGCGCAGCCTGAGGTTGCAGGCTGGTGCCCTCTGTGCCCATTCGCAGTTTCCTCCTGCAGCCTGGAGCGCTCGGCCTGCCCCTGAGGCCTGGTCTGCAGCCCCCTGCAGCAGGTTACTGAGTGTGTAGGAACAGCCACGGACTGGTCCTAAGCTTTCTTCCACAAACTCTTAACAGAATGGAAATAAGGTTGATGGGAAATTAACAGTTTCTATATATAATGTTCAAGGTAAATTTTAAGTTTTGTAAAATTCTCCCTTTCACTTTATCTAACTTGGGCAAGTTTATGTGAGAGGAGTGCACCCACTGTTTTAAACTTGCTTTTTTCATTAACATGCCTCGGATGATGTTTCTCTATTAGCATTTCTATTTATAAATATTTTGCAAAATGTTTCTTTGTGTGCATGTATTATAATTTATGTAATCAGTATTTTTTAAAATATATTTTGATTGATTTCACAGAGGAAGGAAGAGGGAAAGAGAGATAGAAACATCAATTATGAGAGAGAATCATTGATTGGCTGCCTCATGCACCCCCCCTACCCCCTGCTGGGGATTGAGCCCACAACTCCGGCATGTTCCCCGACCAGGAATCGAACCATAACCTCTAGGTTCATAGGTCAGTGCTCAGCTACTGAGCCACTCTGACTGGGCCCCTTTTAAAGTTTTAAATATAATTTCTTATCCAGTTAACATATTAACATCAGCTACACTTATATTATTTTCAATATTAAACATCTAGAAACTTTTCAGCGTTTGTATTTTATTTACAGATTTTTCCAGAATTTTTTGGCCACTTCAGTTGGCACATTTCGATTAGAATTTTTGACTAAGATAAAGTAAAAAGGCTTTAAAAAATCCACAAAAGCAGCCTCTACAGCAGCTTCTCTTGGCAAACCACAGCCCAGAACTAAGCCAATAGGTCATTTCAACTTTACTGCATTGCCTTAGGGGCCATGAGTTGTCAGCATCTTTTCTGTAAATGTTTCAGAAGAATGCCTCAATTCACATTTGGCTGGTGGGATTCAGTCGTTTGGCATAAATGGATACTACAAATAGGTTTTAGTTTGGTGGTCATGCATTACAATTTTTTTTGAATTTATATGTACCCATTTTTGTAAATTTCAGGTTTTAAAAAATATTGACATTCTTTCTGCAAAATGAGGCATAAGGTTTTCTAAAGCAAGGTTTAAGATTACTAAGAAATTTCTGATACTGTTTTTCAATGGGCTTTATAATGGAATATTTTGGAAAGAAAAACACAAAGAAGAAAGGAAGATGACCTTGTAAATAAAATAAATGTGCCATGCATTTAATACTTTCTTTCCCTAAAAGCTGCTTCCTTAGATATTAACAAATTAAATGGCATTAGAGCCATGGAAAAAAGGTTAGTGATGAAATCACAGGCATCTATAATTTTGCTCCAGGAGAAAAGGAGGGACAACTAAAATTTATTGCTCAAATCCCGTAGGAAAATTGCCTTATTCATTGTCTCTTATAATTCTCAAAATAGTAGTGTGAGGGAGGTGTTATTAGACCCGAGATTCAGGGATTCAATTAGAAGTTTGAACAACTTCATATAGCTAGCAAGTGACAAAGTTAGACTTGAACCCAGATCTATCTTTTACCAAATTCGGTACTTTATTTTATTTTTTTCTCCAGAAGAAAGATTCTCCCACTTTAGGATACCTCCTGCACATGTGCATGCCTGGTGTGTGTGTGTGTGTGTGTGTGTGTGTGTGTGTGTGTGTAAATTTGCTCTGGAATTCTCAGTCATTATTATACCTAATGAAAGAAAAAACAATTCACATAACCTGTATTTATTTTTGAAGAGGAAAGAAAGTAAATTTTAATGCGAGTGTGAGCCCTCACTACTTTGATATCTCCACTGTCCTATATGCAAAAATTGATGGGGGATGGAGGCCTGACTATGAAATTTGATCCTTGACAATTTAGAGAGAACCACATTTTAAAAATGAGTGTTTTTTCTTTGGTTGTCACTAGAACTGTGAAAAAGAGAGGAGACTCCTACCAAAACGGAAGCGAAGTCTAAACAAGGATGGACTTGTTAGTGAAAGATTTCCTGTGGCCAGGACTGGAAGTGACTTTTTGGAACAGTAAAGTCCTACATAAAATTCAAAGTGGTTCCAGTTCTGTATTATAAGGATTTGTATTTTATCATTAACTATTCTGTTAATTTTGTTGTTGTTCCTGTTAATCCTCACCCCAGTATATTTTTTCCATTGATTTTTAGAGAGAGTGGAAGGAAGGGAGGGGGAAAGAGATGGAGGGAGAGAAACATTCATGTGAGAGAGACACATCAATAGGTGCCTCCCGCACACACCACAGGGAGTGCCCCACGCCTGATCCCCACCCCAGACTGGGCTTAGGGGTGGAACCTGGAACCCAGGTGCTGCAACCCAGGTATGTGTCCTTGCCTGGGAATTGAACCCACAATCCTTCAGTGCTTGGACCAATGCTCTCCAGGGGTGGACAAACTTTTTGATTCGAGGGCCACAGTGGGTTCTTAAACTGGACCGGAGGGCCAGAACAAAAGCATGGATGGAGTGTTTGTGTGAACTAATATAAATTCAAAGTAAACATCATTACATAAAAGGGTACGGTCTTTTTTTTTTTTTTTTTTTTAGTTTTATTCATTTCAAATGGGCCGGATCCGGCCCGCGGGCCGTAGTTTGCCCACGGCTGCTCTAACCACTGAGTACACCAGCCAGGGCCAGTTAAAATTTTTACACATAACAACTTTGTGTTGCTTTTATTTTGGGTAATGAGGAAGGGGATGATCTCCAAGGAGTGGGGGTAAAGAACATGAAAAGGTGATAGCAGCTACAGGGGGCTAGACAGGGAGTAGCAATCACAAATAAGGCAGGGCAGAGATTTAAAGGGAGAGGTAGGGGTTTTACTTCTCTTCCAGATCCCCATTCTGCGCTGCTCTGAGACTCTGAGCATGGTAGGTGGTAAAGGAATTGGGGATCCATGGAGCAGGCTGGACGATTTGGGGGACAATGGTTTAAATTACTCTCATCAATTTCTAGTTTCACCATTTGGGTAGTTATCCAATGCTTCACAAATTATTCCTGTAGTTGACCCTCAATAGCTTGGAAGTGATAACTTATTGTCAAGTTGACAATTGGGGCTTTATAAGATATAGAAAATGCTGGATTGCTTTCTTTCTTTCCCCCTTTCCTCCTTTATTCCTTCCTTTTTATATGTTGGGGGTTATGAGTACAGATGGGTAGAATATGTACACATAGAAAGTGGCTTTCTTACAAGGTCTTTAAAATTCATAATGAATATGTTGTAGGTTTTCAAAAACAATCTCATTGATATAAGAAGACTGAGAAATTAGAGAACAAGAGAGCAACTTATTGCAGCAGAATATAGAATATATGTACTACGGCCTGAAGTAAGATGCCCTGTGGGGTTGCTAGGTTGTGTAAGCTGTCATTGCCATTGCCTCCATGGTATTGTGTGTTTATTTTTCTGTTGAAAATATGGATCAACGTAACAAGATTAAAGAAAATTTCAAGTTTACTTTAAGTTAAATTCAAATAACTCCGTCTTTAAATATGTCATTTAAAATGCTATTTTAAAAATGTTAATGCTCTAGCTATCTATTTCTCTGAGCCTCTCTAAATTGTCTCCGTATTAAAAATTCTTAAGTAGATTATTATCCTTTTTTTTTTTTTTGGCGTGGTAGGATTTTCTTCTTTTCCTAAGAGCAAAGTGGTTTTAGTCATTATTTTTTCCTTAAAAAGTCCCCTCTGGACTGCCATTTATGAATCTCAGTTTTAACAACCTTTTCTTAATGCCTACAAATAAAGTGTATAATACATTATATTATTTTTCTGGCTTACTTAATTAAATTACTGCAGGTGTTTCCGGGTCCACCCACTCATTAGAAACTAAATTGATAATACAAAACCATTTGAATATTGAGAGCATCTTTATCTTCCCAATGTAAGCCATATATTAATAAATTCTTACACAACCCCATTAAGAGAGACGGCTATGTCATGGCTCAGAGCCTGGACTTTGAAATGAGATGTCTGGGTTTGAATTCAAGCTCCACCACTTACCAGCTGTGTGAAATTGGGAAGATCCCTTAATCTCTTGGTACATGGTTACCTCATCTGGAAAATGGCAATTAAGTAGCATGTCCTTTATCTAGTTGTTGTAAGGATTAAATGAGCTGATACATATAAAGCAATTAGAATAGTGCATGGGATGCAGTTATTACTTAAGGTTGGCAAATATTGTTTTAAAACCAAACTCAAGCTAAATTTATCCCATAGTACTTAATATTTTTAACATTAAAAAGGACAGTGAAATAAAAGGACAGTGTAAAGCAATGTAGTTTAATATTTTTTTAAATTGATTTTTAGAGAGAGAGGAAGGGAGAGGGAGAGATAAAAAGGGAGAGGGAGAGAGACAGAAACATCAATAGGCTGCATGCCCCCTCCTGGGGATCAAGCCTGCAACTAGGCATGTGCCCTGACCAGGAATCAAACTGGTGACCTTATGGTTCATGGGACAAAGCTTAACCAACTGAGCCACTCTGTCTGGGCAGCAATGCAGTTTAATAGTTAATAGCAAAATCCCATGCTGAAGTCATCTCCATTTAATGCAGTGGTATGTAGATTTAAATTATCCTTGATGTTACCTGCATTATCCCAATTGTTGTAGAAAATTGTTTAATTAAACATTTTTCCTCAGGCAGCATAAAGAGCCATGAATAATAAAACACTGAAAGCATATCGGCATCATTGTCCTAACATATATTTTATCACTCATAATTTTATGAGTAGTAATCATATTTAAAAAACACAATTCTAAGATAATTATAAAATATTTTTATCCCTTTTGCCAATCTTAAGATTTTTCTCTTCAATTGAATTCATTTTGAAATAAGGAAAACCAATAGGGTACTTTTGCATATTCTTGTCCTTCGCCATTTTTTTAATACCTACTTCATCCTGGCAAGTTTCTTCCCCATTTGCAGGGGCTCAAATGTCTGAATTAATATCTGTGACTTTTTAGTCGTTTTTTTTATTTCCAAAATATTATCACATTTTTTACTCCTCTTATCACCCTCTTTGATGTACCCGTGAGGTGAAAATGGGAAGATTCATTTTACAAACATGGGATCTGATTTGGGAAACTTTAAATAACATGCTAAACCCCCAAAAGGAGTGTTGGGAAGAAATGGAGAGTGATTTCTGGTTAACGCTTCATTGCTTCATATGGGGTAACCCTGTTCTGGGATGCGGAGGACGCATTCTAGAATCACTCCATGAGAATACCAAGTCTCCTCCCCTTGAGTGTGGGTACAGCCTGTGACTTGTTTCTCACCTGTGAAATATGGTAACGGTGATGGGGTACGTGTGATTATGAACATGTGACCACATTATATAAGATTCCAGTGCCTGTCTTGTGGGTAGACTCACTCTCTCTCTCGTTAACTTTGAAGAATCAAGCTGGTATGTTGTAAAAAGTCCACATGACAAGAAACCTGGCCCACAGTCTGACAACCCACAACTACTGAATACCACTCATAGCCATGTGAGAGAAGAAATGGATGCGTCTCCATGTACACTTCCGATGAGACTACCTGCCTGACACTTTTTGTTGTTAATCCTCACCAGAGGATATCGTCTCCTTTGCTTTTCAGAGAGAGTAGAAAGCAGGGAGGGAGGGAGGGGGGGAGAGAGAAACATGTGGAGGGCAGCCATCCTTCTGGGTACCATTGTCAAAGACATAATGACAAGCTGCAGAAGTGGTGGTGCAACACCATGTGGCATTTGTTATGTTCTAAACTTCAGGTACGAAAGGCCGGGCTGTTCGCAGACCAAAAGTAAGTAGGTCACCCTTCTTTACAATCCCCAAGCTTTCAAAAAAGACACCTCATTTATTTGATGTCCAGATGTTATATACAATTTTTCAGTGGTAGGAAGCTTTGAAAACATCTGTGCACATAATAGATGACATGAGTGTCTAAACTAGGACACACAGTTTGGGAAACATAAGTCAACTTCAGTGTGAAAAAATTAACTGGCAAAATGGGGTAGCTAATGCTTTTTGAGTAATTACTATGTGCTATGCACTGTTCTAACTGCTTTATATGTATGAATACACTTACTCCTTATAATAATCCTATGAGGTAGGGATCATTATGATCATCTCCATTTGTTATCTCAAGAGCCCGAGGCACAGCAAGTTAGATAAATGGACTCATGGTCACTCAACGAGGAAGTGATAAAGTCAAGATTTGAGCTCAGAGAATCTGGCTCTGGAGCCTGTGTTCTGAACCCAGATGCTGCATCATCCTCTTTCATAATTATGCAGAGTAACTTTTTCTATATCTAAGATATACCTGGATGATTAATGCCTTATCTAAATTATTTACTGTAATAAAATCTTTGAGGTTTTCTTATTTTTTATTGAGCATTTGTAATCAATGAGAACATCTAATGATGTTTAATACTATTAACTATTTTGAGAAGCAACTATTTTGTAACTTTAAAAACAAACAAGCAGAAATAACTTTCTGTTTAGTCATGATTGTTATTCTTACTTTTACTCATTCTGTCTCAGGGTTTGTTGTTGACGAATGTGCCTGGTTGAGAGTCAAGGACAAGTTTTGAGATGTTCTTCCTCTGAGGAGTCCACACTGCACTTGAACTACTTTGTCCTGGGTAATCCCAGGATTCGATAAAAGAATTATTCATTAGACATGAAACATAGTAAGAAAAGCACCTTGCTATATTTAATAGATTTTTTAGAACCTTGTTTCAAATGAAATATTTTAATATTTATGCATAAGTATTTTAATGGCAAAATTAATTTTGATAGAGGAAGCATTTGCATTATAAAAAGACATAATATATGCTTTTTATAAACCAAGATGAGATGGAAATCTAGCAACTGATACCACAAATGAACAAAAGTGTGGGTTAGATCTAGGAGGCATTGCACCTGGGAGGGGAGTTTGCAGAAAACTTTGCCTTAATAGTCCACATTTATACATAAAATAAGATTGCTGAGGGGGAGGTTTATAAATTATTTCAGAAAACCAAATTTTTTAATACCCTTCAGCTGGAGAAGAAGCAACTGTTTACCTGCAAATAATCAATATGCTATTTTTAGATAATTCTTTTCTAGACATTAATCTAACCACATGTAAGAACCACTATTATGGTAGTTTTTTTATTAGTTTGCATTGTCTTAGGCAACTTACAATTTTTTCAAAGATTGAATTTATTTTAAAATAGTCTATAATTTAACATTTCTGTTCGTCCTGCTGTTCTTTCTTTGCTTTCTCCAAGTGGTTGCTCTCAAGTGCTCCTCTAATTTACAGGCTGCATATTTTCTATTCCTGTCCATAATCCTTGGAAAATAAAGTAATTGTTCAATGGGTAGTAATACGAATGCATAAATGTGTCCCCACTGAAGGATTAACATAATTTAGTGTGCATGCAACAAAATTAAAGTGGCCAATACGGAATATACTTCTTATTTACATTTTGAAATGATGGTAACAAAGGGCTCTGTTACCTGTTTTGTAAATGCAAACTCCACATTAATTTAAGCTCTTTGAAAATTCTACAGACAATATAAACTATATGTTAAGCTTTCATTGCTGAATTAAAACTTCTTTGGTTAGGTGTAGAATAGGAATAAATATCTTCAAAGGACTGAATATCTGTGCCCTCCCCCCAATTCTATTTTGAAGCACTATTACCAATGTAATATTTGAAGACTGGGACTTTGGGAGGTAATTAGGTCATGAGGATGGAGCCCTCATGATGGAATTAGTGACCTTTTATGTTTATTTTTAAAAATGTATCTTTATTGTTGAAAATATTACAGATGTCCCCTTCCCTCACCCCCATCTCCCATTGACTCCCTCAATCCCACTCCCAGCCCCTTCCCCAGGCCTTCATGGCACTATGATGGGTTATGCATATATGCATATACGTTCTTGGTTAATCTCTTCCTGCCGCTCCCTCCACCCTTCCCATGAAATTCACCAGTCTGTTCCATGCTTCAGGTCTCTGGATCTATTTAGAAGAGACAGAGCTTGCTTGCTCTCTCTCTGCCACATGAGGATCCACGGAGAAGATGGTCATCTATAAATCAGGAGAAGGGTTCCCACTAAAACCCAACCATGCTGGCACCCCAATCTTGAACTTCCAGCCTACAAAACTGTGAGAAATAAATTTATGTTGTTTAGTTTATGGTTTTTCTTTCTTTTTTCTTTTTTTTTAAATATATTTTATTGATTTATTTTTACAGAGAGGAAGGAAGAGGGGTAGAGAGTTAGAAACATCGATGAGAGAGAAACATCGATCAGCTGCCTCCTGCACACTCCCCACTGGGGATGTGCCCGCAACCAAGGTACATGCCCTTGACGGGAATCGAACCTGGGACCTTTCAGTCTGCAGGCCAACACTCTATCCACTGAGCCAAACCGGTTAGGGCAGTTTATGGTATTTCTTATAATGTCCTGAGCAGCCTAAGATAATCCATAAAGAATAAAGCATAATAATCTAATTTCTCCTGAACTTTATATAAAATTAGCCATTAATCCACATTAATATGTAGCAAAGATATGCAAGCAGAATGTGCACTGCATAAGGTGTGCATATTTAGGTAATAATGCTTATCTTAAATTATATAGATCCATTTAGGTTCTTTGGGTTTCATCAGTTGACTTTATTTATTTATTTAGTTTTGACTTGAACTGCTTATTTATTTCAAATTTTACAACATATATTTATCTTTTGAGGAAATGTAGACAGCTGATATTAGGATAGAACTTAAATTGCAAGAAATGCTCAATTGTAATAAAAGACATACATCAGAAACAATATTTGGCTCACTTTAAATTTTACTGGAATTATGTGTCAAGTTAAGATGTGCAAGAGAGAGGATGGGTTATGAATTAAATTTTATGTCCTACTCATCATTTTTAGAAAGCAAAATCAATTTAAGACATCGGTTTTCAACAGTATTCTTTTTAAAAAAATATATTTTATTGATCTTTTACAGAGAGGAAGGGAGAGGGATAGAGAGTTAGAAACATTGATGGGAGAGAAACATTGATCAGCTGCCTCCTGCATACCTCCTACTGTGGATGTGCCCACAACCAAGGTACATGCCCTTGACCAGAATCGAACCTGGGACCCTTCAGTCTGCAGGCCAATGCTCTATCCACCCAGACAAACCAGTTAGGGCTCAACAGTATTCTTATGTATAACTAAAACACGAGATATGTAATATTTGATACAATAAAGATTCATGCTTTCCAGCCTCTTGAGACATCTGTCTTCATGACAGAGATGAAAAATACCAACTCATGAGTTATGTAACCTTGAGATGATTTCCAATTTCTTCTTATAAGCATGAACACATGTCATAATAAAGACCAACTATCATTTGTTACATACAGAATCTGTGGGGTTAAATTTTTTTTTCTGGATCTCAACAACCATAGGTGATATTTATGAAAAATGACATGTACTGAGTTCAGTTGAGAAAGTAAAAGATTCTATATCTCCATCAACTTGTGAGAAGTTTCATCATTTCAATTCCCTGCAGACAGCGCAGTGATCTTTACTTTCCCTGAACTCATATGGTATATGACAGTCATTTGGCCATCGGTTGTGCACTGAGTTAATTCATCTTCTGTATGTTTCAGTACACATGTAGGAATGTATAGAGAGATATGTATTGTTGTTCTGGTTCAGTGGAAATTTACACGAAGGAAGTTCATTGAGAATGCTTTGGGTAACAGTGGGAGGGAAGAAGAGAAGGGACAAGTTAAACTTCTATTGCAATGTAAATGCAGGTGCAACATTCTCTGCTAGTCCTTCAGGGAGAAGCCTAACTTGGGGAGGCATTAAATTTTTTTTAAATTGATTTTTTCTTTCTTTTTTTTTTTTTCAAATAGAAAGAGGAAGAAAGGGGTAGGGTGGGGAGAGAGAGAGAAACATCCATGAGAGAATGAAACATCCATTGGTTGCCTCCTGCATGCCCCCTATCCAGGACCAACTCCACAACCTGGGCATGTGCCCTAAAATGGGAATCGAACCTGCAACACCTCAGTACATGGAGGAGGCCCAACCAACTGAGCCACATAGGCCGGGGCTGGCTGAGGCATTTCTTTTTGCTTGAAGGAGATTCCCAGGGAGGGACTTTCTTCTGAGCAGCCGATTGGTAGTCAAAGCTTCTGACACATGATGAAATGAGAGCCTTGGTCCTGCAGCAGGGACCTGGAAGCTGCACCAGGAAGTAGTGGATGCAAGATGAATAGCACAGCCTCAAGAATCAGAGGGGCTGGTTTAAAACTGGTTTCTACTACATACTGGCTGTGTAACCTTGGCCAAGTTGCTGAACTTTTCTGTCCCTACCAAGTGGGGATAAGAATTCTGTAGGTATCTCATTGGGTTATTGTGGAAATTGATGAATTAACATGTGTAAAGTGCATAGCAGGTCTTAGAATATTGTGAACACTCTACAATTGTTAGCTGTTATTATTAGAGGTTCTATAAAAACAGTGAAACCATTTCTAAAACTAAATTACCCTATACAGGAATATTTGTTCCTGTATAGGCCAGCAGGGGCCAGTAATGAGTAACCCCCCCCCCCCCCCCCCCCCAAATCTCCAGCCAGGGCTCTAGTTGCTTAAAACACTGAGAATTTATTCCTTGCTGGTGCTACATATACGTCATGGGTGGCTGGTGTTTTTCTCACTCTAGGAACCAAGTTGAAAGTAGACACTACCTGGATCATTGCCATTGCTATGGCTTAAAAAAAAAAGATAGTATTTTATTTCATTTTAAAGAGATAGTATTTAAATGCATGTTGACTCTTAAAACTTCCACCTGGAAATGATATATGTCATTTCCACTCACATGTCATTGGACAAAACATATCACATGGGTACAAATAACTCTAAGGGCTGGAGATGGAAATTCAATCCGACTCTTTTCTGGAAGAAAAGCCCAGAATGACTTCATAACAGCACTAATAGCTGTTACAGTTTAATTTTTAAAAATAGTGATAGCTAACTTTTCTTAAGTACTTATTATGTAACAGGTACTGTTATAAACAGCAATACTATGAAATAGATCCTATTAATCTCCTAATATTGTACATTAAAATAACAAAATAAAACTGAGACTTAGAGAAAGTTGATCAGCATCTAGTTAGTGGTAAGTCAAACTCAGGACTATTCGATCTCGAAACTCACATTCAATAACTACTATTCTATATCCTCCCAAGAAATTCAGTGGCACCTGCATGATTCAAAATATTTCCAAAACACATGCTCAATTTTTTTAATCCTCATCTGTGAATATGTTTTTATTTTTAGAGAAAGAGGAAGGGGATGAGAGAAACACTGATGTGAGAGAGAAACATCAATTGTTTGCCTTCCATACATACCCCAAAGGGGATCAAACTAGCAACCTAGGTATGTGCCCTGACTGGAAATTGAATTAGTGACTGTTTGGTGTGTGGGAGGATGTTATAACCGAGTCACCTGTCCAGGCCTCTATTTTTTAATGTTAAAAAATAGCCGTTGGAGTCTATTATTTGTAGGAGCCTGTCTCCCAACATGTTGTGAAGTCTCAACTGTAGAAGTTTCTAATTCTCATGATGGTGTTGGATGGATAAATAGATGAATAGAGTAGCCGTCTCCCATTGGGCAACTCAGTCAGACTAATAAAGGCTCCACCTTTTTCAGCACAAGAAGCTGAAGAGCCCTGGGGTCATCCTCCTTCCAGACAGCCCGACTGTGGACAAGGCCTGGAGTGATGCACATAACTTCTGCTCACATTCTATTGGTTGGAAAGTCAGTCACAGGACTCCTCCTGTCAGCTACAAGGAAGGCTGGGAAATGAGGATAGCCGTATGCCTAGTCATTAAGTCTTGCTCATGATACATGACTATGCTTTATGTTTTCCTGGGATGGAAGAGACCTTAGGTGGAGTAAATACACTCGAGGTTAGCAAGGTGTATCTCAAAGTCACCTCTTTGTTTCGCCTGCATTCCCCTCTCTTTTCAGTACTCCAGAATAATAGTCTGATTTGGGTTTATCCCACTCTCTAACATTTAGTATCTTGCATTTCTTAACATGTTTTATACTTTGCCTTTGTGCTAATGGGAAGGTTATAGTTAGACATTTTTTTTGAAGCTTCATGGATATTCACCTTTAAATAGTAACACAAAAATGTGTTCATTTTGGGCTAATTAAATCATTGTCCACCTTTTAACAAGCATTTAACTTGCTAAACAGGATTTTTTACCTTTTTAAATTGTAATGTGAGTTTTTGTAACCTCTTTTAGCGTAGTAATGCAGGACAATGCAACTTGTTTACTGCAGGAATGTAAGCAGTAAACAAGTCTATAGTCTGACCCAGAGAAGGGTTTCACATGCTCCTGGGCCAGCAGTGTGTGCTTGGGGTCCCACCAGACCACCAGATCACTCTGAGGTCTGATAAGAAAGCAGCACCTTCTGGTATATCCTCCAAATAGGAGCTTTCAGACCATGATAAGAGTTTTCATGGAGTCCCACCAGGGATGTAAAGAGTGGGAGGGGCCGGGGAGCAGATTGCTGAACCAGAAGGGAATTTTGAAAGCTGTTGAAGAGAATTGGGAGGTTTAGCTCTTAGTAATTTTTAGATGCTTTCTCCTTTAGGCTGGGCAGCTGCTGCTGTGTTGCCTACTCCCGTGATTAATCTTGAAGTTAATAAAGAGTCTTAAGATTGGGTTCTGGATTGTCCCATGATTTTGAGGTGGCCTTCGTTACCGGGAGCATGAAAAAAAATTTAAATGCTTTCACAGGCATAATATTATTTTGATTCTGACGCCTAGGGAGGGTAAGGGGCTATGTTCTTCCTACTCAACTTTGAGTTTCTAGCTCAGTCCAGGGTTTGTGTATTTTGTTGCATGAAGCATGTATTATCAACAGTTTTAAAAGTTAGCAGGTCAGATACCTGCATCACCATTTTATAGAAGAAAAAATAGGTTCAGTGATATTATGACTTACCTTAGGTCATATAGTTGATAATAACACTTTGAATTTTGAAGCAAGTTCTTCTGATTCACTTTTCATTGGTCTTTCTATCCAACCATGCTGCTTATCACATTCCTTTGAATGTACTCAGGAGTAGGAAATATTCATTTTTTGAGGATAGATTCCAGTTTTTGGAAATAGCCAAAAGTAGGCCAGTCTTAAGTGTGGTGAATAAAGTTGGTGACTAAGTTAGATAATGCTATTTTGTATTTTAAAAAACGAGGTATAGCTATAAACAAACACATTTTTGGGGGGTCATAAACTGGCACACAATATATGTTCCTTAAATATTTGTTAGCTTTATTTTAGAAAGTGCAAGTTATAGGGTGGGGCCACAACATTAGTAACAAAGAAACAGAAGTTCAGGCGGATGAGGCCCAGAAATCAGGATTTTAAAAAGATTCCCAGGTGATTCTAATGTGAGAAACACTGATTTACAGAAATACTTTTATTGAAATGGAAAATTAAATGTAGCGACACTATAATTTGTGAAAAAGTAGCATTATCCCATATTTGTAAATAATATAAATGCATACATATTTATATATACACACGTGTATGTTTACATATATACATATACATATTTTATGTATGATTATTTTCTCTTGAGATGGGAATATACACAGGAAGAGGAATTAGAATGGCTTCAGATTTCACAGAAACAATATTGGGGAAAAACAATGGAGCCCTATTTTCTACCTCCTAAGGGTAAACAGTTTTCAACCTAGAAATCTATACTGGGCCAAATTGCTACTGAGGTGTACGGACAGATTAATTGTCACTGAAGTGTAAGGACGGTCTTAAAACATTTACTCTTATGTACCCTTTCTCAGGAGGCTATTGAAGGATGGACTCCACTAAAACAAGGAAGTAAGTTATAGTCTTTTATGTAAGTGTCCTTGCTTATTAAACCTGCTTCTTTCTGGGGTCTCTCTTTGCACTGCTGTGTAGGGGGCCAATTTTGGATTTCACCCAGGGAACTCCAGAACTTGTGAACCAACACTGGTGCATTCCAGAAAAAGATGGGAAAGCCTTTAACTCTTTCATGTCCCAACTTGAGTTAATTTCTTACGCCAGGCAAGATCTTAGCTATGGACCAATGGCATTCCCTACACAGGGACAACGAGTAGGAAGCTGGTGCTTTGTTAATTTGGGGGAACAGCGGTAGGGAGGCTGCTCAGCCTGCTTAGTGGCTGACACCAGGTCCTTTCCTGGTCTAACATTTGATGTGTTTTTCTATGATCCAAAGCATAACCTAATGGGGGACAGTTTATATGACGTTCTAACATGAAACCCCAGGTTAGGGAGTGCATAATAAAATATTTATTTATACCACTCTTTCCTGAGTAGATATAGTAAAAATGATGCAAAACCTACCAGCAGGGCAGAAAGTTAATGATTTTTTTGCTTTGATCTTTTTTATTAAGTCTTTGTTTTTCAGACTCCTACACTTCCTTGCCCTCCTCTCCCCCTCAACCTAGTAACAAAGTCGCTACTGTGTTGAGACTTTTACTATAACTGCAGAGGAGAAGTCATTAGGGTTTCTGTGGACTTATGTTTATGTTGAGGAGTGCATATGTCATTCTGTCTGCACGTGTGAACTGTCTAAAGCAGAACAATCTGTAAATCCGAAAGAAAACAAACAAAATTGGAAGTATTCTATTCTCACAGAAAGAGATGCACAAAGTAAGGTGGACTGCCATTCCACCTGAGTTCTGAACGTCTATTCGCTTCCTGCCTGTGTGACTGAAGGTGCCATCTGTTTCCCAAACTTTCAAGGGAAGGATGGCGATGAGAACTTCCATGTGAAATGATAGCAATTGTCAAAAATGAAGTGCCAGGATTGCATCTCTGAGTCTCACGATTCATAAGTTGCTTTTTCCTTCCTTCTTTCTTTGACTCAGTTGGAGTGTATGGTACTGTAAGGCTTAGAAAAATAGTCTATCACAAATGCAACCATTTCATTTCCTACATGTTTTTCTAAAGTTTCCTCCAGGGTTGTATTCATCCCTAAGGAAAATCTCTCAGAAATTTTAAGAATAGCCATTGAATCCTTTTGGAATAATTGGGGGGAAAGCAAAAATGCTGTTTACTTTTACTACTGAGAAAGATGCAACTCAAAACAAACTTAACCATTAAACCTCTTTTTTTTTTTCTTAAAATTTGGCATACATGTAAAAGCAACAATAAGCTCCCAAAAAAGTGTTCCTAGAAATGTAAATAAAATCGTATTCATTACTCTTAAATGTCAGTGTACAATATAATTTTCAAGTTAATTTTGAGAGGATTTATATGTAATGTACTTAGGATCTTAAGTAGCATATTCCTGTTGGATGGTTTATATGTTATGCATTGATAATGCCACACTACTAATAAGGCACAAGAGAGAAACTTGTGCTCAAGGAAATGTGATAAAATATAAGTAGTATTTTATCCACTAGCTTCAATAATCTGAAAAATGATGATAACAATGATCCCTTCTCTACCTTACAGTATGTTTTACACTATCCTATCTAATAAAAGAGAAACATGGTAATTGGCGTACGACCGCTACCCTTCCCATTGGCTAATCAGCGAGATATGCAAATTAACTGCTAGCCAAGATGGCAGCCGGCAGCCAGGAAGCTTGAAACTAACATGAGGCTTGCTTGCTTCAGTGACAGAGGACTACAACGTTCCCCGCCTGCCTTGCCGGCCTCTGAGCTTGCAGTTTGAAACATAGTTACAAATATAGAAGCTAAACTAAACCCCAGAAACCTGCTTTCAGGCAGCCGCGATCTCAGAGCTGGAGTTGATACAGTGTTTCGACTATAGAACCCAAACAAACCAGATACCTGCTTTCAGCAGCAGAGGCCTCAGAGCTGGAGTCAGAGCTAAAGCTGGCCCAGAATAAAAAAGGAAAAAAGGAGCAGTTGGGAGCTTCAGTCACCCGCCAGCCTGAAAACAGCCCTCAGCCCCTCACCCAGACTGGCCAGGCACCCCAGTGGGGACCCCCACCCTGAAGGGTGTGTGACCAGCTGCAAACAGCCATCAGCCCCTCACCCAGGCTGGCCAGGCACCCCAGTGGGGACCCCCACCCTGATCCAGGACACCCTTCAGGGCAAACCAGCTGGCCCCCACCCATGCACCAGGCCTCCATCCTATATGGTAAAAGGGTAATATGCCTCCCAGCACTGGGATCAGCGGAGCCGCGAGGCCTCCCAGCACCGGTATCAGCAGAGCTGAGAGGCCTCCTGGTACCGGGATCAGTGTGACAGGGGGCAGCGCCCAAACCCCGGTTGCCCTGCGGCTCTGTGTGTGACAGGAGGTGGGGCCACAAACTCCCTATCCGCCCTGCTCTGTTTGTGACAGGGGAAGGTGCCCCAAACTCCTGATCAGCCCTGCTCTGTGCCTGATAGGGGGGAGCTCCCCAACCCCCTGATCGCCCTGCGGCTCTGTGTGACAGGGTGCGGAGACCCCCCCCCCACGGGCCATGCTCTGTGTGTGACAGGGTAGAGCCATAACCTCCCCATCGGCCCTGCCCTGAGTGTGACAGTGGCGGTGCCCCAACCCCCTGATCGGCCCTGCTCTGTGGGTGATAGAGTGTGGCACCCCAACCCCCTGATCCGCTCTGCTCTGTGCGTGACAGGGGGCAGAGCCCCAACCCCCTGATTGACCCTGCTCTGTGCGTGACAGGGGACGGTGCCCCAACCCCCCAATCGGCCCTACCCTGAGCGTGACTGAGGGTGGCATCGCAACCTCCCGATCCGCCCTGCTCTGTGCGTGACAGGGGGCGGTGCCCCACTCCCCAATCGGCCCTGCTCTGAGCCCGACCAGGGGCTGCACCTAGGGATTGGGCCTGCCCTCTGCCAGCAGGTCGTTATCTCCTGAGGGGTCCCAGACTGTGAGAGGGCACAGGCCGGGCTGAGGGACTCCCCCTCCCCCCCCGAGTGCACAAATTTTTGTGCACCGGGCCTCTAGTTAGTTAATAATGCTAACCATAACACGGATATTTATCACCTCATTGACCCCAGGGAGGGTACCAAGGAAATCATATAAGCATTGCTATCCGTATTTCTAGCTCACATGGGCATAATTACAGGATCTTAGCCTGATATCCACCTTCCCCCACCACCTCTTCCAAAGTGTGCCTTGGTAGTGCCGTTGGATTCCCACGGGGCGAGGGGGGGAGGGGCGGCGGGGGCCTGCCACACGTGTGGGAACGAAATCTGCTATTCTTACGTTCTATCTTCTTTCTTAAGAGGCACGTCCATGAGAACATCCCTCTCCCACTTCTCCGACAAGTGAGGTGACATTCCCACTGCTGTCTCGTTCCCCCTTAGTTTCTGCAGGACATATCCACAGTGGCCCTTCATCCCAGAAATGGAAAGCATGTTCACATTGCTTTTTAACTTTTCACCTGCATCTTAAAGCAACATGCACGGTGTGTGCTTTTAAATTATATAACGTTCTTCATAAAACGGCCACTTCAGCTTTTACTTGTGGTTCTGTCCCTAGAAGCACAAGCCCTTGTTCTGAGCCAGCCTGGGGAGCACATCCCATTCTGCCCTGATTTCCATCCTCCTTCCTCTTCTGTTTCTTCCTTAATCATCACCTCTCTCCTTTAGAAAGCAATACACACACACATACAGGAACACCCCCCACCACCTCCACCACCAACAAAAACATCAACAATCTCCTTTCAAAAAATTATTAACGCATGCAAACAGATGAGAGAGATGAGGGGAGAGACAAGATTGCCAGCCCCAGATCAGCAATCATAGCTGACTCAGTCTAAACAAATAATGATATGGCATTGATGCGCACACCAGAGAATCACTAATTGAATTTTATGACCAGGTCTAAAATAAATATCTTAAAGCCTGTTATATAAAAACACTTTTTAAAGAACTTTATTGTTGAAAGTATTTCAGATGTCACCCCTTCTCCCCTCATTGATCCCCCCCCCCTTTACACTGATGGAATAAAGTACCCCTGGGAAAGAATGAGATTCTGACAATAAGGTTATTTAAGTAGATGTATGACCAACCTTAAGGCGATTTTCAAAATATGCTGCTTTCATTACTGGGTTGGATGATTCTTGAGGGCAAGCTATCATTTATTCACTTTGTATATTATATAACAATGGAGTTTCTAGAGAATTTTCATATATAAATCCATTCTACTCTTTGCAAGTGTCTCGTGAAATAAAGTGGGAACTATGCTTATTTAAAGGGGTTATAGCGCTAATAAATAGCAGAATTGGAATCTGACACCAGGCCAATTACATCCCTCAATTTTACATATATTGCCCAATGCGAATGTTCAATGAATGTTCATCTTTTGGTTGGCTGGTGAGGTCTGTTGCTTGGTGGGTTCAGAAAGTGAACCTAAAGGAGGCTTTTTGATCATCCATATTTGCCACAAGGTTCAAAGATGTCTTGGATCACACACACACACACACACACACACACACACACACACACTCACACACACCCCAGAAAATTCTTTTGGTTTCATTATTTTTTCTCCCTCTCAACTGAGCTCAAATATGTGAAATCTATAGGATTTCATGTCACACCAAAGTGTGCAAATTAGTAGTACTTAGGGTCTGATAATTTTCAGGGCAGGAGCCTTTCATCTCTGTATTTCTGCCTGATGCTACACAGTACTACCTTTTTATTATATAATTAAAGAAAGAATGGATGGATGGATGGGTAGATGAAAGTATGAGTGGGTAGATGTGTGGATGGGTGGATGGAAGTAACCAGGGCCTAAAGTGTCTGTGACTCAAAGGGCTTGGCCCAGGTTTTGAAGATTCATATTGTGGCCATTATTTAATGAATTCTCCTTAACTTTCTGGTAAAAAAATCTTTCTTTCAACCAAGACATTTTGCCACATTGCTTCTGATGAGTGGCTTCTATGGGTCTATAATTCACCAGTTCTTTTGTGGCTCTTCTCTCAAGCCCAGCTTATTGTCAATTCGCTGTGTCTAAATTGTTCTGGGTCCTGTGTCTGCTCCAAGATAGGCTGCTAAGGAAGCAAGGCTTCTTTTAGCAACTGCAAATTCAGGACACCAGGACCAAGAGCACAGTTGTTATATGATTTATGGCTGGAGGTGTGCACTCTGTGTGCTATTGGTCAATGACGATAAAGTAGATACCAGCACCTCTGGGGATTTCCTGCTGTCCCTTCAACAACCATCACTTAGAAGCATTTAATCAGATATAAATTCCGGGGATGGGAAAACCTTGTCAGATTGCCATTGCACTGAGGACTTCCTCTTTAGATTTTCTCAACGAGTAAAAGTAGCATTTCACATTTACCTGCATAAAATTTTGTCTGTTCTTTCCCTGCTTGAGCAGATGAAATGTCCCCAGGTAACATGACAACTGCTCTGATCCCTAGTTTTCATTTTGGTTCCAAGTGGCCACAGAGACAAGTTCTCCAGGAAGCCTTCACCGTTACTACCAACAGGTAGTCATCCATGTCTCCTTACCTAGTCGGGCTAAGTCTTCTAATTTTAATCTCCTTCTAATAACCAAACAGGCAACCCACATTTCCCCCCAAAAATTGGAATGTGAAAAATTCATGAGGAAGGGGACATTGAATATTTGAATGTAGTGTCAAAGTATGTTGACACATGTTTATAGTGTTACTGTGCTATGTAGACTGGAGTTTATAAATCTGAAGGTTTGGCAATAGTCCCCAAAGTGTGCTTCTCCACCAGCAGCTGTATCAGTATCGTTTGGGAACTGTTAGAATGCAGATTCGTGAGCCCCACCCTAGACCTCTGCATCAGAGACTCTGGGACAGGCCGGCAAGCTGAGGTTTTTGATCCACAGATGCTTCAGATGCACACTGAAGTTTAAGAAGCCTGGTTTTAGGATGCTCACAAGAATGAACCTTTTTGTCTTTTTAGAACAATAGTGTGGACAAATTAAATTGTCTCTTTCTTTGAAGAGCATTTAATCACACTGAACAATTACTCATACCTATCTCTCAAACATATGTCAATCCTATTAGAAATGCTATTTCCCCTTCACTTAAGAGGGCCAAAAAGGGTAACATCCCTCCAATGTATGGGTGTCCTCGAGAATGAGGACTCCAAGAATTGAAATGAAACATATGTGCAAATAGTTCTAGTACTGAATTGTTGTAACAAGGCCTACCTTTGCACAGGAAATATCAACAAGAATTACCCCTTACCCCTTTGCTGAGAGAGGAGTAGGAGAAGATGTGGGAGTAAAGTAAGGGCATAAAACAATACATTAAAAACGGCATTACAATATGAAAAGCAGCTTATATTTAATCATAGATAAAAAGAGGGAGTATGTATGCATTTAATGACTCTCTAAGCCAGTACTTTAAACTTTTATTGTTGTTTTTATTGCCTGGAATTCCATCTCTCTGTGACAATGTTAGCAGTAATGTAGTAACCTGTGGTGAATACATTACACACCAGTCCATAAGTAATCAGCTGACATTCACTGAGTGCTTGACATGTGCCCCAAACTGGGTTCAAACAAGGGAACACTGAAAATATGGTGTCTGCTTTTCAACAAGCTTACAATCTAGTTGGAGAGATTGGAGTAAAACAAAAATATTTGGGCTCAATAAAATAACACGAGCAATACTGAGCTGGTATGACACAGACTGCAAATGCAGGAGGTGTGTGCCATGGGTGTGCTCATTCTGAGTGTCTAGTATTTAAGAAAGATGGCTTCAGGGGGTATGTGGACCTCAAAGGATGCTTTCCCTTGGTGGTGGATAATTTGCAGAATTGGCCTCAATTCTCCCCCTTCCTATGTCTCTGTCCCTTGACAATGCAAGTTTTCAGCTCCTCACTTGAAGAGTCTACTCCTCCACCCCTGGAATTTGACTGGCTTTGGAATGGTGGCAGTGACAAAGTGCCAGTTGTGAGCTTACCAGGGGTGGGCAAACTTTTTGACTCGAGGGCCAGCCACAATGGGTTCTTAAACTGGACCAGAGGGCCGGAACAAAAGCATGGATGGAGTGTTTGTGTGAACTAATATAAATTCAAAGTAAACATCATTACATAAAAGGGTACGGTCTTTTTTTTTTTTTTAGTTTTATTCATTTCAAATGGGCCGTAGTTTGCCCACGGCTGGCTTAGGCATTAAGGTGCCTTGTTTGTTTCTGACCATGCTCTTGGAATATGCCCGGGTGCCATAAATAAGCCCAGGCTAAGCCTGATGAAGGGAAAGAGACCCGACTTTTCAAGAGATAAACTGTCTCAGCTGAGGCCACGGAGACTAGTCAGCCCCCAGCAGAGCCATCAGTGAGCCTGGCTCAGAACAGAAGAACCTGCTAGCTGAGCCCAGTCAGAATTGCCAACCCACAGAATCCTGGGCTCAATAAATGGATATTGTTTTAGGCCATCACATTTTGGACTGGTTTGGCATACAGCAGTAGATAACTGGTACAAGGTCTGAAAGGTGGAAAGTAGAAAGTGTTCTAGCTAGAGTTGCAATTCCAAAAAGGTTAAGAGTCAGAAATGTGTGAGATCAGGTTAAAGAAGTGAAGACACCTGTAGGATTGGATGTTTGACCACTTTCTTTCAATGAATCACTAGGAGCACCAATGTTCAAGAGAACATAACTGAAGGCCAGACCTGTACCACTGTGCTGCTCTGGGGCGATATTCTCTTGAAAGCACGTCATCTGGGCATCAGAAATAGGAATCCCTGAATGTTGGAACACAGTGCGCTTCAGGACCCATCCCTCCAAGCTGGACATGGAGAGAGTGGGACATTGTTTTCTATCCACCTATTTCATGCCAAGAAAACAATAAAAGATGTTTGTGGCTTATATTCTGCGTTTATTTTTTACACAAACAATCTAAAGCCCATGTGGCATACTTTCAAGAAACTGCTAGAGGTGACTTGTAGAATCTCAGTGTAAAGAATATTATGAACCTCATTCATTTCCACAGGTCTGTAGGTGAGCAGCTCAGGCTCCTGTCCCCACTGCCCCTTCACCCCTGCCACCCCAGCAAGGCTTAGCTGTCACCAAAACCACCTCCAACGACTCCTTGTAGGGATTCTTTCCACTTGGTTCACTGCCAGCTGCAAGCATTTGACACCACGTCAGGATATTTGAGTTGCCGAGACCTTGGTTGGATCCACGGTTTAGTGCACCTTGATTTGGAGGAAGTAGGGCAGGGCCTCTATCAGGAAATAAGTGTGGAAACCCTGGGAAGAAACTAGTTAAAAGGAAGTGGAATCTTGATGAGCTGCCCAAATTTGAGAAGAATTTTAATCAAGAACACCCTGATTTGGCTAGGTGCACAGCACAAGAGGTGGAGACATACAGAAGCAAGGAAATTACAGTTCGAGGTCACACTGCCCCAAGCCAGTTCTGAATTTTTATGAAGCAAACTTCCCTGCAAAATGTCATGGACGTGATTGCAAGACAGAACTTTACTGAAGCTCTTGCTATTCAAGCTCAGGGATGGCCAGTGGCTCTACGTCAGTGGTTCTCAACCTTCCTAATGCCGCGACCCTTTAATACAGTTCCTCATGTTGTGGTGACCCCCAATTTCATTGTTACAAATTGATCATAATTAAAGCATAGTGATTCATCACAAAAACAATATGTAATTATATATGTTTTCCGATGGTCTTAGGCAACCCCTGAAAAAGGGTCGTTCGACCCCTAGAGTCTAAGTGGTTTGGATATGGTTGGAATAGCACAGACTGGATCTGGGAAAACATTGTCTTATTTCCACTGTGCACACCAATCATGAGCCATTCCTAGAGAGAGGTGATGGGCCTATTTGCTTGGTGCTGGCACCGATTTGGGAACTGGCCTAACAGGTGCAACAAGTGGTTGCTGGATTCTCATGCCCATTGATGTCTACTTGCATCTATGGTGGTGCTCCCAAGGGACCACAAATACGTGATTTGAAGACAGGTGTGGAAATCTGTATTGCAACACCTGGAAGACTGATTGACTTTTTGGAGTGTAGGAAAACAAATCTGAGAAGAACCACCTACCTTGTCCTTGATGAAGCACATAGAATGCTTGATATGGACTGTGAACCCAAATAAGGAAAATTGTGGATCAGATTAAGACCTGACAGGCAAACCCTAAGGTGGAGTGCCACTTGGCCAAAAGAAGACAGCTTGCTGGAGATTTCCTGGAAGACTGTATTCATATAAACATTGGTGGGCTGGAACTGGGTGCAAACCACAACATTCTCAGATTGTGGATGTGCGTCATGACATAGAGGAGGATGAAAAACTTATCCATCTGATGGAAGAGACCATGAGTGAGGGGAAGAAAACCATTGGTTTTGTTGAAACCAAAAGGTGAACTTATAGAAAAATGAGGAGAGATGGGGTAGCCTGCCATTGGTATCCATGGTGACAAGAGTCAATAGGAATGTGACTAGGTTCTAAATGAATTCAAACATAAAAAACTCCTATTATGATTTCTAGAGATGTGGCTTCCAGAGGGCTACTTTTTGTTTTTTTGTTTTGTTTTTTTTTTAAATAAAGGTGCAGCAGTCTTTGTGGCAAGGCCTAGGCATGGCAATTGGAGGACTTGAGGGGGTTGCAGGGCGAGTGATCTGCTGCTTCCAGTCGATTAGAGAGGTGAAAAGCTGAAAGTGGGCAGTCATCTTCAAAAGCAGAAGATACCAACTCTCCCACATACTCTGTTCTCTCCAGAGGAGCAAAAAGGACGTTATCCTCACAGTTCACAGTGGTATCCCTCTGTCCCACGCTTTGCATGGCTGCCATGGTACCAAGTTGTTTCAAACTGTTTACTGTGATCTGTTAGTCTTTGAGTTTCAGTGAGTTTGCTGAAATATTGAAGAAATATTTCCAAACTTCAATATTCAATGACATTTTTTGTTCAAGCTTGAAGTGGAGAGAGTAGCTTTAAAAGGTACCACGCCTTTTAGAAATCGGTAAGTACTGGCACCTGAGCTCAGAGCAGGAGCAATTTCCCACACTTAGCGGAAAAAGAAAGCAATGCTTTGGAAGTTCCTCCCCCACCTACACAGTGGTGGTCAGGTGGAGACCTGACAGAGAGAGACGCGTTCTCAAGTGAACCATAGCGTCTTGAATACACTTGCTCAGAGGAGACCCAGTGCATAGAAACAACTTTTAGAGGACAGTATGTTTTTCTTGCAGCTGCAATTGTAAGGTCTTGGCAAGACAAGCAGTGTGGCCAGAATTTTGAACTTCTGATGAGCGTGTAATGCAAAGGACTGAGTACATTTTTGTTTTAAGTTCCTCAAAATGAGCACAGGAAGAGGTTGCTGTGAACCTTGAAGTGGCCCTACTGCACAGAAGTGTTCAGATGTCACCTGATGCTCTGTGAGGGGACTTGCTGACTTGGGAATGCATTAGGGAATACACATCCTTCTGACAAGCTCTATCCCTGGGTGGATAAGGTGCAATATATGAAACAACAGGCATAGCAGAGCCAGCTACTGCAGCTGCGCCTATGATTGGTTACCCAATGCCAACAGGATATTCTCAATGAGACTTTAGAAGTCTATGAAAATGTCCGTTTTTCACAATTACTCTTTTTATTGTGTGTTAGCAGACAGGATAGTTATTTAAGAAACATGGGAAATGCAAAATGACTTTTTTTTTTGCTATTTAAGTTTGATATTTCTCTATATTTCTGAAACAATCTTTAGGGCTTTTTTTCTTTTTGTACTTGAAAATGCAGGCTGTGTTTTCACAAAAGTAAATGTACAGTGATTTTTTCTTCTTTTTTTTATTACCATTTATCCCCCTATATCAGCGGTTCTCAACCTGTGGGTTGCGATCCCTTTGGGTGTCCAACTACCCTTTCACAGGGTTCGCCTAAGACCATCGGAAAACACATATATAGTTACATATTGTTTTTGTGATTAGTCACTATGCTTTAATTATGTTCAATTTGTAACAATAAAATTGTGGGTCACTACAACATGAGGAACTGTATTAAAGGGTCGCGGCCTTAGGAAGGTTGAGAACCACTGCCCTATACCATCTTCCTTCCCCCCCACCCCCCCCCCCACCCCGCCTTTCCCCCCACCACATCACCAGGCTGTTATCAGTGTTTTCATGAGCTCTTTCTTTTTTGCTCATCCCCTCTAGTCCCCCACCCCTACCCCAGCTGTCAGCCTCCTCTCAGTGGTCATTGAATAACAACTTCAACCAGTTTTATTAGGCCGTTGAATATATTTTTCACCATAAAAAAGCCTGAGAGAAATATTTTCCTTTAAATGCTAAAAATGTGCTCTCTTTTAAAAAAACGTACTGTTGACAGTATTACAGATGTCCCCCACTCCACCTCTCTTTGCCCCCCTCCACCCAAGTGTGCTCTTTCTGTTGACTGGTACTTGCTTGAAAAGAACATGCCCCGGAGAAGATGGATTCTTGCTTTAAAAGTAGCTCCTGAAATTTTGCAGGACAGGTAGTGGAGAGAGGGACAGGGGACCACTGGAGCGGGGGTGTAGTTAGGCTGGGGGGCTGGCATTCAGAACAACATTTAACCCACCCCTCTTCATGTCTGTGGGTTCCAGTGGCCACAGAAACCTCTTTCATTTCTTTTCATATATTTTTAAAAATGACGAGTTGACAAAGTGCCATCAACTTTACACAAAACGGCCTTGTTGAGCAACAATGTTCATGGCAGCAGCACCGCACGTCATAAACCCTCGGCGAGAAGGGATTTCACCGGGAGGAAAGGCGAGGGATTTCACCCGGAGGAAAGGCGAGAAGGGATTTCACCCGGAGGAAAGGCGAGGGATTTCACCGGGAGGAAAGGCGAGGGTAATTGTCTCCGGAGAACGGAGTGAGAGCGCGTCAGGCCCGAGGTGCTCGCTGCGCGTGCGTTCGTCTGCAGGCGAGCGAGCGTGACACAAAGTTGCTTAATTGCTGCTCGTCTCCCGTGAACATGTGGCTCCCTTTGACTTTCAAGTAACCAGTTCTCCCCAAACTTTTCTGCAGCGACGACCTGCATCGCCGGTGCCTCCCCTTCCGCGTCGGCTACCCCCCTCCCCCGCGCGGTCGGCCGGGCGCCCGGCGCCGGCTAACAGGTGCCGCTCGCTGAAGCGTCGCCGCTCGCTCCCCGGGACATCGGCGCAGCCCACTCGGACTGCAGCCGGCCCGCCGACCGGCCGCCCATTGCAGCAATCGGGGCGGCGGCGGGGGCGGCGCGCGGGGCCGGGAGGCCCGCGGGGGCCCGGCTCCGGCCGCGGCAGGGGGACGGCGGGCGCGGGGCGCGCTGGCCGCGCAGGTACAGCGGCTGGCGGCTCCCCGGCACGCAACTCCGCCTCCCGGGCGCTCTCCCTCGCGCGCTCGCTCGGCCGCTCGCTCGCAGCCTCAGCCGCCGCCGCAGCATCACTTCACACAAAGGACTGGTGCCCGCCGAGCGGCGCCTCCACCTCCACGTCCTCCTCCTGTGACAGCAGCCCCGACAGCAGGGCTCGGGCGCGGCGGCGGCGGCGCGGGGAGGACCTGTCACTCCCAGCAACCCAGGCGGTGGCAGCGGCTTTTTTTCTTCTTTCTATTTTGCTTTATTTTTATTTATCTTTTTATTTTTTTTGCCCTTCTTCCTCTTCGCCTTTCTGCGGTGCCACCCACCTCCTCCGCCTTCCCTCCTCCTCCTCCTCCTCCTCCAGCTCCCATAAACAACTCTCCTGCACCCCCACCCCCCAATAAATAAATAAAAGGAGGAGGGTAAGGGCGGGAGGAGAGAGCAAAAGGGAGGCAGCGGGAGAGAGCCAGGCACCATCCGAACCGACAGCCCGGAGCCCGCACGCACCTCACACCATGAGATGGCGACGCGCCCCGCACCGCGCCGGGGGTGCTGGCCCTTGGGCCCCGCGCCCAGGCCCCGCCACCCGCTCGCCGCCGCCGCCGCTTCTGCTGCTGCTGCTGCTGCTGCTGCGGACCGCGGCCCTGGCGCCGGGGGCGGCCGCCGGCGACGAGGCGGCTCCCGCGGGGGCCTCGGGGTGCGACTGGTCCCCGCCCAGCGTGGGCTCGGTGCAGGAGCTGGCTCGGCGCGCCGCGGTGGTGATCGAGGGAAAGGTGCACTCGCCGCGGCGGCAGCAGGGGGCACTCGACAGGCAGGCGGCGGCGGGCGAGGCAGGGGCGTGGGGCGGCGAGCGTCCGCCGCCAGCCGCCGGCCGGGGAGCGCGGGGGCCGCCCGCCCAGGACGCGCGGACCACCGCCAACGGGACCGCGCCCGCCTGGCCCACCGCCCCGGCGCCCGAGGCGCCGTATCTGGTGAAGGTGCACCAGGTCTGGGCAGTGAAAGCCGGGGGCTTGAAGAAGGACTCGCTGCTCACCGTGCGCCTGGGCGCCTGGGGCCACCCCGCCTTCCCCGCCTGCGGGAGGCTCAAGGAGGACGGCAGGTACATCTTCTTCATGGAGCCCGACGCCAACAGCAGCAGCCGGCCGCCGGCCGCCTTCCGAGCGTCGTTCCCCCCGCTGGAGACCGGCCGGAACCTCAAGAAGGAGGTCAGCAGGGTGCTGTGCAAGCGGTGCGGTAAGTCCTGCGCCCCCGGGGCGTGCTCCGGCCGGGCCTCGCGGCGAGGTTGGCGGGCGAGCGGGGCGCGGCGGGCGCACTCCCGGGGTTCGACGGCTGCGAAGCAGAGGCGGTCTGGCAAGTTCAGTTTCCGGGCTGCAGACTTATCGAAGCGAACCTCAGGCAGCCCCTTCTCCGGTTTCCTGTTTTCTAAGCTTTGCCTTTGGGGGGAAGTCCCAAGTTTGGTCCTCGGTTGGGGCCACCTGAAACTTTTTAAGCCCTTGGTTTCCTTCACCAAGCAGAATGGAAAGGACTCATTGCTTTCTCCCGAGTGCAGTATTGAACTTGGCTTTGGTTAGGAACTGCTGCTCCTGGGCTGCCTTTGTGGTGCGTTTCCTTTGAGGGAGGAAGAGTGAGTCCAATAGATCTTAACACCTTGCCTTCCCTTGGAGTCCTGAGGGGCAGGCAGGGGCGTGTGTCTGCGGAGAGCCCTTCAAGGAAAGGACAGCGCCCTGAGATTCCTGTAGATGTGGCAGCTTGTGGTGAACGCAGTGTCCAACAGATAGTCTGTACCTTTTGAATGTGTGTAGGTGAGAAGTATAATAAAAGTTGGAATTTTTTTTTTCTGAAAGCATTTCAAGCATTTTTGTTTTCACAATATTTTAGTTTGGAGTATATTTTGGCACTTGAATGAATCAGAACAGATGAATGTAATTATGGAGCTACACGTGTAGGCCCTGAAGAATTTAGGAAGACAAGTTTCGCAGACTATGTCCCAGACCCTTTGAGGCCACCAGGAAGTGTTCTTTCCAGGGCTCCTTAATATGATCAGGTGTGAGACATTAGCTGATAATGTAATTACATTTCTGAGGCAGCATTGCATTTATAAAGTAATTTATAGGTTCTATATATCTGTATGATTTCCTGATGATCACATCATCACTAAAACATAACAGGGCTTCTTCTAAAAAATTTTACACGATTACACATCACACATTCTAATACGCATAATAGCTTTCTCCCGGGTCTTTCTGTGTCTGTCTAAGCTCTAAGGGGTGGTTGGGTTCATTGACTTTTTACAAAACTCAGCATCAAGCCATGGTCAGTCTGCCTGCGAGATGCAAAGTGTGCCAGTTCCTTCGCATTTTTGCACCTGGGATGGGCAAATATTTAAATTTCTGGTTGGCATTTGTGGTGCTTCTATCCTGCAGTTAATTAATGTCTAATGATTTGGTTTTAAAGTCGGGAAAGGGTATTATTGCTCACCCACCGTTTCCTTACCTTAACAGCGCGTGTTGGGTGCCACAGACCTGTTAGGATTGCACCACTGTGTGGACAGAAGCTGTTCTCAGACGGTGGTGCTGAAGGAAGCTGAGTTTATGTTGGGATTCCCTGGGTCTGGCTGGTAGATGTCACTGTAAAACATGGGAAATGCTCTGCTGGGAGTTTCTTATTAGGGAACACAAAAGCTCCACATCCTTGTATAGCAGCATATGTTATTCTGTTATGGAATCTGAAACAAACCTTTTTGAAGCCATGCCATTGTCCGATTTTGACGTTTTGTTGTATGTAGCACAGGAAGGATTTTTGCCTTTACCCCAAGCCATATGAGCTGTGAATCATTTACTATTCGTGGTGGGAAGTTAATGTGAAGGGGATTATAGTTGGTGATGATGCTGAGGGTTGAGGGTCTTACTAGGTTAGCAACAGTGTTGGTTGGTTTGCCTTTTTACTGGAAATACGTGTCAGGCTTCAGGGGTAAAGTTCTTTAAGTGTCTAGAGGATGTTTGGAAATGGAAAGATCATGTTGTCTGGAGAAATACTATCCTGTTTGTGTGCTTCTAAGGCGAAAAAGCATCACTGAAGGGAATTTTGCCCTTTTATCTGCTAGTCAAATGAAACAGTTCTAAGTTGTGGCATGCTACGTAGCAGGTGTGTGTGTGCGTGTGTGTGTGTGTGTGCGTGTTTAAAGGAACTGGTAATTGAGTAGATTAGGAAATCATGAGGTCACTGCTCTAGGTTTGTGTAATTATTGTGTATGTTTGTTGATTTTAGCGTTATGTACTTTAAAGTAGGATATTGCTTGAAACATTAACTCATAGATATAGCTAAGGACTAACTGAAATCATGCTAAAAGTTTCTCTTGAATTTTTATGGCCATGGTAGTTATTGTAACATTATAAGATAAAAGTAAATGGTGTAAGCTATTGTATATCATGTAAACTCAGTAAATCCATACTCGAAATGTTGGGTGTAAAAGTGTGTGAAAACATGTAAATTCATCCAGCTGTGTGGTCACAGTTAACAATGTCATTCAGAACCTAGCAGGCAAAGGAACACAAACAGGTAGTATGTGTGTGGGGCATATACAGAGAGAATAAGGGCTGATTTGTCCTGGCCCAGCTGCTCCTGTGTGCACAGGATTTCAAGGACAGTGATGGAGCAGAGGGTTCTTATCTAACAACATGAGGCTGCCCTGGGGGCATGATGGTTTTGTTCCTGCCTGAGCCACGATGTTGGGCAAAGTCATCCTGTGACCTCACGCCCAGGGGAACAGTTTCCAGCTCTTGTGCAGTCAGCTGCAGTGTTGTTCCCTACAAGTTGCTCACTAGTGTAGAAACCACACATGCAACAGATTAGCTTTAGCGTTGAGTTCATAGAAATCTTCCCCGAGTTCCCCCCCCCCCCCCACTTTCTAAGCTAAATAGTGTCTGTAAAAAAGAAGCTCTTCTCTGAAGAAAAAAAGGGGGGGGGGTGGATCTTTTGAAACAGAAACTGTTTAGTATATTTTAGAAGACAACACAGAATTGCATAGCTTGTTTGCTTTATAGTTGAAGTTTGTGTAAATAACATTTACTTTACAGTTATTTAAATTCCTGCCAGCCTTTGGTTTTTTATTTTTTTTGCTATTCACTGAACAAGCTAAGAAATGTTTCTAGGTTTTAGATGCATCATACTGCAAAATAACTTACTGTTCAGTTAAATTTCTATGACTCAAATCATTGTTTGAAGTGCTGTGTTTTTAGTTTTCAAAGCATTGCTGTTATACTAGACAGAAGCTCATTTCCAAAAAGAAGTAAAAATACTAATGTTGAATAACATCTATAATTGGGCTATGCAAGATTTGTATGTCAATTATGTTTTTATAAGGCAATCTAAATATTTGGTATATCTTATAATATTGAGTGTATTGATAATGTAAACATGTTTATCAAATATTTATGATACATAGCACTGCTTTTTCTAATATCCCCAAAAACTATTTAATCAAAAGTGCTGACCTGATGGTGTTATGAAAATGAGAAAAATGCTGTAGGGATTTCCCAGCCAGCATTAAAGAAAATTATTTTTAATAAAAGCGATGTTAAGGAAGTAGCAATAGGAACAGATGCAGCTTGACTGGTTATATTTCATAAATACACATGTAAATTTAATTTCCCAAGTGTTTGTGACTGCTCTCTTTAAACTGTATAAATATTACTTTAAAAAGCTTATACTATATTTAAAACACTTCTTTCTGTTGAGGAGAGGAACTGTATTTTTTAATACTTATGTTTAAAATATGAAACCCAGATCGATCATTTGGGAAAACAACCCCTTAAAATAAAAACATTTTAAAAGGAGAACGTAAGTATCTGAATTAGACTGTTTGACAAGCACTAGGGGATAGTTCTCATCCATTGTGGGAGATCTATAAATCCTGTGAATCCAGGAGTGCTTTTCCATATGTCTTAATGTACTAGGTAAGACTGGGAAGCTTACACAGCATGGAGGGTCAAAACAATGAGCTGTGTTCCTGCTGGCCTGTGTATTTATAGCAAATGAGAGCAAAAGACGTGATTGGACGGGTTAATGCCCTTGTCAAATGTAATCTATTCATTGTCCAGGAAATCTTTTTCTTCAATGACCCTTTTTTCCCCCGTTATTTTTTTCTCAATTATAAACGTTATATCTTTTAAAACCTAATTTTTAAAATTTTGGTGACAATATATGAACTGGCTAGATGTCCAAAGATCCTCAAACTCTCATCTGCCCTTAGTACTTTGCAATACTTGGTGTTTTTGTTTGGTTGTTTTAGATATGCTCAAATGACACGAAAAAAATGATCTCTATAGATAGCTCTGATTGAGTGGGTATTTTGATTAGCCTTATAACAATAAGTGATAATGAAAACAAAAAGTATATAATGAGTAATAGTGGGAGGATTCATTGATTGCTATACTCAGTGGAAGTGTATAATGGAAATAGAAAGTAAAAATTTAGGGATCTTACTGACTCATGCAATTTGTTAGCAATAATAATAGTGTGACATGCTCTACTCAAAATTTTCAAAAGAAAAGGAACTTTTAATGTTCTTATTTTTAAATAACAGAATGGCTGTGGTGGACAGTTTTCTATTCATATATGAATGCTCTAAATTTGTGCATGTACTTGTGGCGTTGTGCTCTTATGTTATCATAAAATAACTGAACAATAAAGTAACATTATGAATGACTTATGACCTAGCTACCTGCCCAAATATCGGTCACTTTATAATACTTGAACAACTGAGTAGTGATACGTATATCCTGTCATACTTTTAAATCTAAAGCTGGATTATTTGAGAATTTACAGACTACAGACATAAGTCTTACTGAGAGAGAGCTTGTGTTTTCGTTTTGTTTAGTGCATGTGAGGCAGGCTTGTTTCTGCAGTTTGCCTCCTGGTTCTCCATCCCCAAATGGCCCATACAGATTGAAGTAGATAAAATAGAAGACATTTTGGTGAGGTTGGGCATAGATCCCATTGATACGAAACAATTTCCCCCAATATAGACTGCCATCCAGGAATCCTTGAGAGACATGTGTAAGTGGTAATTGATGTTATTACTATTATTATTATTTTTTAAAAAGAGAACCAGGATATGTTTTCTATGGCAAATAGTTTCCTTGGAAACTACGTCCTAACCTTGGTTCACCCCAGTAGGACCTAGTAACATTTGTGTCTTGTTTTTCATAATAACTAAAACAAAACAAAGAGATGAGATTTCATTTCACCACTTGGATGGTATATGGGAGGTAGTTCTTTCAGTTCCTAACTCAGGTGTTTGCCTTTCATATTTCCCTGTGAGAGGTTACATGAGTGGATCTTAGTTTGCGAGAGAACAAAGTGTAGGATTGCCGTTCATCATCACACTAACTAGCCCTTCTCTTGACCCCTTGGGATTCAGCTGTCTGTCTAAATATGTCAGAACATGGCCCTAACCGGTTTGGCTGAGTGGACAGAGCATCAGCCTGTGGACTCAAGGGTCCCAGGGCAGGTACCCTTGAGTCCACAGGGCATGTACCTTGGTTGTGAGCACATACCCAGTAGGGAGTGTGCAGGAGGCAGCTGATTGATGTTTCTCTCTCATCGATGTTTCTAACTCTCTATCCCTCTCCCTTCCTCTCTGTAAAAAATAAATAAAATATATTTAAAAAATATGTCAGAAAATGGAGGTCTTAGATCCCCAGACAGTGAATGTGGATGATCTCTCTATTCCTGATAGACTCTTTGCCTGACCCATAAGGACAGTGACGGTAACCTGCTCTTCATCTCCACTTCAGGTTTCCCCTCTAAAGCCCAAGACCCTGGCCTTGATATCTGCCCCAGTGTGCTGGGACCTGTAAGAAAACAGCTCTGAGTGGCACATGATTCCAGAGCTGGTAGTTAGATTTCGGAGGAAATGCCGGGCCCAGAGAATCTAGAGCAGTGGTTCTCAACCTTCTGGCCCTTTAAATACAGTTCCTCATGTTGTGACCCAACCATAAAATTATTTCCATTGCTACTTCATAACTGCAATGTTGCTACTGTTATAAATAGTAATGTAAATATCTGATATGCAGAATGGTCTCAGGCGACCCCTGTGAAAGGGTCATTTGACCGCCAAAGGGGTCTCGACCCACAGGTTGAGAACCACTGATCTAGAGGATGGACTTGATTTCTTTCTTTTTGCTCTGCTTTGCCAGAATATATGAGCTGAACTGAGCCCAGCACAAGGAACCATGCCTGGTGAGGGCACTAGAGTCTAGGTCAGTGATGGCGAACCTTTTGAGGTCGGCGTGTCAGCATTTTGAAAAACCCTAACTTAACTCTGGTGCCGTGTCACATATAGAAATTTTTTGATATTTGTAACCATAGTAAAACAAAGACTTATATTTTTGATATTTATTTTATATATTTAAATGCCATTTAACAAAGAAAAATCAACCAACAAAATGAGTTTGCGTGTCACCTCTGACATGTGTGTCATAGGTTCGCCATCACTGGTCTAGGTAGTGGGGACCAGACCTGAGAGAGGAGCACCATCATCTGCTTTGCTAAATGTGGAAAGCCCATGGCAGTAATGCTGTCATTCCATATGTTGTCTCTAACTTGGGAATTCCTAGTAACGTAAATGAAACTAAAACATAGAGGGGCTAACTAAAACCACGTGGTTATAACTATGCGACCCACAGGTTGAGAACCGCTGTTTTAAATGAATATAGAAAAGTACTTATCCCTAAAAAAGTAATAAAACAGGATTTTGGATGAGTTACTTTTGCCTTTTTTTTCTCCTTTGTTTTTAACATCCTGTCAGCTCTTGATTAAACTGCAGGTGGGATGGCACACGCCCATTCGGGCTTGGATGAGTAATGAGATCCTCTCCTTCACTTTCCAGTGGCCCTGGAGACACCACAGGCAAAGATGTGTTATTGGTGGCAGCACTTTGTCTTCCTGTGGGGAGTGTCCTGGCTGCACCTCTGTAGAGAACCTGGCAGTTTTCTACTGAGGGGGAGAAGGATGGCTGTGTTTGCTTCAAACAGAACTTGTCTCTAGATTTCGCCCTTTGGAGGTGACTCTGGTGAAGCGGACTCGTTGGTGACTGCCAGGGAGAGTGTGTGCATCATTGTCTGTCATCAGCACCAAAAGGTCACCGCTTTGAAATTGCCCAGGCTCTCTACGTCTTTGCCAGCCAGGGCACTTCTGAGATGCTCTTCCTTCATTGTCTTCTCTCCCATCCACCGTGATTGCGCACATCTGGTCCTCAGAAGCACTAGCAACTTTTCTTTCATAGGATTGAAGATTTTAATAAAAACGAGAGCATTTTGGAAGGTAGTCTTATTCTGGTGAGCAGATTTCCCCCCAAATTGTGGTAACGTAACATTTACCAATTTAACCATTTTTAAGTATGCAGTTCAATGCCATTAAATATTCACATTGTTGGGCAGCCATCATCATCATTCCTTTCCAGAACGTTTTTATCTTTAAAGTGAAACTCTATACCCACCAAAGAAGTCCTCATTCTCTCCTTCTCCCAGCCCCTGGCAACTACCATTCTACTTTTGTCTCCATGAATTTGACTACTCTAAGGACCTCACATAAGTGGCAAAATGCAGTAGTTGCCTTTTTGTGACTGGCTTATTTCATTTTGCATAATGTCCAAGATTCATCCATGTTTTCGCATGTGTCAGAGTTTCCTTTTCAAGACTGATCAATATTCCGTTGTATGTACAAGCCACATTCTATTTATCCATTCATCTGTCAATGGACACTCGGGTTGCTTTCGCCTTTTGGCTATTGTGAATAATACTGCTATGAAGATGGGTATCCAAATATCTATTCAAGAGACTGCTTTCCTACTGGCCCATATTGCTCCATGGTTAGAACATAGGCCAGCCTGTGCACTGAAAGCTCTTGGATTTGATTCCCAGTCAAGGGCACATACCTGGGTTGCAGGTTCAATCCCTGGCCCAGATCAGGGTACGTGCAGGAGGCAACCAATTGATGTGTCTTTCTCACATTGATGTCTCTCTTTCATTCTCTCTCTTCCTCTCTCTCTGCCTCCCCCCTTCCACTCTCTCTAAAAAGTCAATGGGAAGCCCTGATCGGCTTGGCTCATTGGATAGAGTGTTGGCCTGTGGACTCAAGGGTCCTGGATTCGATTCCGGTCAGGGGCATGTATGTTGGTTGCGGACACATCCCCAGTGGGGGTGTGCAGGAGGCAGCTGATTGATGTTTCTCTTTCATCTGTGTTTCTTTTCTTTCTTTTTTTTAAAAAAATATATTTTATTGATTTTTTACAGAGAGGAAGGGAGAGAGATAGAGAGTTAGAAACATTGATGAGAGAGAAACATCGATCAGCTGCCTCCTGCACATCTCCTACTGGGGATGTGCCCGCAACCAAGGTACATGCCCTTGACCGGAATCGAACCTGAGACCCTTCAGTTGGGACCTTTCAGTCCGCAGGCCGACGCTCTATCCACTGAGCCAGACCGGTTTCGGCTCTCATCTGTGTTTCTAACTCTCTCTTCCTCTCTGTAAAAAATCAATAAAATATATTTTAAAAAAAAGTTAATGGAAAAAATATCCTTGGGTGAGGATTAATAACAACAACAACAACAAATCCTGCTTTCAGTTATTTTGGATATAAACCCAGAAGTGGAATTGCTGGACCAGATTGTAATTCTATGTTTACTCTTTTGAGGGACCACCATACTGTTTTTCACAGCAACTGAACCATTTTACATTCCCACCAGCAAATCATAAAGGTTCCAATTTCTCCACATCCTCACCAATGTGTTTTATTTTCTATTGTTTTGAGAATAGCCATCCTAATGGGTATGAAGTGGTGGTGAGCAGTTTCATGTTGTTGTTTTCTATTCAAATTTAGTGCCTCTAATTATACAGTCATTAATAAGAGACCAAAGTTCTTGGAATAATACAGAGGTGTTTATCTATTCAGCATTTAGGCTCCTGAATCTGAATTCGCCAAGTGACAAAATTACAACAAATAATAGTGTAATAAAACCAATAAAAGGTTTAAAGAGTAAACTTGCATATACATAAGAATATGTTTCTACTCATATTGCTGTCGATGTGTTCCAGAAAGGCACCTTATCACACTTGTATTAGTATCTGAATCTTTTAATTGATTTTACTTATTCATTAATGTTTCATTTTTGATAAAAACAACAAAAACATTTCCCTGTCTCTATTCTGTCCACTGCTCCAAATCACCTTCCTTTAAACACTGCACTGGGGCATGAGTCATTCTAAAATACTAAATTTCATTAGATTTCTTTCCTGGCTTAGAAACTTTCAATGGATATGTCACAGTTAACTCTAGATCCTGACATTCAATGTCCTTCTGAGTATAAATTAAATCTTTCTCATTTTTACTATAAGAATGGTTTCATCCAGTCCATCTCAGTTGCTCCATGAATGGCCATGCACTCTCCTAGCCTTCCTGTTTGTACCTATGCCATTGCCTCTGCCTGGATCTCTTTCCTCCTTATTTCTGTCCCTGGAAATTCCAATCTTCTTCAGGGTCAGCTCAAATCCCATTGCTTCCATGGCAGACCTGGTAATGATCCTGCGGAAATACTCACACTAGCCCTTGAACACAGAGAGAAGCATCCATTGGCTACCTCCTCATGCCCCCTACTAGGGATTGAGCCTGCAACCCGGGCATGTGTTCTGACCTGGAATCAAATAGGCGACCTCTCCATGCCTGGGACGATGCTTCTCTCTCTGCCTCTCCCATTCTCTCTCTCTAAAATCAAAAATATTTTAAAAAAACCACACAAGATAACATAAGGAAAATTTGTAATAGCACCAACTGAGCCACACTGGCCAGGGCTTGTTTTTTTTTTTTAATTGAAGTATTTTTAAATTTTCTGAATGTGAATGTATCTTGCCTCACCCAGTAGGCCACAGTATCTTTGTGGACAGACACTTGGAGTTCCTCAGCTTACACACAAATGAAAAATGCCCCATCTTCAGAGTCAGAACTCCTTTCCACTCCCAGGATTGTAGTTTAGTACCTGTGTGGTTTGGGGTACATAACCTCACTTCTTTAGGTCTCAGTTCCCTAATAAGCAAACTGAGAAGGTAGAACTAAAATGCTTTTCATGGTCCCTTCAAAAGCATCTGGTCCTCATCTCAGAAATGACCCGAGTTAAAAACCGCTTCTGCTCCTGCTCCTGGAGCTTGTCTTTCCTTTCCTCTCATTTTATTTAGTGTTGTTCTAAGGAGAATAATCCTGGAAAGTCAATTGGGAAATGTTCAGACAATCTGAAAGAGGAGTAAGAAAGCTTAATGAGAGGGAGGAGAGAGTTTCTCTCCCTCAAATCTTCTTACTTCCATTGCCTTTTTGGGTCATTTCATTCTACTGTCTAAATACTAATTTATTTGTATTCATGGGCATCATCAAGAAGCAAATACCTTTGTTTCTGCAGGCCTGTCTTTGAAATTATAAAGTATGAGTAATCGATTAATCACCGACTGAAAATTTATAAAGCAAGAAAAGTTCAGTCATTTTTTTGAATAAAATGATAAAGAAGATTTTTACTGTGAATTTTTATTAATTTAAAACATGTAAATCTGGGCCTGGTTTGGTTCTAATAATCTCACTGTTGTGGAAAGAGATGAGGCCAGCACAGAGAGCAGAGCATGGCTTCCAGCTGGATGGCACTAGTCCTGCTGGTGGCAGGGGGAGGGCTCTAGCCTTGGTGCCGGATTGGGGCACCACACCTTCTTTTCCAGCTCACGATTCTCGTGGTTTGGGCAAGAAGATGATATATTTTTGTCCTTTCATTAGTAGAATGAGCAATGCAGAAACAAGTTCTCAAATGAAGAATACTTGGATCTGACTTTTTTTTTTTTATTTAAATATATATTTTATTGATTTTTTTTACAGAGAGGAAGGGAGAGAGATAGAGAGTTAGAAACATCGATGAGAGAGAAACATCGATTAGCTGCCTCCTGCACATCTCCTACTGGGGATGTGCCCGCAACCCAGGTACATGCCCTTGACCGGAATCGAACCTGGGACCTTTCAGTCCGCAGGCCGACGCTCTATCCACTGAGCCAAACCGGTTTCGGCTGGATCTGACTTTTTAAGTTACTGTATGAAGAGGCCCAGACCAAGTTAATCTCATCCAGGAGATTCAGTGCTGCTTATAAATTGTGGCTCTTACTAGTAAACCCATACCTAGCCCAACCCAATATTTTGGCTACAGATTCATATATCCAACTACTTATCAGATAATCCATCTAAGTGTCTAACAAACATTTCCTCTCTTTTTAAAAATATATATTTTAATTGATTTCAGGGAGGAAGGGAGAGGGAGAGAGAAATAGAAACATCAGTGATGAGAGAGAATCATTGATCTGCTGTCTCCTGCATGCCCCTACCGGGGATTGAGCCCCTAATCTGGTCATGTGCCCTGACTGGAAATTGAACCTTGACCTCCTGGTTTATGGGTCAATACTCAACCACTGAGTCACACCAGCGTGGCCAAACACTTCCTAGTAAACATTTAAAAAAGTGTCTCATAGTCTCCCCTGTCACTTTATCTGTAAATAATGAAATTACTACCTCTATTGCTATTATAGTCACTACTATTATTACTAGTTGTTTTCTTGATTGGCAGCTTATTGTGTTCCAGACAGAGTGGTCGGTGCTGATATGTATTCAGTTATTTCCTCATCATATAATAACATCAATGTCTTCTCAGTCACTTCAAACCAGAAACTTCTCTTTTGCCCCAGATCAGTTTGGTGACCAAATCCCGTTGATTCTACTTCCTTTACATGTCTCAAATTCCTCCTTTCTGCCCCAATTCCATTGTTTCTGTAGTACACCTTCTTACTGTAATTGTCTTTATACATGTATTCTCCTTTTCTTTTTTAATTTTATTTAAATTATTTTATTCTCCTTTCCATAAATTCATTCTCTATTCTGTTTCTCACGTGATCTTTCTGAAACAGTAAAGATCATACTATGCCCTGTGTAAAGCTCTTCAGTTGCCATCAGGATAAAATCCAGACTCCTTACAGTAATCATACACATATTGTATGTATGCGGGAAAGCTACATAACAATGTTAACAGTAGGCCACTAGAATTATTAATGCTTAGAAATTTCTTCATTTTTGCTTGTTTTTCTAATGAATGTGTAATATATTTTTAGCAAGGAAAAGCAAAAATGCTATTTTTTATAAAAATACTGATTTTTAACAAGGTCTTTCAACTTTTGTCCAAGTGCTCTGATACAGTTCTTTCTCTAACTTGGAACCCTGTGCCACACTGATGCAATTGATCCACATGTACTAAGTAGCTTTAGGGTTCTATGCACTTGTACATATTGTTCCCTTTTCTCAGAAGAATGGTTAAATATGGCTGTATAGATAGATAACAGATTATTCTACAGTCTTAAAAAATCTTGAGGTAGAGGAAGTATAAAGACTTAGGGATATGTACATAGTATGTTGTCAACTGAAAAAGAGGATTTATACAATATGTGTATGATTACTGTTATCTACATGTCAGTCATTTACTTCCCACATCTATGTATCTGTCAATCTAAAGAGAAATAAAATGCGGGAAAGCTACATAACAATGTTAACAGTAGGCCACTAGAATTATTAATGCTTAGAAATTTCTTCATTTTTGCTTGTTTTTCTAATGAATGTGTAATATATTTTTAGCAAGGAAAAGCAAAAATGCTATTTTTTATAAAAATACTGATTTTTAACAAGCACTGAGTCTTGCTTAAGTGACTTTGCCCATTTGGAATACTGCCTTCCTAATAGTAGATGTGTTAGGGTAGACTAACAGCCATAACAAGTGGTACCCCAAATACATAACAGCTCAACTGCAATGGTTTATTTCTGCCCAGTGAATGGAGAGAGCAGGAGATGTTCTAGTCTTTACTTTTCTCTGAAAGAGACTTGTGCTAACACCTGAGACATAGCTGAATCTTACTTCGAACCAGATTGGTTAAAACATGCAGGGTTCCTTTTTGAGATAGTCATTTTATTTTTAATGGCAGAGCTGTCCTCTGGAAAGTGGACAGATTTTCCTTCTGCTGCCTCACAGCAGTGGGAGAGCCCAACAGCTATGTGCAGAGCAGATAGCAACAGCCATCTATGTTTACTGTAGATAAATAGCACATTAACAACATGCTCACTCTTGTGCTCAAATGAGCATTTTATGGATTAACTTTGCAGTAAGTATTTAAAGTTTAATGCTTACTGTATCTGGTTTCGTTTGATATCATTGAAAACGTAGAGGGTCAGACCACATTCAGGTTGTCTTTTTGAGCTCCGTGTTGAGCAAATCATTTTGATATGGGGACTGTGGGGACTGTGGAGAAATACTCTCAGGTTTCATCACTGCTGACTTAATTGGGTTTCATGATGTACATTTCTTCTTAGTAGGATCAATTAAACTGGCTGATAAAGCTGCCTGTAAAAGCCAAATTGTTAGGTTAAACCTGCCTGGTATATTAAATATATTGATGAGTAATCTTTCCACTGTTTTTTTAATCATCTTTATTTACTTTTCAGTAGTTTTATTTCTAGTAACTTGCTAAATAATGGTCAATATATACTTAGTAAAAATTTCTCTTTAAAATGCTATTGAAAAGTCCATGAAAATGATTAAGGTGCCATATCATCCACCTACTTCCTGTTGGTAAGAATTGCTGGTGATTTTATGATTAGCTAGGTATATGCTGGGCTTCCTTGTGCAATCCAACGGAAAGGGAACCAATTTATAATAGGTGAATAGAGACAATGAATGAATGGTTTTGAAACTGTGTAAAACAGTCCTTTGTGCACCCACATTATGCATGTTATTGTAGTATTTTGTTAAGTATTGATAAGATAAAGAGGACACTTTAGAATTGTGTGTACATTATAAAGAATGATACATTTGCTGTGCTCTTCTTGAGTCTCCTCTTTGTCATGGGTCATTTGCTTTGTAAGGTCTTGAGTTCCAGGTGGTTAAGGAATAGCTTAAGGCATTGTCTTACCTGCAGGTCATTTGGAGACATATCTATTAATTAATTAAAATGTATTAGAAATTCATCATTAATTTACCTCTTATTTTTAAAATTAATTGGTGTAGCTCCCCAAATCCCATTTCTTTCCTTTTAAATGAAGGCATTCCTGACATGTGAGAGAAATTATAGGGGTCATTCTGAAGCTGTGGCTTAAAAAATTATGGGAATCATAGAATGCTAAACACATGTAGGTAACCAACAGAAAAAGAGCAGTGAACGCCCTTTGTCAATTTCTTTATTCAATAAATATTTATTAGGCATCTATTATTTGCTAGTCTTTGTACTGGTTCCTGGGATCATAGTGATGAAGAAATTAGACATGGTTCTTTCTGAGCTAATAGTGTAGAAAGGCAGGGCAGTTACACAAAGCAATGTATGATATATGCATATTTACAAATGTGCTCAACTTTATAAGGGACTAGTACAAGGTATACTATGAGAACATGTACAGAAGAATCTAATGAATGGTATAGGAAGTTCTCATTCAGAAGGAGACATTTCTGATGGGGTGGAGTGGGAGAGAGGAGGAGGGAAGGACATTTCCAGCCCTGAAGCAGGGATGAGGCACAGCAGAGAGGAGAGTCAGTGTGGAGGCAAGAATGAGATCTGAGAGGTAAGGAAAAAAAATCAGACCACTCTGGAATTTTTAGGATGCTGCTCTTTGTGTCCTAAAAGCACGGAAACACTGCAGGGTTCTAAGTGTGGGAGTTACAAGATTTCCATTTTAGAAACATCACAACTTGCTGCTGTGCGGAGAATGGACTGAAAGGGACCTAGCGAGCATGCAGGGAGGGCTCACCTGGTGAGATCGGATGTGGGCTTGCACTACAGGGGAGCAGGAGAGATGAAAAAGCATAAGGATGTGAGGTTATTTTGGAGGCATCTTTCAGTCTTGGTTATGAAGGGAGAATGCTTGTGTGTGTGGGGAGGGGGGTGGGGGTTGGGGGGTGGGGAGGATGGCTCCTGGGTCTGGCCTGAGCAATTGTATGAATGGTAGGGAATGAGCTGGAGGGTACTGCAGGAGAAGAAGGGTTAAGTTCAGTGTGTTTTTGATCTGTCCTAATAGAAATGCCAAGTAAGTACTTGAATGGATGGAGCTCAGAAGAGAAGTCTGGGTTGGGTTTATGAATGTGGGAGTTTTAGACAAGGACATGCTATTTCTTTCTCTATGGAGTAGATGCAGTTGCTTAGGAAAAGTGGGGGGAGGGCGAGGAAAAGTGAGTAGAGAATGAAGTGTGAGGAACTGCAGTCTTAAAGATGAGGCAGAGCAGGAGCCAGAGGTGACGGGAAGGAGCAGGGAGAGAAGTAAGAGGGAAACCTAAAAAGGATTCAGGATGGTAGAAGTGGTCAGCTGTGTCTGAGTCCCCAGAGAATCCTTCTGGAAGATGGGGAAGGGAAAGCCCAAAGCAGCATTGCCTACTACTACTGCCAAACACTTTGCATTTAAAAGTACTCATCATTGGCAGCAACACGGAGGCCTCATAAAGCAGTTCTGGACTAGCGCGCTGCCGGGGGAGGCCAGAGAGGATGGGTTGAAGTACTAAGAAGGCTAATATGTGGATTATAAACAGTGGATTTAATAATATTTGGATTTATTAAATATAAGTAGCAGGAAGCTGTTTTAAGAACTTTGAACCTTTTTTGGGACATGGAGTTGGGAAGAATGACTCTACTTGAGGGATCTAATGGGTAGTTTGTATAAAAACATTGTTATCAGTGGGTGTGGGGTATTCCTTTCCCCACTGAGTGCTGGGGATCGGGTCCTTGTGATATCTCGAGAAAAATAATTTTCTAAGACTTGTACAGGAGGATGAGTGATTTTTATTTGCATGGAATTGCATCCTTGGGGTTTTAAAGTCCCATTCCCTTCATCCAGGCCTGCAAGAAGTGCAGCTGGGAATTCAGTATAGCTAGAAGCAGAGCCGGTGCCCAGAGCTTCCGTGCCATGGTGGAGTTGGGTCTGGTGCAGCATCAGGCTAGCTGCAGTCCATAATCCATTGTGTGCGGGGTCCACATGGCTGTGGGCCATGTGAGCGAATGCAGGGGAGCCTAGAGAGCAAGAGAGTGGACTTTTTTTATTTAGGGAATTAAATATTCCAAATCTTCCCACACTTGCAGTGGCCATGCCTCCCCTGGCCAATGCCCTATTCCCAGGTGTATGACTGACAAGCAAGTACCTTCCCTATGACACCCAGACTTTACTGGGCATGTGTCTACTCTGCCCCTGTCCAGGCCCTCCCCCCCCCCCGCCCCCCCCGCAATCTGTGGGGAATAGACTGGTGGCTTCCTGGGGAGTGTTGAACTGCAGCTTCCTGGCAAAGCTGCACAAATGACTATAATATTTGGCCTTCCCCTTGCTTCTTTCCTGTTATTTATAACTAGTTTAATTACAATGGCATCAGTAGGATTCTTTTTAAAAAAAATCATTAACTTGATTAAGTTATAGATAGTCTTACTAAATGTTGCCGAAGGTCACTCTTTTATTAGTGTTTTTCCCCTTGGCTAAAAATTCTTTCCTATGTACCATGCAAGCCACTTTAGTGACAAATTATTGTTCAAATTTTTCTTGACACACCAACTTGAGAACTAACTACTCTCTCTATAGTTGGTACCCAGGTCCTAAGGGAATTTTATGGGTCACATTAATACTTGTGAAGTGACATCTATCAATCTAATGTAGACAAATGTTTGAGTCAAAAGGTCCTTGGACTGTGTATTTGGTTGACACAGAGCTGCCTTTATTTGAAACGATGACTGAGCATTTTAATGCGCACCAGTCAAGAAATGCAGTTATTATTCTGACAGTAACTGAATGCATTTTCCTGCTGCCTATATAAAGTCTTTTTATTGTCTAGTAAGCTGCTGAATTGATGCATTCATTGTTAGTATTTGCATAAGGAGTTTGAACCACCATGGGAAGAATGGTTTTGAATTTCCTGTTTTCATTTGTTTACTTTCTGTGTAATAATAGTTTTTGTGGAAGGATTTTTTTTTAATCCTGGGTTTTCCTAATTTTAATACAGTGTAAATAAACTAGGAGTCATATTTATGAAAATTGCACCTTATAAATCAAAGGAAATGGGGAAAGGGATGAAAAGAAAATCTTTAAAACTTAGTCCTCCAGCTTCAGCAGCGGGCGCCTCAGCCAATTCACCTTGGAGAACCATGGTTGGGTTTTTGGACCTGATGTTTTCTGATCTGGGACAGACCAGTGGTTTGCAAAAATGGTTTGCAGAGTAGAATATGAAGATCCCTGGCCTAGACTCCTGGGGAGGATAATTGTTTGGGTGCAGGGTACGTCCCGAGAATCTGCATTTTTGGAAACCTCTCCAGGTGATTTTGGTGTGCACTTAGGTTTGGGAGCCCTTGGACTCTGTGGCCACTAAGGTTTTCTCAACTAGTCAGAAGATGGATAAGAAAAGAGAGAATTAGAATTTACTGAGTTTCTATTACATGCTGAATATTACATACTTTGCCTCCTTTATTCCTTCACACCATCTTTCGAGTTGTATCATTTTCTTCCAATTTTAACCCAAGATTCAAAAAGGTTTACAGAACTCTAAAGGTCACACAGCTGCTGAGAAGAGGAACCTTTATTTGCATTCAGGTCATTTGATTTGCTCTGTTAGAATCATGACGAGGTTTGGAACAGAGCAGCCTGATAGGATTCTAGTTGCTCCATCCTGAGTGAAGGGTCCTGTGCTCTGTCGTGGTGGATACTCATTGGGAATGGTACTCCTTCCTATTTATCATCAAAGAGTGTGCATGCGGGTGATTGCCTATGGGGGACTGAATGTGTTTTGAGAATACTGAAGTCAGATCCACATGGACAAAACTATGTCTTCACCAGTGCAATGAATAAGTCAGGTTACTGTGTCCAGAGATGACATTGATTCTCTAAAAGGTCTGTGCTAACAAGTTTGTTGTCTGAATGAATAAACACCACACATCAACATTAATATTTTTCCAGGAAGGTAATGAGACATGGTGGGGTCCAGTAGAGGAAGACCTGGAGGCTGGAGTGGAATTAGCACATGGCTTAAGGGTTAGGCCTTGGCTCCTAGACCTACCTGTGTTGCTTGTGACCTTGGAAATGTTGCTTGATGTTTCTAAACTTGATGTAAAATGAGAATAATGTGTCTCTCTGAGTGAGGAGTGAGTGTGGGCTGAGATAAGGATAATGTATATTAGCACCTAGGTTAAAGTAAGTGCCCTGTTCATGCTAATTGGAGGGCTCAGGAGTTGTCTCCATGGAGCCCACTAGAGGCAGGGAGGCTGCAGTGAAGCTGGGGACATGGAAGGGAGTAGCACTGGAGGCAGAAATAAAGATGAGTATCACCTGCTTGAGCTCGGTGCTCTCCAGTCCCTGTGAATACATACTCTCCGAATCTGTGGTTCAAAGGTCCTTGAACAGAAAGATTAATACAAACAAGTAAGACAATTATTTTCCTACCTGTTTATTCTAGGGCCTGGTCACAGGTGGCGGGTGGCCCACGCCTATTCCTACAGCTCAGGGTGTAAGACAGGACCTACTGCTAGACAGGATGCCCTTCCATCACAGGTGCACTCACACATGTGTGCACACTCACTTGGAGGGGACAGTGTAGGCACCCCGCTTCACCTAATGCGCACAGCTTTGGGGTGTGGGAGGAAACTGGAGTCCCCAGAGAAAACCCACGCAGACGTGGGGAGAGCAGCTCAACTCCACACACACAGTGGTCCTGGCTGGGAATCAGTTACTTTTCCTCATCAACGCTATCACGACACAATGTTATGGAGGGCCCTATTAGGACTGCAGATCCCTGAGTCTCTCCAGACCCATTGCTCTCCAGGGCTTCCTGATGCTCTGTGAGGTGTGAGCAGCACTGCTTCAGCAGGCAGCGCCTGAGGGGGTGGTCATGCTGTCTGGGGAGGGTGCTTGGTAGAGAGGAGCATCTGTCCAGGTTCAGCCTGTGCTGGCTCTGCAGTGACAGTTCTTTCTGTAGAACTCTGTATGTGGTGGTGGGCAGAAGCAGGTGAGCGAGAGCGAGAGCAAGCGAGCAAGAGAGAAAGAGACTTTTCTAGAAAAAGTTAAGTGATAAATGATGTTAATTTTAAAAAAACAAAACACCCACATTCAAACTTGTAAAGAATTTTTGTGAGTTTATTTGAGCCATACTGTTGCCGGGAAGCAGAATCTCAATGTATTAAGATAGTGCTCTGGAGAATGGCAGTGTTTTTACCTTGTTTTATACGTTACACTCAAAGGAGGAGACATAAGTGGGTTACTTGAAATCCATTGGTGATAGATTAGGGAGGCAGGAGAAAGCAAAGGGGGCGGGGAACCTCTGGGATTGGATAAAAAGTAAAATGATTGATACATACTTTTACTTAGGTTGGCGCAGAATAGTTAACAATGAACAATTAACATGATAACAGTAACAATGAGGAAACTTGTGGTCTCCTTCCTGGCACATAGGAGCATCTGGTGGCGATGAGGTCCACAAAAAGGGAAGTTACAAGTTCCCCTGACATTCCAGATGTGTGTTATCTTAGATGCAAAAAGACAAATAGGTTCAGTAAAGATCAAAGTTGATCTTTGTCGGAGAAGATACTGGCTTAGGACATGACTACCCACTTATAAACCGCTTTTTAATTAAAGATTTTAATTGCAGACCATCCTTTGTGGTTACTTTAGGTCTCTTGAGTTTGCAAGGCTGTCATGCAGGCCTTTCCTGAGTTAGTCAGGTTAGCATGTGGCCTCTTCTTGTCCACAATGATAACATGTCCTTTCTGGGCTCCAGGACGTAGCACCAAGAATGAGCAGCAGTGGAACACTAAGTAAGGATACTCCCTTTCTGATCCTCACACTGAAGCAGTAACAGATTGGAGTAGCTGCCCCCGGGGAGGGGAATTGAAATGATCTCATTCCCAGAATTTCTGAGGGAACCTTGCAGCACAAGATAGGTAAAAATAAAAATCTGCCTGACTCCATTTGTCTCACTGGAGTGCAGAGTGGTCCTCAAATGTTTTGAGCTCAGGGCTTTGGGAAGATTTCTCATTGTGCTGTGTGGTCTGTGGAAGCAGCCTGAGAGCAGAGTTTTTACAGTAAGAGTATCTTCTGGGAATTGAGTAAGACGAAAACCAATGTTTTGTAGCTACAAAAAATGGACGTATGCCACTATCTTCTCCCTACCAATGATTTGAGCTTATTCTGTGTACTGCTCTGTGCTAAGCCCTTCCCATTTGTTATCTCACTAAATCCTGATACTAACCCAGAGGTTAATATCATTATACCCATTTTATAGATGAAACTACCTCAAAGCAGGGATGGTATAAATGAATGGAGAAACCAGGATTCAGAACTAAGACAGGCTTTTTAGAAAGTTTCCTTATATACTAAATGCGGGCTTTCTCTACCTGGCTCTTAGGAAAAAAAAAAATCAAAGGCAACATAGGTGACAACCATGATAATGGAAATAGTAAACGCCGTAGTATTTACTTCTTTCACTCCCTAACTCAACAAATACTTATTTATCACTTACTACTCCTGATAGGCTACAATTACTGTTCTAGAGATATGGAGAAGTTTGAGGAATTTATAACCCAGTCGTGGAAAAAGGACATATGCATGCTTAGCCAGAGTAGTGACATCATGTCACAGTGTTTAGACATGTGAACTGCTGTGAAGGAGAGAGCACCTCTGCTAGGTATTAAAAAAAACCCCAAAAACATGTCTAGGGAGGATATTGATTTAACATGGCACTTTTTGGCTAAATTGGGTTGCGTTTCATATTATATTTGCTGAGGGTGTTGGGAAACATTTGCAGAAGCATGTTGCAGTGTTTGTCGCGAGTTGGAAAATTTAGAATAGGGAGAGTATTATCCATACTAGAAATTTGCCCCTTTTTGGATAACTTCTGTATTAACAAACACAGGCCCACGTGCCACTGCAGATAATAAAACTCTCACAAAAGAATATTGCCAAATGGGACAAATATTTGGATGTAAAAATATATCTTAACTCCTTTCCTTGGAAGAAATGTAATTTCTGTTGTAGTAAGAGAAACTAGATTAACACCCTGGGTTAAATTTTGTTATCAGAAAACATACCTTTGTTTTTATTTTGAGGTAAGGTTTTTTTCATATATGGTTGGGTGTCTGTAGTAATATAACCATTTTATATGATATTGTTTGGCCCTCATTCATTCTTTTAAGTTCATGTCTCTTGTCTCATTTATAATTGTTTCTACATTTTTTATTGCTAGCATTTAATAGCGACCACCCATTAAAATGATTGCAGTACCTGAGTATATTATAAATTTATCTGACATGTTATTACTTCTGGATTATAAGCTGGAAAATAATTACAGTTCTTGTTGTAATGCTGTTATTATGATGATTTAATACTTCCCCAGTTTATGCAATTTGGTTCTTTTCTTCATTTGTATGTTTCTTTATTTGCTGAACAGGATATTTTCATAGTTATATTTAAAAGGAGTAAACTCTAGAAGCTGTTTATTTGAGAAATCCTTTTACAATGCTATATTAATTCAGCTCTCAGACGTTTCTTAGCAAATCAAAGGAAATTCCTGGCCACTCCAGCGGACTGATTGGACTTTTATCTGTCATAATGAAGGTAAATTAGGTTCCTCAGCTTATCAGGGTCTGGTCTGGCCCTAACTGGATTAGTCCCCACCAGAATCTTGGAAGAGGACTATAGGTAGTGCATTGATTTCTATATTTTTAACCTTATATTTCCGTAGGTCCAGGCGATGGTAGTTCCTGCAGTGTGAGGGTAAATTAGGTTTACATAACCTACAGTTGGGTCTTTATTTTTCAAACTCTAATGATTATTTGATTCCTGTGTCGTTCATTTCAAATGCATCTGCAAAACTGTGGGTATATAGGAATGAAGCAAATGCTTTTTCAACCAACCTAGCAAACAACCAGCATTTCACTGCATTGTTGATTTACCATATGATTTTATACAAAGTTATTAATTAAATGATATGTTTGACCTTTTCTAAGCAGTGGCCTCTGGGTGTCCACAGTTTTAAATCCTCAACAAAATGTTAAAAGTCAACAAAAATGTCTTCAGCCTAGCACTGTTTACCATCTCCATATTTATAGCCATTAATTCCGTAAGCATGCTTGAGCACTTATTAAGCACCAGGGACACTATGCTACAGGTGCAATACTGTATAAGGACCTTGCCCTTCTGGTGCATATTGGTATTTGACAATCTGCCTGCTCAGCCTGCCTCAGGAAGGACATCTTTTCCTGATGTAGTGTCTGAAATTAGAAGGAAAGGGAGTCATCTTAGGATGTAAACAGAGTTCTTGTTTACTCTTTGTCTTTTCCTGACCACACAATGGGCCTTAGGACAGTGGTTCTCAACCTTCCTATCGCCACGACCCTTTAATACAGTTCCTCATGTGGTGACCCCAAATTTCACTGTTACAAATTGAACATAATTAAAGCATAGTTATTAATCACAAAACAATATGTAATTATATATGTGTTTTCCGATGGTCTTAGGCGACCCCTGTGAAAGGGTCATTCGACCCCCAAAGGGGTTGCGACCCACAGGTTGAGAACCGCTGCCTTAGGAGAAGAGGGAGCAACAAGAGAATACCTTCCTAGAGCAAATGACTTTCCAATAAAGGACACAGGAGGGCACTTCCAGAAAAAAGAGGCCATAAAGTTATAGTTGTGTCGTTGGTGGGCTGGGCTGGAGGCAGGTAATTTGTAGGCATGAGGGAGGTTTCCAAATTTTCACAAGATCAGAGCTCTAAGTGGCATTTAAGTATTTTTGTTCATAGGTTTAGCATTTGACTTATTTTAAATTTTAATATACTGGTTGATATTGTGCAGCTAACTGAAAACGAGCTGTCCTTCAACAAAAACATTTATATACATGAATGGAATTGTAATGAAAAGGCTACAGTGGGCTTTAGCCCATGTGGTTTCTGACATTGCTTCAAAAAAGACAAGAAAACAAATGTTGAAGCCTTTGCATTTTCAATGTCTATCATTCCGCCTGACATCCCTGCATTCCTGGGTTCCACTTTGTCCGTTTCTAGCTCACATTTGGTTTACACATGTTTGATTGCTTCAAGGTGCCAGGTCCTGGTGATGCAGTACTAATGCCATGATAACTAAGTCCAGGTCTTCATCTTTTAGGGCCTCGTCTAGCTACCTACTTCTTACATGTCTAAAAGCCCAAGCTAAATTCGAGTGAAGGTTCTCCTTATTTAGGCTGTGTCATCATTACTGGTCTGGAATGGACTTAATGAATATTAGAAACACTTGGAGGTCAGAGAATGAAAACCTATCAATAATTTGTTGTTGGGATGTGGGAAGAGAAAATAAGGGAATTCTTTGGGTCCCTAATCCCACCATCCCCCTTACAAGATCCTCCCATGTTAGGAGGAACTGGTCATATAATTGATTCAGGTTGTCATTCCTTGGGCCCTGTCTCAGTTTGGGCCTTCTTTCCCAGCCTATGGTCAAGTATGGAAGAGCTTGTGTTTGCAGGGATGGCTCCACACACTCCTTGCCTGCTATGCATATAGCAGCCAAGCCCTTGCCTTTCCCGCTCATGGTGTGGATGGGGCGCCGGGCAGTGCTAAGGGGTCTGTGTCAGTGCTGCATGAGGCTGGTTTGTGAGAGCGGCTGTTGGTCCACTTCACAGACCCATGGTAGATTGGATTGGAGAAAGTAGGAACCTCCGTCAGTCTTTGTGGCTGAGCTTTGTACCCACGCACTGTTTATCAAGGGGTTTCTGCTTTGAAAGTAGGCAGGTATTTAAAACTTGTCCAACTATTTATAAAAGTGATGCAGATTATTCTGTGTTTACTAGTATTTCACTCAACAGGGAAATTCAGAGAGGAGGGAGATGAGGGGTAAGAATCAGGATCAATGCTTTTTACTCCCACCCCCACCCCCTCCGCTATGCCCCATTCAAGACCAGCACAGTCCAAGAGGGTCAAGTACTATAACCTTTACAGTTTGTTTGGTGCCCATTAGCTGCAGATGATGGTGTGTATGTGCTTATTTTCCCTGTTCAGTTATAGGTGGGAGATTGAAGGTCGCACTTATTTGGATTTCTAATAGCACCTACATAAAGCATGACATTTTTTCAACTATGAAAGATTTTTATGTAACATCTTATTGATTGAAGATGGCAGCTTTCACGAGGCAGAGGGCAGGGTTGTGTCCTATTATTGAGCAGGCCTGTAGGTTGTATCACACTTTTGAGTAGGTGATAAACTCACAGTACTGGTCTGCTTCCTCTGATGGGTAATTTTTGTCTCCCATTTTCCTATTCTTTTCTATTTTTTTGGGATTGGAAATCGGGAGGAGGGTGTTGCAGGTTGAGATGATGGGGAAAAAATAGAAAGCAGAGAGAATAGGTTGATGTACTTGACTTTATTTCATTCATAGCTCTAGGTCTGAGTAGGAGCATGCAGCCTTTCTCTATGAAATAATTAGTAAGATTCTCTGGTTGATCAGCTGAGAGAACAGAGAGACAGGGGGAAATGTTTATTCTTATGCAATGTGGTAGATAGTTGTCCTTTATGACTGTTCAGCACCTAACTTCTTCCTAACCACCCCCTTTACTCATAGTCTCCTTCCTTCCTTCTCCCACTGAGAGAAGCAGACAACGGTAATTTCTCTGCAGTCAAGACTTCCCACCATTGGGCATTCCCCTTAAAGGAAGACACAGCCAATTAACTAATTATGGTTTTCTACTCCAAAAAGTGGTTGGGCATCTTTGAAAAAGAGATTATTTAAATGAGTAGTGGAGGGATGAACTGGGTATAGGGAAGCAGCGGGTACACTTGCAGAGAGTGGGGAAAGGTGAGAAATGTGAGGGAGAGAAAGCAGAATTGATAAGGAAAAGTTGCTAAGAAGATGATGGGGAGTTATTCAGAGCCAGGATTGTTCTAGCAGTTCTTTAAAATTTCTTTTTGCAAGAGTTTTCATTATCTGCTTCTGTAACTTTTCCCCTTTAAACCCTAAAGCATTAGTTAGTAATGTTATATTTTAATTCAAGTTAACAGTATAATGGGAAAAAATTGTTTTTACTCGATTCTGTGTGCCACGTGGAGACACTCCAAAGGGGGATTGCACCCACGTGGAGAGGGGCATGGTGGTCCATCCGCAAAATAAAGTATGGCAATTGCTAACTTCTTCAGGAGAGGAAAAAAGAACAAGTCACAACCAAGTAGCAAAGCTTAACTGATTGTGAGTTGATTAAGGCCCCAGACTCTGCTTGGGACTGTGGTGGATGAAGAGATATAGAAAGCAGGGTCAATGACAGATGGGCTTACATCTCAGTGTGAAGGTATCTGGGCCTTGGAAAGAGCTACCCTACAGCATCATTTTTGCAAAATGTCAAAGGAGCATGTTACAGGTAAATGACAAATATTCAGAGGAGGGAGAGCTCATTTCCACCTGGAAGGGTCAGAAGAACCATTTCTGAGTGGGGCTAGGCTGGCGGTAGACCTTAACTCAGGGGTGGGCAAACTTTTTGACTCGAGGGCCACAATGGGTTCTTAAACTGGACCGGAGGGCCGGAACAAAAGCATGGATGGAGTGTTTGTGTGAAGTAATATAAATTCAAAGTAAACATCATTACATAAAAGGGTATGGTCTTTTTTTTTTTTTTTTTTTTTTTAGTTTTATTCATTTCAAACGGGCCAGATCCGGCCCGCGGGCCGTAGTTTGCCCACAGCTGCCTTAAATGGTGGATGTTGCAAAAGAAAACCCAGAGCTGGACAGTAATTAAGCAGTAAAAGGAGATTTTATCCAGGACAATTGCAACAGGGAGAGGAGACCTCAGTATAGAACCAGGATCAATTTTGAATATGGCATGAGCAAGTGGGGCTTGGAGCCAAGGAGCAGGATGGGGGGCAGTGGATGGAAAATTACTAAGAGGAAATATCAGGGGTGAGTGTGGGGGAGTTCTGCTATCTTGACCTAACAGAATTCTTGCTGAAGTCAGGCTGGGCTAATCACATATCACCGTGTGTGTGTGTGTGTGTGTGTGTGTGTGTGTGTGTGTGTGTGTGTGTAAGCAGAATGGGGGTGGGGGGAACCAGAGGTGGTGGAGGATGAGGAACCTGATCAGATATTGGGGAGACCAGGGTGTTGGTTAAAATGACTTAGCAAGGGTCTTACTAAAGCTGGATTTTTACAAAGAACTTCACAGATGGACCTAGGAGAAAGCCCAGGAGCCTGCCTAAAGTTTGGTCAAGCAAAGACTCTTCTTAGGTGGGATAGAGGGAGGAACAGACTCAAGTGGTTGACACTGGGTTGGGCACAGTGGTACTGATCCTTCCAACAGTTCTGGGAAAAAGCTCTATTACTCCCATTTTATAGTAAGAAAACACAGGCTTAGAAAGTATAAATATGTGACCTACCCTTCCATACCTTCCGTTTATGGTAAAAGCCAGAGCTGGATTTTAAACCCAGGGCCTCTTCCAGTACCAGCTTGCCTGCAGGACATTCTCTACAAAGATGTGGTTTGGGAGCAAGAAAGTGAACATTGTGCACCAGGATGGAAACCAGATCATCTTGGTGAAGATGCAGAGTCATTTTGGAAGAGGTGGGTGGCGAGTTCGGCAAGGTGGGCTGGGGCGGGTGGCAGTGGGTCAGAGCAGAGGCTGTGCATCTCACACAAGAAGGGAACCACTGAAGGAGCCCAGGCAGAGGGTCAGCCAGGCTGTATTTCGATGCTCTCAGAGAGAGGGCCTGTGGAAGAAATGACTTTGTGGACATTGGCAGCATTTCCAATTTACTTTTAGTTTCGACCTGCATCTGAAAATCAATTATTAATATAGTCGATCTTTATTAAATCTTTCCGGTTATCAATATAGAAAAGCACAGGCTTTAAACAAACACACAACCTTTTTAATTCTCCTGATGGTGTTTTGCTGTATTGCCTTCATCCTGGATGCTTTAATGAAGTGGCGGGACATGACCCAGGGCTTCCACCTGCTGAATTTTGCTAATTTGCTCCATTTTGAAATGGGTTTCTTGGGCTGCAGGAGCAGCAGCCAAGCATGAACACCTCGAGTGGCACCTCGGGCCCCCGGGATGATTCTCTGAACTTCTCTTTGCCATTTGGGAACACAGCCACATTGTTTGCAATTGAAATATAGTTTTTAAGCGTGCCTCCTCCTGTGTTTTTATAGGAAGAGAGCCTCTTCTCCTAGCAAACAAAACACCGCTGATTGAACAGAGGGCCCTTTGAAAGGGCTTTAATTACTATATTAATTGCGAATTTTAGGACACACCAGGCCCAGTAGCAGCAAGCTATTGGGCAGATTCCTGGGCTACTTTAAAGAAAATGTTAAAGGCTTTTGGATAGAAGAGGCCAGGCTGGCATGTGGAGGGCACTACTTTCCTTCAGGCTGTGAGCTTTGCATGTTGCAAAAAGCTCCTTCCTTCTGTAATTTGCATTTCCTGGGAGTCTAAGGATTCCCTGCGCTCCAAGGCCTTTATGCTTCCTACCTTGATGTGGACCAGAGGCAAGTGGGGAGGGGATCTCAATTGTGAAGGTTAGAACTTCTCTGAAAAGTAGGTGGCTGAGAAGAAAGAAATACACTCAGGATAGTCTTTTCGGAAGGTAATCTTTGAAATGATCTTTTTTTATTCTGAAGGAGAAAACAGGGCAAGTGAATTTTTTCCCTGTCAGAACTGCTCCTGAAGAGTTTCCTCCACATCCAGTTTCTGGTGGTTGGCTTCTGGGCAAATTACCACAATGTGAGTGCAGGTTTGGGAACCACTGGGAGGTTTTATTAGTCCGTTTTTATGGCATTTAACCTGGTCTCTTTCCTAAGGAAAAGAACTGATTAAATGTGGGGGTGACTAGGTGGAATTGAATTCCGTGCCTCAGTAATGCATTCAGAATGGTGTCTTCCTTCTAACATGTTTTTCGATGGGAAATTCTCACACGTATCCTTTTTGGCAGGACTAGGGCTGGCGGCCATCATGTCTTCCTGACTTACAGTACTTTAGCGCTTACTATGTGTCCAACGCGCCTCCAGAACGTTGAATGTAGATCCTCACAACAAACCTGCCAGGTTTGGGGCTATCAATAACTCTATTTGGCACAGGAAGAAACTGATCCTGAGAGTTCATGATGGAGAGGGCAGGCTGTGTGGCGCCAGTGTCAATTTATTCTAACCCAGGACGTACGTTAGAAGACATTCATCTCACTTAATGTCACCTTGAATATTCATTGCCAGCTGATGATTGTTATTATCTCCCCCCTTTACTATCTACCTATTTATCTCTGTACCTATCTATGTACCTAGCTACCTATCCAACACATTGTATTGAACAGTGTTCTGGAAACAAGATTAGGCATGATAATATGAGAAAACTCCCCATCGGGACATCGAGGAGCTCCTAAGCTAGTATGGAGGCCAGATAAGCAAATGGGGTGCTAGAGGTGAACCATCAGTCCTGGGCTTGGGAGGGCTCACTCATCACTTCATTATTTTAACAAAGTATAGTGCCAGTATATGCCAAGCACTGTAGACAAGTAGGAGACACTCCTCATCTTTGACAGTTACAGTCTAGTTAGAGGAGATGGACAAGTAAACAGCACATTGCTGTTTGGTGTGATAAATGCCGTAGCTATGCCCAAGTGTCAACAGGGGTAGAGCATTTGTAAATGTATAAGGCACAGGTCCAAGAGAGGTAATGGGCTGTTCTGGGAGCTGACTGCTAATTTAGTGTGACTGGAGAGTAGGGTATAGATGGAGAAGAAGTAGGAGGTGAGGCTGGAGAGGTGGTCAGAAGGGCTGAGAGTCAAGGCCATTGCTTACTATGTTAGGGATCCTCGACCTCTCAAGACAATGAGAATGCTTTGTGCCCAGCACTATGCTCTCGGGTCTCTTTAATTGCAAAGTAGGAAAGCGGAACTGCAGAGTAACCTAAAATCAAGCAGTGATAGGATACTGCAAGTTTCAGAAGATTGGAAACCACTGCTGTTATTTATAGCTTGTAGCTATTTTCTTACCAGAGACAGACTGAAGGAGAGGAATCCGTATCCTGTGTCTGGTGCGGTGTTGGTTCAGCAACAAAGATGTTAGAAAAGAAAGAAAAGGAGGGGCTTAAAAATGAACGCCTTTTCAATTAATTTTTTATTCTCCAATTGCGAGAACAATCACATTTCAAGGTCATAATATGGAGCAATGAGACTTACAGATATAATTTATGGTGGATCTTTGAAATTTCAATATAAGAAAGTAATGAGAACATTTCAAAGCAACCAGATTTTATACTTTTCAGAATTAAAAGGAATTGAGTGGAATTGGATAATGGGAATTGGATAATAAGAGTGGAACCTGTTATCCTTGGATCATTGGTTTAGCTAGATCCCAGACTGGCAGTAACTAAAAGTTATTTCAATTTTATGTTTGCTCAGTGGCTAAAATGAAGTGGGTTAATAAATGCAATTTTGCTTGTTTTTTTTTGTGGAGGAATGCCCCAGTCACAGAAATCCCTAAGCTAACTGGTCTTCTTTATATCTCCCCAGACATTTCCCCAGGATGAATAGCCAGGGAGAGAGGCACCTCTGTCTTAGATTGCCTTCTCACTGATTCAGAATGGACAGTGCACCAAGAGTACGATTTAGAAGCACAAGTCTAATTTTAGTTTATTGTGAAGTTCAGTGGATCAGAAAGCACTGAGTCCCCAACCAGAAATAGATGATCAGAAAAATATAGACTGGATATTTGGAACGAAGGGCTGGAGAAAGGTATGATAAGGTGTGGAGGCATATATATCTGAAGTCCTTTTATCTTTTGCCTCAGTGCTTCTATAGTAGGTATGGACCGTAATCTATTGTGAAAACTATTTGTTTTATACAACTTTATATACACGATCCCTGATATAATGTGTGGCTCATGGAAGGAGTTCAGTAATTGTTACTGAATGAATGAATGAATGAGTGATGTCATCAGCATGAAACAGTTTGGCTGTACCGTGTATAACAAAGCTACTATAGGAATGAGGAATCTTAGCGTAACATGTGCATTACAGAAAGGGAAATTTGGGGTATCAAATAGCTTTAGACTTAGAGAATTCAGGACTAAGACATTACATGCAGTTCATTTTTATTTTTTTCTATCATTGCCCTAAGCCAGCCTTCAGCTTTTTCTCTTAAAGTTCTATGGGTCATTGAAAAAAAAAATTCCATGTTATTTTTAGGACAGAAATATCTTAAAAACAATCCACCCAGCATTGAGTCCTTCCTACTCACTGAGGGTACATTGCTTTAACTCCTTTTCCTAGCCACTTATTTATTTATTTACTGGCCCATTCTAACAAATCCCTGTTCTCTTGAGCTCCTAAGCTGCAGGTCTTTTCGCTCTTTTTACACTGTCCAAACCAGACTTTATCTCTTCATTAGTGAATCTTGCATTGCCTCATTATAAAATAGTTATTTAATCTATTACAATATATGTATAACTGAAAACAGGAAGATAGCAAAAGGTGATAAATAGGAAATGTTCCGCTGAACAAGCTTGGAACTGCCATTCCATTTCATAGAAGATGTGTCTTCTGGCAGAGATAGGCCGATCAGGAGATTCTCAAGTGTGGGTTTCATGAGTGTCCACCAAGCTCGATCCAGGTTCCCTTGTCACTTGGTATTCAGTTAGAATCTCCTGGTCCTGACAGGTGGTGGTAGTGGGGTGGGGAAGGGGGACAGTGAGGACATTCACAAAAATCAGGAGGACCAGGGTCTTAAATTCCTTTCATTCTAGCTTGAATTTTGAAAGGTATTTTCTACTGTAACACTTTCCTTTGAGCTTTTTATATGACTTCCTGGGGATAAAGAATGTTATGGAGGCTCACTAAATTCTATTGCAACAAGAAGAGATGACAGGCTACTAGGGAATAATATGAGATCAAAAACCTTCTTGTCTTTTTTAAATGTGTGTTTCCACATACATGCTATTGTCCCCCTGCCTCCCTCCCGCCCCCCTCCCCCCCCAAAAAAAAAGAAAAAGAAAAAATCAGGTGGGGAAAGTGGACTTTGAAGATTCTGGCAGTCTTACCAGGAAAAGAGAATCATTATGAGCAAGACCATTTCAGCAGCAATTTGTTAAACAGATTTTGTTTCTAAAGGACATTAGAAACTAAACCACTTCACTCTTAATTTCACTATTAATTTACTTAATTAATCTGCTCTCCCCCACGCAGGGCAGAAGCAAACACAAGTCAAGCCTTTGTTCTAACTAGTTTAGACTTAAAATTAGTGACGTTTTGCTGATGTAAACAAGATGTTTTATGAAAAATTCTTAGAATGCAGTGATTGCATCATGAGAGGAGCAAAGGGGACAACAAGCTGCTGACATACTTGTGGAAGAGAAGCAAGATTTTCATGAGATGGAGGAGTTATCAGCCCACCATTTATTTTACCAGAGGATAAAAACAGTGTCAGCAGCCAAGAGCTGTGTACCAGAATATACCTTCCTGATTTGAGGAACAGTTCTCGACAGCAGAAAATAGAGTTGTTCTCAAGACATATGTTAGGTCTCTCACAATCTATCAGAAATAAGAAAAAGATAGCTGTATAGAGATGAAAGAGAGGAAGAAAGAAAAAAAAGATTTGAGATTGACTGTCAAAATGTTGCATACACGAAGGTATTGGATGTCACTATTATAAGAGGTCTTACTGTAATTACATTTCCTATTTGGATTTACTTGTCCTAACATCTTTCCAGTTGTCAGTTTGGCAACTATCTCCTATCTAGGTGTTTTTTCTCCCTTGTTCAATATCAGCACAGCATCATTCACCACAGTTCAGTAGGGTAGTACTGGGAATGTTTCCTACCTCGGCAAGCCCAATAGATCATTGATGTTGGCAGATTTTCTTTTTTCTGTTTCTACCATAAGAAAATGTCAGACACCAGCCGAGTAGTAGACAGGCCATTAGATCAATATTCCAAGGTCGAGAAAGTTCCAATATTGGCTTACATTATTTTCCCCATTTTTAAAAAATGACAAAATCGTTCAACAAAGATGGAATGCAGGTAATTTTACTGAAGCTGTGAGTGAGATAAAGGCTGCGGGCAAAAGATTTCTGTGAAGCAACAATCTGGACTGGTCAAAGCATTTGGATTTCCAAGTTTCTGTATAGGAGCTGTACTTGCTATATGATTTAGGACCCGCACACGGGAGATTTGAGGCTGGATTAATGTAAAATTATGATTGTAGCATTAGCGATGCTTCTTCAGAGCAAATGATGACTTGATTTTTTTTTTTTTTTGTCAAACAAATATGTGCTTTCTCAAGGAATGTAGGTTTGGGGAAATAGTGCAATAATTAAACTGAACATACCAGCAAGTAAAAATAACTTAAGTATTATGATGACTCATTTAGTTGGCACCTTTAGGTAATGAGGTGTTCTGGATTAATTTTCCTGAGAGCAGAACCATATCTCTTTAAGTGACTGAGCATTTTATCTTCATCAATCTTTGAAGAAAATATTTCCAAGGTACATTATATGTTCCCTCATGTCTGTAAATATGCTTGACAATTTATAAGACTCAAGTTTTTTAAGAGCTTAAAGAAATATTTGGGGATCTTGGAAAAGAATGTTACCTCGTGGTTCTACATGGTCTTATCTACAATATATGAGGTTTGGATTAGTTGGTGATCAAGGTTCCTTCTATCCCTAATATTCTCTAAAAATGGATCTCTTTTGTTTCAAACTTCAGTGTCCACGAGAATCAACTGGGGTGCGTGTTAAAAATGCTGATACTCAGGCACCATTCCTAGAGGTTCTAGAGTGAGGTCGAGAATCTGTATCATAAATAAGCAGCACAGCTTTTCTGATGCCCTCATTTTGAGAAACACTGTTGATCTTTCTGCCTCCTATAAAGATGCCATTGTCCCGTTGGCCTCACGGTCTGGGAAAAGTCACTGCTGGCCTGCCTTAGTGGTATTCTGTTTGAGGGGCTGATCAGCCCCTGATGGATGTGCTTTGATATCTTTGCTTCTGATCCTTTCTTCCCTACTAACTGTCACTTTGGTAATGTTAGCTGCTGAGGGAAACCTAATCAAGCTTATTAAACCAGGTGCCCTGTATTTGTACGTAAAATAAGTCATGAAGTTCTAATCTCAGTCCTGGGTAGGGGCGAGGGGAGGACTTCCCATTTTTTTCTTGTAGTCTAAAGTACATACACTCAGGAGTCAAGCTTCCTATGATATAAAAGCTCCAAGTAAAAATCAGGCACTCCCAGAGCAGGACTTGATAACATTTCCCCAAGTGTGAACTCAGTGCAAAAAAATTATCTAGAACTAAAAGAGAATATATACTGTGGATATATTCTATATTCACTTTTTAGGGTTTATTTCCTTCTTAAACCTCTATTTCTGGCTACAATGTGAAATGTTTTATTTCCTGGTAAAGGGATTCTAGGTAGTGGATGTTAGGTAGGGAAGATTTGTGGGACAAATGACACATTACTGTATACCTATCATAACATTTAACTTGTTATATCACAAGTTAAAATGACACATTACTGTATACCTATCTTAACATTTCATAGTGAGATTTGTAGTCAGAGCTATCCATGACTTCTTTTAAAAATGTCTTCAATTTTTAGGCTCTTTTAATGAGATATAATTCACATACCATAAAATTCACCCTTTTAAAGTATACAATTCAGTGAGTAAAGTACAATTTGTGCATTTATAGGGTTGTGTACAATTACCACATCTCCTAATTTTGCAACATTTCCATCCTCCTCCCAAAAGAAATCTGGTGCCAGTTCGCAGTCACTTCTGTTCCCACCTCTAGACCCATTCACCAAGAATTCACTTCTTATGTCTGTAGAGTTGCCTGTTATGTCACATACATGGGGTCATACAGTATGTGGTCTTTTGAATCTGGCTTCTTTCACTTACTGTTTTTGAGTTTCAGCCACATTGTAGCATGTATCATATTGCCAAAGAATATCCTATGGTATGGATGTACTACGTTTTATTTATCTATGCACCAGTCAATTGGACATTGGATTGCTTCTACTTTTTGACTATTATGGCTAATGTATACACGAAGTCTTAATTTCATTGGGTAAGTTACCTAGCAGTAGAGTTGCTGGGTCATCTGGTAAACCGATGTTTCAAAGTGGCAGTTTCAAATATTGCAGTTCTACTAGCAATGAGGGTTCTAGTTTCTCCACATCCTTGCCAGCACTAGTTAGTATTGGATAAAGCCCCTTACTGGACATATGATTTTCAAATATTTTCTCCTAGCACATGGCTTGTTTTTTACTTTTAAAGTGATGTATTTTGAAATGCAATGTTTTTCATTTTGATGAAGCCTGATTAATTTTTTTCTTTTATAGTGTACTTTTGGAGTGTCTAAGAAGTTTTTGCCTAACCCAACATCCGTGGCTTTGTGAGGCTTACCTAAAATGTTGTAGGTTTGGTTTAGTGTAGAATGACCAGTGATACCTAGTACACAGTGCCTTGTTTAAACAGATTAAAGGTTAATTTTCAAGTTTGTGACCTGAACTTCAATGAAAACCTGCCAAGAATTACCCTCAAGTCTTGAGGATAGCCAAAGCCATGCCATCACACCATGCCATGTCCTTCTTAGCATTCTTTCCTCATCGTGGCCTCTGCCATCAGCCGATGAAGGAGAATGTAGGTGTTTACCTTGTTGCATTGTGAGGTAGCACACTCCCATCCTTTGTCTAGTTTCAGAGCCTTGTGTGCAGGACCCTTCCCTGATGCTCCATAGCTGTAGGAAGACAGCCCTTATCTTTTACAGGTTTCACAGGGAGATTTCAGGACAGTAGCTCACAATCAGACAAGTCTCCACTAAAAGAAAAAAAATACTACCTTAGAGTTTTGTCAAGAGAACAAGCTGGTTGCAGCCTCTGTAGGCAGAGATCAGGCCTCGCTGAGGAGCTGATTGACTTGACACTTGTCCTCTCAGTCCTGTTTCTAACCCTTTGTCTAAAACACTAAACAGCATATATTCTCTTTTAGTTCTAGATTTTTTTTTTTTTGCACTGAGTTCACACTTGGGGAAATGTTATCAAGTCCTGCTCTGGGAGTGCCTGATTTTTACTTGGAGCTTTTATATCATAAACAAATAAAATGCACATCTAGTAACAGCTTGTATAAAATGTATTATTCCCCAAAGTAGTAATAGCAATCCTTACAAGTTAAAAAAAAAGTCTAATAGTTGGCTCTATGCTTTCACAAATATGATCACATTTGATCCTCATATTGCTGTGAAGAAATATTCCTTTCTTAAAGGTGAAGAACATGACTCATCAGAACTCATTTATTTCCAAATATAGGACTTCTGAAACCAAATTTGATGCCTTTTATATACCACCATGCTTCCTCTCCAAAGTAATAAAAGAGAATTTTTATAGTTTTAAGAAAATTAGATATGCCATATTATGTTAGACCTATGGCTAATTTATGAACAAGCTTTTGCATGTTAAATGAAACCTATAGAAAATGATATATTCTATATTCCCCTTTTAGGGTTTATTTCCTTCTTAAGCCTCTATTTCTGGCTACAATGTGAAATGTTTTATTTCCTGGTAAAGGAATTCTAGGTGGTGGATGTGAGGTAGGGAAGATTTGTGGTGGCAGCTAGAGTAAGGAGTTCCTGAACATGGAAACATCCTTTAGCCACTAAATTTACACAGTGCTCAAGGCTGGTCTGAATAGTATTAGGCTGTTTGAAGTCCCAGGAGGACATTGAAAAAATCCTCACTTGATTCGAGAGAGAGAGAAGTGTGATGGGGATGGGATTTGGGGGAGAGAGAGAGAGAGAGAGAGAGAGAGAGAGAGAGAGAGAGAGAGAGAGAGAGAGAATGAATGAGAATGAATGAGAATGAGAATGAATAGAAACATCTATCTGTTAGGCTCCCTGACTGGGATTCAATCTGCAAAGTAGGTATGTGCCCTGACCAGGAATTGAACCCGCAGCCTTTTGGTGTATGGGATGATGCTCCAACCAATTCACCCAGCTAGGGCCCAAGAAGACTTTTTGCTTTCCAAGGGAGCAAAAGGCCCAAGTGTATTTCCATGTGATTTTAGCTTGACCGCTATTACTGGATGTTTCATTCCCCACCACCCCTTAATTCCATCTTTCCATACCAACATTTACCCCTTTTACCATTGGGCTTAGGACAGTTGTTATTAAAGTGTGGTCCCTTGAGCAGCAGCAGCAGCAGCACCGTGTTTGCAATATAAACACGAAATCTACTTGCTCAGAATCTCTGGGGCTTGGGCCCAGCCATCTGTGTTTGACACGCCTTCTGGGATGGTAATGCATGTTCCAATCTGAGAACCATTGGTACAGGAGTTCAAAGTAAGGACTCTGGGGTCAGTTGCCAAGTTTCAAATTTTAACTCTCCTATTTAGTAGCTACTATAACTGCCACACACTGACCTAAATGATCTTTGGGGAAGTTACTTCCCACGCTAAGCTTTAATTGTCTAGTGTGTAAATGTGTGGACTAAAATGGTAATTACTTCTGTAGGAAGTTGCGAAGACTAAACAAAGTAATGTGTGTACAGTGCATTACACGGCCCGGCATACCTGAAGGGGAGCTGTCATGGTTGATGCTGGCTCTGAGTCTCATCATTACCCAGACTGTGCTGGGTAATGCTCCATCACTTATCCCTGGCAGCTGGAAATTTCACTACTTATTTCTAAACCTGACATTGGCTGGGTGTTCCATTTTCAATAATATGAAAATGAGAGTAGTTTTCACACTAAAATACCTAGATGAACTATAATTGAAATTTTGCTTATGCCTTCTTTTGTTTTCTGCCAACAAGGCAGTTTCCTATCTGGGGAGAATACCTCTTTGATAATAATTTAAAGCCTTTGTTTTAGAATGTTGGTCTAAGACATTTTGAAAGTCTAAGTAAACATTGTTTCTTGCCTCAATTTATTTACCACTTCAAAGATTTCAGGTGTTTTATATCTATATCTATTTATAGATACTGAGTCTACCCATAGATATAGAGAATCTATTGATGCAGACATAGATAGCAATAGATTCTATATTTGTATTTATGGCTTTTCTTCTATTAGATTATTCTTGTTTCAGTGTCAGAGTCTATTCTTTATTAGAAATTCCACCAACATACCCTATACTTCCAAAAAACCCAGGGTGAATTTTAGTTTATTGGAGCGTTTTTCAGAGCCTTTGCAGGAAACAATTCTTGGGTTATTTGTATGACTTGACCTAACTTTGCCTACACATTTATAGTTGTTTCCAAGATCACCCAGAATTCTGGTTGCACATCATTCTATCCTGGTGATTTATTTTTCTCTTAGGCCCAGTACAACCCTTGTATTTTCTGATTTAGCAATTTGAACTGCTTACTTCAGAAGAGAATTTGTATCCAAAATATCCTCTTCAGTAACACCTGTCAGAATTCTGGTTCATTTTCTTTTGTACCTTTTATTCATCTATGTATTCATGTTCTTAGGTCCCATTGATTCTTTTTTAAAAAAATTTATTTTATTGTTTAAAGTATTACAAATAGTAGTACATATGTCTCCTTTTTCCCCCTATTGACCTTCCCCCAGGTGACTGTCAAAGCATTGATTCTTTGGCTGGGTTTCTGCCAATAATAATCAACAAGGGCAAAACAACCCAGCAACCATAAAATTCTTTTAAATGTTTTTTTTTAAAAAAACTCTTCTAAGTATTTTATGAATTTCATCTGACCGTATCCCCCTTTAGGACAGCATTTATTTAACAGTGCTTTGTTTTTGCCAGAAATAAAGAGTTCCATGGTCAAGCTGGTATGGGAAAGGCTACATACTTATACATACTTATTCCATGCCCCACAATCCTACTCCTGGGAATAGTTTAGTGGTTCATAATTCACAGTGGCATTTTAAAAGATTTTGAGATGTCCTGCATAAACAATCCATATTAGCTTTAACCTGTATTTCCCCCCTAAATAAATACCTATTAACCTCCCATGAAATAATGTGTTCCATAGAACACCTTTGTATCCTTTGAATTTATGAGTTTTCTTATTTTCTTTTGGACAATCTTTATGTTTTTAGATGCATTTTTTCACTTTATCTGTTTATTTTTTTTTCCTAGTTCAACATGCTGGGTATTCTTTTCTTTTTTAACATTCATTTGAAAATTTTGTGCCCATATTTGCCTTGAACTTGCTCTAACATATCTGCAACTATTCCTTTTCTTTTCATGTAATGTGGTCTTTGAGTGACTCCTATTTTTGTCATCTTTATTTAGAGTGTTAGTTCTGGATTGGGTCAGATTATAATGAGTCAAATGAGTTTTAGGTCCTGTACTTGTGAATATATTTTTTTATTCACTTATCTTTTTTTTGTGTTCA